>NC_135265.1:92352858-92666128 GCF_051311805.1 Agelaius phoeniceus | reverse complement strand
TCAACATTAAATGGATTCCAGCTGGAAGACAAGAAAAGGGAGAGTGATGTTTTCTGCAATTCGTGATGTTCAGGCACCGTTATTCTGAGATGCTGCTCCCTCTGTGGATACAAAAATCTACCATTTGCAAGTCTCAAACACCTTCATGCTCTGTGTCTGCAGCCACAAGCCCAGTACCTGCCACCAGCCCATATCCCAGTAAACCTTATTCCATACAGGACAAAGGCTGTTGGAAAACAAAGCCCCATCAACAGACAGGACACCTTTTAAAAACCCCCTAAAGCCTCGTGGGGCTGTCTGAAGAAGCCCTTTCCTTCATGATATCTCTGCCCCTCCTGAGAGCCCCACAGAGCCTGGACAGCTGGGGTGTAATACAACCAAGTACCTTGAGCAGGGAAATGTGGTGCATCTGCGCCTGCACTATGAATTGTCTTTAAAAGCTTCTTGTTTCCTGATAATTTGTTTTGAAATTTAATTGACAATAATTAATATTTTTCACTAATTTCCCCCTGTGTGCATCTAGGAGATCAAATGCCACAGAGAGTTTGGAAGATCTGACTGGCTCAAGTCTCCAGTTCAACTTCACCTTTAGGTCCAAGGTTAGCATTGATTCATAAAGTATAACTGCATGTTATACTTTATTAACAAGGAGAACATAGAGAAAAAATCTCAGGGTTGAATAATCAGTATTTATTTTGCATTCCTGTTTGGTTTTTGACTTGTTTTGTTGGCAGGATAAAACAAATCAAGGCTTTTTTTTTGAAAAATATTAGCCAAAGGTTTTCCAGTACAACTCCCTGTTGTTTTCTCCCACTACTTTGCAACTGCAGATGGTTTGTTCTTTTACAGACACATATCAAACACATTATTATAGGATGGCACTAAAGCTTCAGTTAGTAAGAGCAAACATAGTCAAGCAGATAATCATGTACCTTTAACATTTTTTTTCCTTTTGTTCAGTGATATTGTTAGGGAAAACATTACATACCCGACATTCTCTGCATCTTCATCACACTCAGCCCTGTATTTGCAAACTCCACATTTTGAGTGTTTTCTCTGAACTTCTGTCCCAGATCCTTCATATTCTGAAAAAAAAAACAATAACAGAAAGGATGACTTTTAAATTAAGCTCTGTTTTTGCTTACCTAAATCCATTTGCTTTCAGGAATACTGTCAACATAAAGCTGTCATATACTGAAGCTATTAACCTTAATAGTGCTCCCTTTTTGAAAGTCAGTCAATTGGAGGTTGGTAGAACTGTACCAGTGATAGAAAAGCATCCCTGAAAACACTAATGCTTCATTGATTGGCTCTTCCTTTATTCTTATTTCAGTCATTTTTATTTATTCCTGCTTCACCAGGCACATAACTGGCATTGACATGTATCCCAGTCACATTTACTCTTAATTGCCACTGATAATGTATAAACCCTGTCCCTTTAGATGTCCTTGAATATTTGGTACTGGGGATTTAAATGCTATTTTCTGTGACAGTCTTTAATTACAGATATCCTTATGCAAGGTTACTGCTTGCATTTTTCCCTCTTTTTGATTCCTGCCTATGAGATTACACTGTGCTCATATGTCACATATGCTGTGGTGTATTTTCCAGACTACTTTGTTTAGTTCCACAGAAATAAAAGAAAAAGGTTGTCCTAAAAAGAATCTGGTAGAAATGCTATGTATCCTAAAAAGTAAAATCAATTTCTCAAATATTCTGATCCTAAAAACATCCACAATAATTTTACTGTTGACATCAAAAGTCTTCGCCAAGTAAGAGAAAATTTACTTCATGACGTAAAAGATGAATAAATTATACTCTTACTGTTTCACTACCATTAGCCACTCCTATTTTTGATTTTTAACAAAGTGATGAAGGAGAGCTAGGTATTTGAAAAGAAGGAAAAGAACCACAGAAATCTGCAGAGGGAGTCAAGATCCACTTAAAGTGGATCACAGTATGGTGGTGGTGCACAGCTGACTGCACCAGGCTGCCAGATGGACAGAGATCAAAGTGATTCCTTTCCTTTCCTCTTAGCAGCTTTATGTGCTGTGGCAACAGTAAATCAAACTCCACCAATGCAACAGCTGAATTTACATTCTTTAAATACAAACAGGAAAAAGAAATCCACAACAGCTCTTCCTAATTTCCCTGGATCTTGGCTGCAGGGAATCACAGCCTCTGACCTGTGGGACTGTGTTTCCATGAAGAATAGTGCAGGTGAGACCTGCAAGCTAACTGCCTTCTGTCTAAAGCATGCTGTGCATTTTCCAGAGATTAATACCTATCAAACAAATTTCCTGCTGTAGAAATTCTATCACCACTCTTATCAAGTTGCAGTAGAGGTCATATTGCTTTTATCTTTACAAATGCACATCTTATTTGATTTCTCCTTCTTTCCAGGTGCCACATTCCTATGCCTACATTTGGCATTTTAAAGTGTCCTTTAGTGTCAGATTTCACTTTTCCATGCTAATAAATGATCCCCTACGGTTTGAATAAGTTAAACAAATGACACAGCTTTCATTCATGGTATTTCCATTTCTTTTTCTGTTCTTATGACCCTTGATGCCCTTTGTCAGCAAGTTGACATCTTCTGGAGGTACAGGTACAAGAGCTGGACATATTGTTCCAGAAAAGTTGTCACCAAAGCCAAATACCATTCGTGACATTCTTCACTTTAAACATCCAACAATCATATTGCTTTTTGACCATTTTTCTGCACTGACAAACATATTTACTTTATTATCCACTTTATTCCCCAATGAATACTTTCCAGGGTCAACAGTCTGTAGTAGAGATGTTTTCCTGACATCAAGGAAAAATTACCTAGGTCCTGCACTCGCTACAGATAACTGTCCTCAGACATTAAAATCCTGCCTGCTTATGCATCCTGTTAGCTCAGTGACCTGTTCTCTGTCATCCACACCAAATCAGTGCTGACTGATTTGCTCCCAGGTCACCAGTGGAAGGGGTCACAAGGCCAAGAACAGTCTCTAGAAACACACTCATTTTCAACCAATTCCTTAACATTTAATGATCTATTGATTGGCAGTATTTTTTCACATTAGATGTGCACTGTGTGGTTGCTGTGCTCTCTAGTTACTTGGACTTGTGTGAGATTACAGATTGCATTTGACTGAGAAAGGTTATGGCTCTGTGACGATACTCTTAAATAAAATGTTCTGTTGTACAAATGCCTTTCTTGGAAAAAATCAGTTTAAAAAATTGTAATTTTCATAATAAAGGTTTTCCATGAACTCATAGTGACTGGCATTAGTACTTTTTCCATCCCTTAATTTTGTACTCAGTTGATTTTTCCACCTTCTATTTCACTGCTGTCCTTCTCATAGGTGCCAGAATGAGAGGCTGTTGCCCCCCAGCCATCACATTTATCTTTTCTGAAAATATTTCTATATTATTTATCATTATTCTACTGAAGAAAAAGAGACAAAAACATCATCAACAGCCTAGAGAATTCTTTACCCCCCATTTTAAAGCTTTCAGGTGCAAACCTGGCAAACCTGCTGGTTACAAAATACTTCAACATACTTAATATCCTTCTATGGTACCACTAGCATGGAAAATATTTCATCATACCCCATTTATACTATCTGACTTGACTACAAATGCAACCAGAGTGCTTTACTGAGCACTTTTACTGCACTATTTCAATTTTGCAATGGAGCAAAAGAAGTAACACACACACCAAGCACATGCAGCATATACACCCTTCCTCTTCAGCTCAAGTTATGCTCCCTGTGAATGTCCCAGCACCTTTTTATTTTCAGAATCATAGCCCACAACTACTTTTCATTGTTTCTATTTATTATTTGATGTAAAATTCTGTCTCTCTCCTTTTCTCCCTGACACCCCCCTTTCTAAAATTGCTTTCTCTACCTTTTAAAATTGCATTTGCTTTTAAAAAATTGTGACTATAGTTTTTTCTTGATTAGATTAGATTGCTGGACCTCATGTATATCAGTCACCTACAATATTCAGAAGCATCTTTCACTACTAGCTGCATTATGTTTTAGCAGTAACAGTATTAGACACTGCATATAATATAGACTGATGTCCTGTTGTGGTTTAGGACTGGTACTCCCCATTCAGTGTCCCCAGCAAGAATCTCCAAATCATGGGCTGCTCTCTGGCTCTGCTCTCCCCTCCCCCTTGCCCCTGTGGTGGGATGGTGTGGTAAACTGGAGGCACAAAAACTAAAACTCACTGGTCAAGGCAAGAACAATTTACTGGAGACAGCAATGAGATAAGAAAACAAACAGTAACAGCAACAATAACAAAAGTGCACAGAAGAGAGAGTGACTCACATACTATAATGTTCACTGCAGCACCCAAATTGACTGCAGCCATGCTGCCCCTACCAAAAACGCCCCTACCATTCCTTCTGGAAAAAAACTCCCTTCCCCTGCTCCCAGCAATATATGAGGTGGTGTAGAATAACTTCTGGGTCCTGGCCATGCCACCTCCTGGCTACTGCAAAAATGAACCTTGCCCTGCCTGGAACCAAGACAAGTCCTTCAAGAAAACACAATGCAATTTCCCACCAACACAGAGTGGATGAATATTGTTTTTCAACCCAAATTGGTAGCAGACCTGTACACCTGTATCCTGTTAAAATATGTTAACCCATTAATATTTGAGAGCATGTTTCTCTGGTGCAAACATCTTCAAATGGCAACATATCCCTTGACATGTTACCTCTCCCTTCTCCTTTCTTCCCCACATTTGATTGTTCCTACATAGGTTGTAGGCATTAATTTTAATATTCCAATCAATTGGATCTTCCCAGCAGGTTTCAGTAATAACAATTAGGTCAAAATATGCTCCCAAATGAGCAATTCAGTCTCCTCTTGTTTATTATGCAAGCTTCTAATATTGATGTATAGATGACTAGAGAATTTCTTCTTCTTGGTTTTGTGGGTATCTTGATTAATTATGTTCTTGACATATTAATTTGATGTTGAGTGAAAGCTCATTTTCCCTCTCTTTTCAGCTTCCTTACATATTTCAGGGCAGCACCTCATTAATGCTCTGTCCTTCAAAAGAAACAAGGCACAAAGACAGGATCAGTGGCTCCCAGTTGTCTCTCTGAGCTGTGCTCCCTACACTTCTCCTCGAGTCATTATTCCTGTGCAGAAGATGGCCAGCTATATCTTAGGAGCTGCAGGGCAGGAGCCTGCCAATGGAGAGCAGCTCTAGAGGAATTGGGCAGCAGTAAATTGCTTCCCTCAGCAACTCATTTGTGTGTTCCTACAATGGTAATGTGGTTGGGTTTCTGCTGAGGGCTTTCAATCAGGCTTAAAGCAAGAGCATCCATCTGTGTCAAGGTGAAGTTTTGTCTGCCCTAAGGCATAGCTTGGAAAGGGAACTATGCTGTATATTTGTATTTATCACTGTTCCCAGTGAAGAGGGGGGAGCTGGAACTCCTCAGTAGCTGTGTATAGATAGAATTCCTTGATAGAATGCCCAGGAAAGCCCCTCTGAAAATCAATTCCTAACTGGTTTGAGATCATAATGATTTTTACTGAATCTTATGGGATCAACTAATCTCAAAAAGATTTCTGACTGTGAGTCCCTCAGTATGGCTAGCACTGGAAATTCCTCTCAAAATACCACAGTCCACAGAACTGCACACTAAGGACTGCAATTCAATCCAGAGCTTAGTGACTTATCCTACATTCCATTAACTTTTAGGGCAACTTTAATGACGCACTTAGTTAAAAAGGAGATTGTTCCCATAATTTGAAACAAAGCTGCAAACCTGCTCTTTTTGTCTGTAAGTATATATTTAAAGCAAGTGCAACACTACCCTGAGCTCTCCCAAAGTTTTGGCAAGTGATGTCTTGAATTCTCTTGACCACTCTGCTGGATCGTATGCAAAAGCAGTATTTGTCAGCGTGGAGGGTCCTGCTCTCTTATCCAACCACTTAGAAGCAAAGCCTGGCTTGGTCCAGCAGAGATCTATATGGAGCTGAAAGATCCTTTCCATGTGCAGTGTGGACCACACATTGCTGTTTCAAGCACTCTTCAGTAAAAGGCACTTCCTTTGGAAGTGGATTTTGCAAGAGCAGGCATTACAGGCTTAGCAGGAGGATGCTGGGTCTACTTAGGTGCCTGGAGGAGGGGAGTTTGAAGATTGCTCCCCTAATCACAACCCAGCCAAGGTGATTGGCTTGCCCAGTGCTTGTGGCAATGACAATCTGTCACTTAATAAGCAAAGGACATCAGGATGAGCACTGTAGGACTCTCTACCACCGCTACCCTCGTGGGGTGGTAGGGATTTCACAGACCTGAGAAATGGAACTTCTGCTTTGCTTCTGTGCATGTGACAAGGTGGATAATGGTGGGAAAAGCTGGCATATTGCAAGACTGGATCAGCTTTCACACTGCAGAAACCTCCAGTTAGAGAACCCACTCACTCCAGCGCCCTAATTCAAATGCAGGTAACTCCTTTTTCTCCAAAGGAAGACACAACAGCTTCAGAGTAAGCACCAGGGAAAAGAAGCATGGTTAGATGATGGCAGAAAACAAAGGACAAGAAAGTCACCAGATGCCAAGGGAGGTGTCCCACAATTCCATGAACACACTGGATGTCCAGTGCAGGGTATATAAGAGGAATCTGTCCTCATTTATTACATATCCAGTGCAAGAAGGAAAAGGAGTCTGTCTTTATGTGCCTCTGGCTCCAGCATCCTTCCAAGCATGCTCCAGCATCCCTGAAAAACCTGCTTAGAATAAGTCTCCACAAACAGAGTGCCTGAACATTTAGGGTCTTTGTCTCTGCCTTTATGAACCTTTGCTGTAAAAACAGCAATTCTTGCTTGTTTTATTTCAGTGCTAATTTTACCTACATAGAATGTGATCTTGACAACAATAAATAAGGCTATTTGAAGCTGAAGTGGTATTCAGTGACAAGCTAGGTGATGGAATCTGCATCTTAAATCTTCCTAAGTCACACACCATTGTAGGAATAGCTAAAAGACCTGATGCTACCTCCAGTCCAGGGTGCTAATCACCACCAAGTTTCTGCAAGTCGTATTAAAATACATTAAAACGAATCAGCAGCAGTATTACAAATTAAAATAGAAAATATTCGAGGCTCTAAATTGTGTGTGTTTATTCCACCCTGACTGTGTGACAATTACTGGATAAGTGTTGTCCCCAGTGAGGGGAAGGAACAGATGGCAGCCTGCTAAAAAGCACATACTGTATATCAATTTATTAATTACTAAATGCAATCTGCTAGACGTTCATCACAAGCTACTTCAGCTATTAAATTTCAGAGGGATTAGAAATTCAAAACAAATTATTTTAATAATAATTAACTTAGCTATATGTATTGCAAGCATGTTATTTCCTTAGCTTAAAAGCCTGAAATGATTGGGTGCCATCTGTCTAACTACCATTACAACTTTTTTAATATCCAAAGGGCATTTTGCTCAGGTACACAAACACTGAACAAAATGAATTAAAAATTAATATTATGGGCATAGTAGGGCACTTAGAAATCTCACCCTTGTTGGTTGATTACTAGAGCAGGGAACATGATTCTTCTAGGACAGTGATTTGTTTCTGAGCCTTTACCATTTTTTAGCTCTTTCATAGAGTTTGTTACAAATGCTGATGGTTTTCAACATATTCTTGCAAAGGCCTTACTATATCACAAAGTCAACATCACAGCTGCGAGCTGGCAATCTACTTTTTTATGTGCATGTGATGGCCTCAGAATAATTTTCATGCCCCAATCTACATGTTCTGGAAATACATCCAGCAGTTCAAATATTGCTGCAATTCACAACTGGCAGAGATGAACACAAATCTGAGCCTATACCTTGTC
Source organism: Agelaius phoeniceus (assembly GCF_051311805.1). Lineage (NCBI taxonomy): Eukaryota > Metazoa > Chordata > Aves > Passeriformes > Icteridae > Agelaius > Agelaius phoeniceus. The sequence goes on along the minus strand of NC_135265.1, from coordinate 92,658,270 downwards.
CTTCTCCAGTTCTGCCTCAAAGTCTAACAAAATATTGATGAAACAAAGGGCCTAATTTTATGACTGTATTCTTCAGAACAGGGATATTGCAGAATGATTCATATGAGAATACAGAGAGAAGCCCACATTTTAGGTGAAAATTTAAAGGATCCCACCATCTTCAGCCATGACCCCCAGCCAGGAAAGTCTTTAAAGTCTGAGTAAAACTCTTTAAAGGCTCTCTGACATTGCCTTCTGTAGGGGTGAAACATAATGGTAGAGTGTTGAGATTTTTGAATTTCTCTCATTTCTGAATTGACAATCATATACTCTTCTTAGAAGTGGCTCAGGATACCCATTGCCACAGGTGACCAACTGCTTGGTTTCATAACTACAATTTTTATTACGCTAATGAAGTTTCAGACTTCTGAAGTTAGAAAAATGGGTCCTTTCATAACATCCCAATGCTAACAGAGCATAGAAAATAGAAATAGCTCATTCAGAATGTCAGAGGGCAACTAGACAATTGTGTCATCCTTAAAAATTATATTACTTCATCTCATTCAGGCATATGGAAAAAATTCTCTCACTCTTAATTTTTTTCCTAAAATCTAGTATTTTTGTAACAGTAAAGATGATTTGTGCAGAACATCAACCAGCAGTTCCATGGTCTTTAGGTGTTTTTTCTTGTAGCACATGATAACTACTAAGGCAAGATATTGTCTGAAGCAATCTTTGAGGAAAAAAAATCTTTTGTGGATTTTTCTCTTGTTTCTAAATCTACTTTTCTTTTTGTTTTCTTTTTTTAATGTAGAAATGAATGCATTAACATCATAATTTGGGAGTAGGAGGGAGAGTATGCATGAAGTCAAGTTTCAGAATCATCAATGATTTTGCTCTGCAATGAAATGCAGAAAACGAGAAAGAACAGTGTGAATCGGTAGCACAAATCTTAGCTGAACATGAGGCCAACAGCTAATTTCAGCAGTGGTGACTGTCTCAGGCAGAGCTATAGCATCTGAAGAGCACAACTCAGATGCTTTCCCATTACTTTCTTTCAAAGTTAAAAATCCACCAGCAAGCAGTGCATCTGCAGAGCACTTGCAATGCCTCCTGAATGCACACAAGCACCTGTGCTCACCCATTCCGTGTGTGCAAGCATCACTGGTGCATACACAATCACACTAATTGCATGTTTGAGAAACACAGCAAACACTGATTCTCTGATTAACATCTGGAATCACAGATCCTAGGAAGAAAACCCAAGTCTCTAAGCTGGTATGTCTGCTCGCTTGCTGGTTCTCTCTCACTCATCCTTGCATTTTTCCACTTCCACTGAAGCTTCCTTGTGCTTCCAAGCAGCAGCTGTACCCAACCCCTAGGGCACAGAGGCTCCCCAGGGAATTAGGTTCCCATCTGAGCACCCTTATCCAAGAGTGTGAGATTAAACATTCCTTCATTGAGAAAATGAGGAAGTTTGGGCCAGGATGCAGCTCTGCAGCAGACAGTCCCATAGCTGAAATAACCAGAGAGGCAGAAGTGTGGAGGGCACCATGGAGCACCTCTACCCTGCAGGTCACCCTCTGCCTGGGCTCCTCTCCTTTCTTCTTGTTTGGATTCCATCAATGCATCTCCATCCTCCAACAGTCTTCCAGAAGTCTAGTTTTCCTTCTGAATTCCCTTAACTTGTAGTAAGACTTTACAGGTTTTAATGTTTTCATGTAACACTTTTACGGCTACCTGAATTATGAAAAAAACCAAAATTCCAGTTACAAAAATATCCTTGGATTTTCAGCCAGGGCAGAGTTCAGGAACCAAAGCAGCAATGGTTTCCATTCTTTGAAGGATTGCTTTCAGACACAGAAAATGACACAATAGGTGGGAGACTAACCAACTGTCCCACAGAAGTATCACCCAACACTCAGTTTAGTGAGGAAGGTGCACAAGGACAGGAATAATTCAATGTATCATAAATAGTTAAGATGTATTAAAAAAGGGAAGAAAAGCCAAGCAGGATTTTCAATGTCTCGTCGTTTAAATTTCCTTTTCCTTTACCTAAAATTAAAAACTAAACCCAACTGTTTTCATACCAAACAGAGGAAGGAACATTTCAGTTGGCCCAAAGGCACTCAGAAGAAACCCCAATAAATGAAGGCCTAATGTCACAAAACTGCTGGAGGACAGAGTGGGTACATTGCTCCTTAATTCAATACCCAGGCACTGCAGAAACTCACCTGGGGCCAAGGGAACCAGATTCAATTCTTTCTGCCTGAAGTGAACTGAATCTACATATTCCACCTCCCAAGACAATGCACCAACTACTTCTGCAAGGTATCCAGGGACCACCAAACCTCCTCAGCCGATGGCATTCTATTTTGCATAAATAATTCAAATGCACTGGCATGCTGAGCCCCAGCTAACAAAGCCTTTCCACAGCACGAATCCTTCCTCCCCAGCTCTTTGTCTCAGGCTCAATGAACGTTTCAAGTGAGAACAAAAAGAAAAGCAATGACAAAGGGAAGCCCATGACAGGGGCCCTCTCTCTTGCCCTGACAGGTGGATTTGGGCTCAGCCTCCTGCCCCAAATGAAGGACGAGTAGATTTGAACATGGACCTTTCACCTCTTCAGTGTGCAGCCAACAAAACATACCATGTTCTGGCCTACATTTTTCCAAACTGCTCTTGAAGCTACCCAAAGAATCCTACATCTATCTGCTGGCTGCCAATCTCTTCCAGACCAACACAGTAACATTTACAAGGGACTTTAACCAGGATTTTTGTATGCACTTAGAAAAAAAAAAATCCAAACCCAACTAATCTCAATGACATTCAAACTTTTCCAAAACTGTTCTAAAAAAAAAAAAAAGTGAAACATGGACTAAATTACTGTCATCTGTCTCCTCCAAGAACTGCATAGCAGTACCAAGGCCAGAAAGCTTGGCTTGCAGAGAGCAGTCCTAGTGGAATAACAGGCTGGCTAACAAAGGGGGAAGGAGAAGCAAACAGAGCTGGGGAAAGAGTGTGAAGCATCAGAAAAGTCACCTGTGGAGGTAAGAAGAGGAAGTGTTTGGGCAGAAAATTGTTCCTTCAGACACTGCCCCAAAGGAAACAAAGGTGAGAATGGCCCTAGCAGCAGCTAGCAGCAGCACAGGAATTTACTGATGGCAGCTTGTTTAGGGGGAGGGAAATGTCCCCCTTCACTGCCATACAGGAAAAAAAGAGTGAGCTAGCTCCTGGGTTTTGAAAAGTTAACTGTTACATTCAGCTACACGGTGATGCCATAGATGGTTTTCCACAAAAACACATTCTTATGTAGCTAGACAAGATTTGCAGTACTTCAAAACTCAGTCCCATCACCATGAAATGCAACACCTTCTTAATACTACCAAAGCCTAAACGCAAAACAGTTTTTCTGTGTTTGTATATATCTGTGTCTCATATTTTTCATTCTATATGTATTCTTGTAAGTAGTATCAAAGATAGAATTAAGATAATTTTCTTTTAATCCTTGAAAGAAGATTAGGATGTGTTGAAAGATGGGAACACTTCTACTACCACCAGCTGTACTACATCCCCTCTTGGAATATACAGCAATATATATATATATATATATATATATATATATATATATATATATTTGAATATTTGAATATATTTTTTGAACAAAAAATATTTTAGTAAAATACTTTCTATAAATAGATATTATAATGCAATTGTTTTATATTTTAGGCAACAAGCTCAACCAAGCATAAGATAACAACCTAGATGTTTTAGACACTAAGGAAATAAATGCAAGGGGAAAATGGTAAGAAATTTATTGTGAATGGTCATTTTCTGGAGAGAAATACAGGTGAAATAGGGATTTAAATATTGCACTGCATTGCTGGTAACAAATGAAAAATTATATAGGTCAAATCTGAGAGAACAATATTGGTGAAATGCACACTACAACCTATTCCTCTACCACTACTGTTCTGAGATAGTTCAATATCACTGCAACCTTAAAGCTTATTTTAAGTGCCATAATTTTCCCTCAGTTCATGTGCTATACAGTAGCTATGTGTATATATGTGTATAAAACTGGCACACATTTGTTAAAAGAAAGACCAAAACCAAAGATAAGTGGAGTTTGGTACTCACCTCCTTCTCCTGACCCAGAGCCGTTATCTGAAAAAGAAACCAGGGGGGAGAAAAAAGAAGAAAGCAAATGAAAATATTGCTCCAGGAGCAGCTGTTTGTTCAGGAACTTGCCACTGTAAAACATTACACAGATGTTACATTTCACGAGCCAGCTGTAAAAACAAATATCCCACATAAGGTCTGGCATCCTTTAACACTGTTTGTCCACACTCACTGTGCCCTAGTCTCTCTCTTCCCTGTCAAGATGTTACTCAAGAAACAGCATTATTTGGTACTGAAAACAAATATCTTTCTTAGCCTCTTTTCAACTGTTAGACATTAAAATTTGTTAAACCCAAAAGAGATTAAGAGTACAAATTCCGATTTTTTGAACGTTTATTTTTCCTTACCCTCTGGCCCTGGGAGTGGTACTTCAAGGAAAACTTCAACACATAATTCATCTGACCGCAGAAGTAACTCCAGAAGACAACTAGCCATCCAAGTAAGGTTGATTTAAGTCATCTAATGACAAAATTGCTTCTGTCAGTTGAGTCAATCACTTGGTAAAAAGATGCTCTAATGGCATTGTTATTTCATTGACATTTGACTGACTGGATTAGCATCTGGTGAGTGACAGCTTTCAACTGGATCCCATTTGCATTAGCAGTTCAAGTGTCAGCAGGACTTGAGCTTCTTCACCACCCCCAGCCAACTGATTCTACCTCAGAGCAGTATGGATCCGTTTAGGGATTTTGCATGTGCATCCCGCTGGGCAGCGCTCCGCACAGGCTTCAGCTAGCACAGCAGTAAAGGCGAGCCCTCAAAGACATGAACTGAGTCACAAAACCTCCTGCCTTTCCAGCTCAAAGGAGGAGGAGAGGAGAGAATGGAATGGCAGCTACTGTCAGTGGATTGTTTCCCATTCCCATTAGATTAGCTGCTCTGAAAGCTGAGAGGAGAGGAGCAGAGCACACATTCTGCTCATCCCACACCTCTCCTTTCCTGCCTGCTTTGGTGATGGAGAAGGCAGCTGAATTTATCTGCTAAAAACTGAGAAGAGGGCCAGACAGAAAGAGGAGTGGGAATTTTGCTTCCACACATGAGGTCGTTGTTCACATCAGAGAAAAAACCAAACTCTCTGTTTGCTCAGTTCCCTCCCCTGCTTTTCTTTAAGGAGCTGTATTTCTAAGAATAATTCCCTCTAGTGCGTGGATGAAAGTGTGAAATTCCACGTTACTGGGCCACTTCACACATTAAAAATGATTTCCTATCACATGGAGTATCAGGAATAGAGATTTGTTTTTCCTTTGCCTCAATTTTCCTTTCTTTCCTCCTATACCACTATTTGGCGTCTAACAGACTGAGCTTATAACCTTACAGAAATTAACACAAAAACCAGAAGGGTCTGTTCTCCATTGACAGTGACCCACTTTACTGACAAAGCAGGCAATCCCATATAAAATGTCCCTGTTGAGTCACTGAGAAATATGCCTTATGATGCAGTATTGCCTCATTAAGAAATCTGAAGGACCATAATTTACTTATATGAATTAATATATAGGATTATTTGTGGTGGTGAAATTGTGTCATAAGCAGTTTTGGGGGAGAGGAAGCTGACATACAAATATGAGCAAGTTCATCATATGTGATGCATATGAAAGACAAAGGCCAAAATGTCTCAGAGAATCTTGACTTTTTCCATGTTTTTACTTCCAGCTCTCACTCTCTGCTTTCCCCTGAGGCGAGAAATGCTGGTGTGAGGGGCTCTGGCTAAATCCAGTGTGCATGGGGCAGGGCAGGTACCACACATGGAAAGCACCTGTAAATCATGGAGCTGAGGCTCAGACCACCCATCTCTATAGATAATTGGCTTGATATATATGAAGTCCACCTGGCAGGACATCACAGCAGCAGGATAGATTCATTTCTACTTCTCTGGATTTTCAGTTCTCAAAAAGGATTAAAAAAAAACACCAAACAAGTGTCATCCTCTATAACACTGTATCATTTTCAACTTTTCCCTGGGAGCTATGCTAGGACTCTTGTCTCCAGGGTAACCATGCTAAACTAAGCTGCTGTTCCTGCTTTTTTTTTTCTTTTCTTGAGCCTTGGCTAGATTTTCCCAGGCAGCTGCTGGTTAAAAGAGTAGCATTTTTTTCCAGCTTACTTGGACAAGGAGCCCTGCTCTTTTCAGGCCTTTAATGAATTCAGGGTTTTCAAAAGTTGTCTTCATGCACCAAGATCAGTCAAGAAAGATGTTCAAAGAAGTGAAGATGCTGGACACAAACAGCATTCCCCCAGCCATTGGTCAGTAATTAGAGGAGGAGTGATTGATCTCTATCTTTACTTAAGCCACCCTTTTTCAAATAGGTGGCTTTTCCTTCAAGGCCTTCAAGGCCAGGCTGGATGGAGCAACCTGGTCTAGCGGAAGATATCTTTACCCAGGGCTGTGAGGTGGGAGCTGGATTATCTTTAAAGTCCCTTCCAAAGTCCTTTCCAAACAAAACCATTCCATGGTTCTATGAAAAATATGCTAATACACAAATATACAAGCTTCTGCTGTGAGCTGCTTTTAATCCATAAAGAGTTTCTGGATAAAATACACAAAGAAGGACTTGGATGAGACACAGCATCTGAATGCTGTAAGCACTCAGCTACAGTCAGAATCTCCTTTTTTGTTCTTTCTGAACAGGAGCCATTTCTGTACTGTGGGGCTGCTTTGGTGCAGAGGCAGAAGAAACTCCCCAAAACCAAAAATGCTTGCAGCCTCTCTCATTCAGGAGAGATGGCTTTTAACTCAAAGTAGCATAAAAACAGAACCCATCTCTTGCTCATTTAGGGCAACAGCTCCAAACTGCTAAGTACAAACAGGAGGGCAAACAGTCCACTGACAAATTTTAAGCAAGCGGACCCTTCCATAAGCCACTCCTAAGAGAATAAATCCTGTGCTTGTTTCTAGTTCTGCAAGTAGCTTTACTCCCCTTTTTTCTTTTTTTTTTTTTTTGACTCAGAAATGCCAACAGAAAGCAATGAACTGTGTCTTCCAAATGTATACAGTACACTGAGAAACTGCAAGTATAATCAAGTACTACATCATTGTGTGGTTACATTTTCATGTGCATACAATATAAATCTGGCAGCAGTCAAAAATCAATATTAAAATCTGTGTATGCAGACCCAAAATTTCATCCATACATTCTCTTTTATTTCTCTATACAACCATTTTTAATGTCAAAACTTGCATTTTGTTTATTTCTAAAGGATCTATAATTGCTTCTTTTTTAAACATTGCTTATCTTAGAATCCTGAAACTCTGACAGCCTTCCGGCAAAGGAAATAAGAAAATACATTGCAAATCACTTATGTCTGTAAAATTTTAATCAAAATATTACCTGCCAAGAAACAGAATAATGATTTAGTGACTAAATCACTCAGTGTAGCCTGTTCCAGTGCTGTAGCTACAGAAAGTATCAATCCCTAACAAATGGGAAGTATTTTATTCTTGTATGAGATTCAGAATTCTGATATACTTTAAATACTAAACAGTTGTTCCAATACTAAGGAGGAATTTCATCTTATTGTCTTGGGTGCATCCCAGCTCTGATGGGAAACCAGTGAGTCTGTACTTGTCTCCCAATGATGCCCTAGAATAAAGCATTTTAATAGCAAATTCAAAGGCAACCAGTGAAAATTAATGGGGGTCTACCAAATATCTTTTAATTTGATATCTGAGTCTCCATTATAGGTGTAACAGATCAAGAGCACAAACATGTGACCATCCTGGTAGGGCATGGAGAGGTCCTGGGAGCTGACTTTTATCATCTGATATTTTCACATCACCCGAAGCACACCAGGCACTCAGGGAGCAGCAGGTGCCATTCTAGTGGAGCTCTGCTGAGGCACCTAAAATTGTGACAGTGTAAGTGCAGTACTCAGCCTGAATCAGAGCCTCTGCTTCACAAACCTCTTTTCAGTACTTTCTGGAGCATTGTGTTTCAGCACATTTCCTGATCTGTTACACTAAGTGCTAAAAATTATGCTGCGTTTTCTGGGTTTTATGTAGGACTTAAAGAAAAGGAGAGGAAGGTTGAAAAAAAAAATCCCCTACTAGCTGTATAATGTAGTAATTAGCTGCCAGCAACCTGAGGCTGAGAAGAATCGATTTTTCATTTCAAAATTTCTTTTTCTTAGTAGAGTAGAATGCATATATATGCAAACACTCCTTGTTGTTCCTAAAACATTATCCGAGAATTTTGTTTTAGTGATAGAAATAAATTTTCATGCTGTGTGTCCATTGCTTAAAATAACTTGGGCATGAAATTAAAAATATATAATTTAATTATACATCCTCAGTGCAAACTTTCATATTTCTTGGGTGTTGTTATAGTAATATGTGAGTCCTCCAAACTGGATTGCATTTTTTTCCTATTTGTGCAGCATCTGGAGATAATTTACAGGTGGGAGATTGGGAAAGACAAGTAGATTCAGTCATCAGCCTGAGGGATGCTGGAATTACGCTTCTGAGCTGGGCACAACACGTGGGCTTCCTTCAGACCAAAAACACAGATTGTTTTGGACCTTAGCAAACATGAGCCAGACCTCAGGACAGGTCTGAGCTGCAGTCAAAGGCCTTAGAGCAGCTGGTGTGAAACATGCTGCATTTAAATGAGGTAACTAGGACTGGCAGCGTGAGGACTTGGACTAGGTACCCTGCATGTGCATTTACCCCAATTTCCAGATAAGATTCTGCAGCTACCAGTGAGCTCCAGGCCTGATAACTCTAAATTGTCATTGCAAGTAATCAACATAAAGTTAGTAAGGATTGTGCATCTGACCCACGGTCACGCTTTTGGCCGCCATATGGACATAACCTTGTTTAGATTAATCCAAGCAACCATTCTGTCTCCAAAAATGGGGGATGTCCCACAACTTAATATTTTGTGTGTATTATTTATGTCCCAAAGATTGCAGTCGTTGACACTACTGAGCCATTTAATTTCATTCTAAGAAAGCCAGCCATGTGTCTGGTCTCACCAGCTTTGAATCTACCCAGAGGTTCAGAACACCACTGGTGGTTAAAGTTTCTGTGTCCAAGAGTATGCTGTAATATTCAAGAGAGGGAAAACCTGTTCCATGTATTTGAAACGTGGAAATATCTATGCTTAAGTGTGTGGAAAGACAAAGAAGGCAAGTTCATTAGAAATGTGAGGTAGAATGATTTTGTAAGTTATGCATATCTTCAATGTAATGACCTGAAGTCAAAGATGATGCCTTGGATATAGGTAGAGCAGCAGTCAGGATGACCAGTATCACTTGTTGGATGCTACACTAATTCTATATATCCTAAAAATAAAAGTCCTAAAGAAATGGCTAATTTAGAATCTGCTCCAAATTTGCTAAAAGCCTTTTGATGGATATCAAGGCTCCTCTATAAGCACTACAGAAGCATTAATAATCTATGTTCTCAGATAAAGTATTTCAGCTTGTAGTGTTTATTATTTATTAATCTGTTAGCATATCAGAAGATATATCAGATTTCTTGTCTAGCAAAAGGTTCCATTCCTAAAGAGGACTTGGGCTTTCCACATTATTTCATCCTATGAAAAGCACAAAAATTTTAATTGCTAGAATTAAGGGCAAAACTAAAGAGCTAACCATAAAACATCATTCATTAGTGACACAAAGTGATGTTTTACATACCAGAATAACAAGGTCCTCTTGATACCACTGTTATCTCTTTCTGGTGCTTGCAAGCTGCTCTCCTGAGGAAGCATTCATTTTGGTAAGTGTCTCCATTTGATCCACAAACTGGAATATAGTTCGTGTGACACTGGAAAAGAAATTATAAAATAACCCAGTCATACAGAAATCAAGTGATTAATCTGAACTGCATATTAATATACAGGAAAGTAGTTGTGTTATTAACAGCATCTTATAACCCTTTTTGCTAAAGAACTACTCGAAATATATTAGCTTTTCAGTATCACTATATGTATTCCTCTTGGATCACTGAAATAATAGTCTAACTCCACATGGACTGAATATAAGAATTTAGTAGGAAAGATTAAAAGCACAAAATAACTATGATGGGACTTTGTACTGGCTAGAGGGAATATGTCAGGCATCTAGAAGTATTTGAAGGATAAACACTGAGGCAGGAGAAAACTTCTTCAAGATAATACAAGAAAGTATGACTAGGCACAGGGGGCCAAAACTGAGCAAAGGAGAATTTAAGGAGAACAGTGCTTAAGGGGAGATTTGCTGACCTTTTTGGTCAGAACAGTCTTACAAAGGAGGTGGAAAACAATAGCCACTCTCATTAAACTCAAGAGCATCATGAGTCTTTTACTTGGTCAACAACTATAATAATGCTTTTCTATTATTACATTGAAAAAATTAAATCTTAAATTTGGTAGAATTTTATACAAATAAAAAGAAAGAAAGGGAGAAAGGAAAACATCATTCAGAATAGCTTTTGCAGAAGCTACCTGCATTTTGCTGTTTTCTTATACTCTAACAGAAATGGATTATAAACCCCTTGTACACATAATGTGACCAGCAATCTGCCTAACATCTGAGAGTGCTGCATGACTTCCTGCTGACCTGGAGGTCCAAACCCTGCTTCACAACATGAAAAAGGAGGTATTGCCCTGTTTGGGGGTGTGGTGGTAACTGTAATGTCAGACACCTTTTGCATATTCAACACCCTGATGTAAAAAGAACCCAACCAAAAACAAAAGCCAAGCAATGATGAAATACAGAGTAGTTGCCAAAGATCTTAACCATGCAAAGTTTATGATTATACTGGTATAGTTCGACCTGTGAGAGTACATGCAGAAATAACAACATTAGTTAAACTCAAATGACTTAAAAATAAGAGTTTCTTCTCCAAATTCCAAATGAGAGTCTCTCCCACAACAGTTTCTTTGTGCTTTGACATACATAAAGGTCAAAATACTGAAATGTTAAAACATAATTTTGAAGAGTATTACTCTCCAGTCCTTTTTCATCCTGCCATAGATGACCAACTGAGAATGAACTAAGCAGGTATGGACAAAAATTCTGCCAGCTCTGAAAATTAATTCTAACAGTTTTGTAATACTTCCCCATAGTGAGCACTCTCAGACACTCAACCTTAGTCCTGCCACATGCCATACAGAGCAGTCATTTCTAGAGAGTAATTAACAGGCACATCCCAAGGGGGACAATACTTTCCAATAGATGATTATCTGTTCAATAGATAAATCTCAACCCTCCTTAAGTCTCTGTGTGATGTTTTAAATTTGCACGTTCTGAGGATATAAAATGAAAAGTAAAGGGATTCCTTTTTTACAGTTTTGTAAGCCTTTAGTGATTTGTTACACTATAGCCCAAAGTCCTCCTGCAAGCATCCTTCAGAAGTGAAATTGTTGTCTTGTGGGGAAGTCCTCTAATACCTCAAATGGCCAAAAGAGAGAGCATCTCTTCGTGTACAGGATCTGCTCAGCACAGTGTGCCATGGGAAAATCCATCCAAGGTCCATCCAGTGCTGTGTAATTTCAGAGATTCCAACATCTGAATGGCTTGTAAGATTTGCTCACTGTCACTTAGCTCCTTTCCCTACTCTCTCCTATTAAAGCAGTTATCTTATTAAACTGATGGCTGTCGAGCCTTTCTTATTGAAATTGGAAAAGAGCCCCATGATGTCTCTCTCCCTCCTCATCCCACCTCACCCCATCTTACCTCCCACACTGGTTCATAACAACACATACTAGGCAGTGATCTGTTTTTCATTCAGGTTTTGTAAAACTCATCCAAAATGCAGCAAAAGACCTTTTAGCCTGCAGAGCTCTTACTGCCATGACATTATAAGTGTTTCAAATAACACTGAAATATGTCATCCATTTTCCCTAATCTGAAGAAAGTTTGTCCCAGTCTTGGCCTTAGTTCAGGAGTGGCTCTGATTAGTTGTGTCACTCTGATTCCCAAAACACCTCTCTGTCATGCAGACCTCACTACTTACAACTTCCTCAGGAGGGGAAGAGGAGGGGCAGGCACTGATCTCTTCTCTGTGGTCACCACTGACAGGACCCAAGGGAATGGCCTGAAGTTGTGTCAGGGGAGGTTTAGGTTGGATATCAGGAAAAGGTTCCTCATCCAGAGTGTGCTTGGGCACTGGGACAGGATCCCCAGGGCAGTGATCACAGCACCAGCCTGACAGAGTACAAGTGTTTGGACAATGCTCATGGGCACGTGGTGTGACTCCTGGCATGTCCTGTGCCGGATCAGGAACGGGACTCAATGACCCTTGTGGGCCCCTTTCAACTCAGCACATTCATGGATTCTGTGATTTCCTCACTAGCAGGAACATCTTACCTGACCACAACCTGGATCCCAGATCAATTTAATTTTGCAACTCTTTTGTTAGGGTACATTTTTCTAAAAATTGCAGTTTTAACAGCATAAAAAATGCCTTGCTGTATTAATTCAGCAAGTATTTTCCTGGCTAAAGCTTTTGACATACATAATATATATGTTATGCAAAGACACTTAGACCTTTGCACTACAAGCAGGGGTTGCAAAATAATCTTAGGAAAACAATGTAGAGGCACAGTTATCCAGCTCTGTGATGAATAGGAAACACACTTCTGGAAAAACAGGCTGATATTCCCACATCTTCCTTTCAGTGCCTCTTCAGCTGAATGTGAAAATACACAAATGTGTCTACTTTCCTTTCAAAACCTTGACATATCAGAAAAAAAAAAAAGCTAGCCCTCAGATAGTCTTGCATGTGAAGGACCTAACAGTTTGGGCTGGGTGTTTGTTGCCTGGAAATTTTGGTGTTGCTAGTTGCAGCAAGTCAAGTAAGCTCAATTAAATTTGAGAGTTACAGGAAGATTTTCAGCCTACTATGTCTGAAAAACACAGTATCTTCTCACCCATAGACTTATTTCCTAAGAGTACAGAATAAATTATTCAACAAGTACAAGTAAACATGCAAGTAGTTTAAAAACAATGCTTTAAAAAAAATTGCACTCTTCAAAACAAATTAATAGTTTAGCACATGGACTAGTTTTTTTTATATGTCTTAAAGACCTGGTTATTAGGAAGTCACAAAATTTACCACCTACAAAAAATAAAGGAAATGTTTGTTTATCCTAGGGTTGTATTTATTTTCCTTTTTTTTTAAATCATTACTGAGCTTTGATTTTACTATTTTGCATAAATAAATGTTACAGAAAGACTGAGACAGATGAAAAAAGCCTTGTCTCATAAGAATTTTTTCACCCTTTAAAAGGCAGCTAGAACAATGCCCCCAGCACAGGTGAACAGCACACTATCAAAAGCCAGCTCTGAAACACTGGAATCCAAAACCAGTGTAAGATCATATACACACCATTGCTATTCTGGTTCCCCTTGATTTATTATTTATTGGAAACAGAACACAAAATTATTTTTAAAACACTGAAAGACAGGCCACTCCAGGGTTTGCTGATAACACTGCCAGCTCTTCCAGTTTTACCATGAGTCATGTACATAATATTTGATACATTTGTCCTGGCTATAAAGTGTGAAAAGAAAGAACTGTGGTATTTTTCTCTAAAAAAGTTGGTGGCAGGAGGGGAGAAGAATTGCCATGATAGTTATAAAAATTGTAAATGAAAGGCTCAAAAAAAGACAAAAAATTGAACCTGCTATTTACTTCTTTTTAAAACTTCAGAAGACATTCTAATATTTTTTTTTCTGAGCAGGACTAATTCATTGTTCTAATTGAAAACTTTTATGATCACTGGTGACCCTGCTATTATCTGATCCAATCAGTGCCACTGAAAAAGGCTGAAAATTCCACTGTTGCTGAGTGGAATTTTTGAAGCAGAGACTCTAAAAATACTTCAATACACCTGAAGGATTAGTTAGAAATGGCAAACAAAAAGGTGAGCAGCCCTTACCTGGAACTGACACGCACATTTCAAGCCATCTCCCTCTTCCTTGCACACTCCTCCATATTTACATGACGACTCATCACACACTCTTACGTCAGATTCCCTTACATTTAACTCTGCAGAAAAACAGAAAAAGAAGACAAAAAAGAAATTTTAAGACGAGTTACTTTGAGGATTGCCTTGTCCTTAAACACTCAGAGCACCCCTGCTGCCTTAATCCCATATAGAAATTAAAGGAAAAATGCCAGAGCTGTTGCTCCAGGCTGCCTTTCATGGGCTGAGCCCTGTCCCTGGGCTCCTCTCCAGGGGCAGGTCCTGCTCCCCAGAGGCAGCATTGCCTGGTTGTGGCTAAATGCTGATTCAGCACATAAACAGATACAGAGAAAGCATGTATTTATGCTACCCAAATTCTCTTCCATGTTTCCCCTGACGGGGATGCCACAGTGTAAAACCCTTCTCCACAGAAGTTGCTTCTAGTCAGAGTCAGGAGCTTTATACAGGTCATAGCCTATGTTTCTCACCTGCTACCTCTTTTTGCTTTACTCTCCACAAAGTTTCTGAGGAAGTAGAAAAGGTAAACCATCAGAATTTCTCTGCCTGGTTTTTCAGTCTCTGCCCTGGCCCTACTGTTATCCTTCAGACTAAAAATAAACCCCAACTGTGTTTAAACTATTATAATTTGCTTGCACTGTAGGAGCCAGAGTAATGAACCAGAGATTTGTGTCTTAGTTCCTGCATAAAACTAGTGGCAGCTCAGTCACCATAAGCTTGCAGCACAGTTGGCAAGAGGGAAACCAAGGGGCTTTACACATCAACTGCATAGGAACTCCAGCACAAGGGTCTCCTAACTAGCTGCAAGCTTATTTTGGACATCACAATCCAAGGCTAGTTTTAAAAGAGAATAAATATATTCTTTTGAAATAAGTATTTGATTTGAATTATATATAGGAAAGAGAGCAAAAGAAAGCACAAGTGGGATAATGGAAGTGGTCAGTGTCTGCCTAAATGTGACCTCATCAGGCTGTGTGGGAACAGTGCTGGTACTATTGATTCCAATGAAAAGGGCAAAATAACACCAAGGGCTCCGGAAAAATCCCCTGACACTGTTAAATGTGCAGTGAAATCAGAGGATATGATTCAAAGGTGTCTGTGCTATGGTTCAAGCCAGAAACCTTCATGACTCCATAGCAAGTATGATGCACTAAAGAGGTTCACTGACAGCGGTGTGATTTAAAATAATGTCTGTGACTTTTAATAAGCAAGCCCTATGCAGAAAACTGGCTTAAAGAAAGAACTGAACACCAGCCATTCAGAAATAGGGAAAGGTAGGTCAAAAGCAGAAAATAATCCTTGCTGCCACTTAGAGTCTTAAATAGGCAATCAGCCTCCTCCTCACAGCAGTATCAGCACTTTGGTATGACAGTGATAGACACCCTGGAAAACTGCTCCTATGTGTTTATGTAACATTATACACCCACATAGTTTATATAAACATATAGTTTATATAAACAAATAAATAAACAATCATTAACGTAATAAATTTTAACACTTTTGCCACATGCTTCTATATTTAACAGAGCATGTATTTTTATGTATATTTTATGGCACTGAAGTTACAGGATTACAGTTCAATGAAAAGTCCAGTTACAATCCACATATTTTTTTGTCAGCCATGAGAAAAAATTGAGAAACATATTGATTCTTTTCCCTCCTTATGTCCATGGCTCCCAAAAGCACAGATGAGGAGGGCAATGTGTGTAACAATGGGCAGATAGGTATCCTGGTTGCCATCACAACCCCGTGCCTGTGTTCTCTAATGTTATTCTTAATGTCGCCGTTTATCAAGCGTGACTGCTGCGTTGTAGGGACCAAGCTAATGTGACAGAACATCTCAGCTTTTCAATTTAATGTGCTCATAACTCGCTCCTGAAGGAAATGTGCCTTTCTTTCTCTTCATGAAGGTCTGTTCCACGAAGATGAACAAACTATCAAAATTAATTAAGGGGAAATGATTGTCATATCTGAAAGAAGGGTCCACCTTTAGGTGATACGACATTTGAGAAAATGAAATTTTAAAAAAGGAATAACCGTACAGGCAAATTAGAGCATGCACTGTTTTCAAAAGACCGTGCATCAGGTCAGGAAAAAAATGAGATGTTGGTGCCCCCTGCTCAACTCTCAGCTGAGCATGCTGGACTCAGTGCTTTGCAACATCCTACACCATGCTCCCAACCGGCAGAAGAAACTCCTGGGCAGCTGCAACTCCAGCTTGAATTTCTGTGAGTCTACACAATGTCCAACTGCCTAAGCAGTGTAGTGCAGACTTTTCCTCAAAGCTGGGGTTCCCCCAGTGTGCAGAGGGCACACAAACATGCAGAAAGGAGCCCCTTCACCACAGTGGTGGGCAAGGGACCTCACTTTTTTGCAGAGGAGAAGGGTGGGGTGGCCTCAGAAAGAGAGGTCAGATAGCAGCTCAGCATCAAAGCTGAGCTCGAGATGTACTTGCTTGTAGCTTAGCTATTGCTCTGCCTGCAAAAGCCAGAGAGAAAGGGAAAGATTTCAGAACATAACTGTAAGAAAGGATATGAAGATGGGGGTGCAGAATTAGCCCTTGTAAACCAAGGAAAAAAGATATTTGGCGTTGCTTTTGATCCCACTGGAGGAATTAAGAGGAGAGAAAGGACGCTGTGCTTTTAATGGTTGCTTCATTTTAGGCATGGCTGTTTTTCTGTTTTTCTTTCCATATAAATGATAAATACTGATTATAAGCTTTATGGCATTAAATGAACACAGCAGGAAAGGTTATGCAGAGACCAGGAGACAACATGATTTTTCAAAGTTGTACAAAAACAAGATATCCTGGTGATTGGCACTTGAACATGACAGATGAACTTTATTCTATGACAGGATGTCACCTAATCCCTTATTCCATTCAGTGGCAAATTCCAGCAGCAGTGAAATCAGGCCTCCAATGTGTGTATGATTACATCTGATGGAATCACAAGTACTGGGAAGTGTGGTGGCTGTAATTACTTCTGCACCCACAGCACTCCATTCAAAAAGGAGTACATGTGGATAGGTGGATGGATGCTAATAGAGTGATGTGAGGAGGAACTGTAGATGTCTTGCATGTCTGAAATGTGACCTCTTCCCAGCGAATTCCCCACAGACACAGAATTAAAATGGATTCTCTGCAATTATTTCCAGCAGAGTGGAATCATCACTGTAAGGGCAGCTCCACGAGAAGAGCAAGGACATGTAGCAAATGGTTTAGGGTCGTTTCTTGCATGTTTCTTTACTGCCTATTGTAACTCGTTTCCTTGACTTCCAGCAGGTATAAATAAGAGAAAGCCTCAGTGTGATTCATTAGGCACAGTGAGAATATGCTAGGTAGTAATCCATCAATTCCCAAGAGAAAATATAATTAGCGCAATTAAATCAGGCTTCAAAATTTATGATAAAATTAATCTCCAAAGACCTGAAATGAGGCATTAAAAATGATTTCTTAGTATTTGTTCAGCCAATACACTTCCTGGTTGTGTGAGGCCTGACTGGCACAGAGCAGCTTGCAAAGACCTACAGCAAGGTCTTCTGGGTTTGTCTTTTTTTTCTCTGTTGAAAAGAATCCACGTTGTGAAAATTTGTTAGATCAGTAAAAATGAGGAAAGCCTTCTCCATTTTGAGTCCTTTCAGAGAATGTGAAGTACAGCTCGATACAAGTAGCTGCAGATTGGCTTTTTGCCTGTGACCTCAAAATGCATTGCTCTGAGGCTCTTGTTATAAGGTAAATTACATGTGTCAAAATACTGAACCTGAAGATGAAATCAAATTTGTAGCTTTAAGTACATCAAACATCTTGTTTCCATCTGGATATCTCAAGAATAAAGTAAAATCTAAGATGGACAAATCTGTTTGCTTTGCTTTTTCATAACTCATGTTTCTCCTGGGGTTGCCAATAGTACATAGTAATGATGAATGGATATAAGGAACACAAAAAATACCTTTCCAACATGAAAGTGAGCCTGTGACTATTCCAGCTGTGCCTCAGAAAAAACTCACTCTGCCTGCCTGTCTATCTGTTTTCTCTTTCTATGGGTAAGTTTCCAAACAGTAGGTGTCGGGATGCCTTGCTGCCTTTTGCTCTTGACCTATGGGTTTGGTAAAAAAAGGGGTAAAAGGGTAAAGAAATTTGCACTAGAGGGAAAAGGCAAGGATTTTTTGTCCTCCAAACAGTTTGTTCTTTGTGAAGCAAAGCTTTAAATTAGGATGTACGACCTCTGATGGAGGTCATATATAGACACATACACACGGACAGACCTGGGAGAGTTCACAAAAAGTCTGTAACTCTACAGCTTAATAGAACCCCCAAAGTTGTAAGAACTTGAGTTGAGTCAACATAGGCTTGGAAAAGGGGCTCAGGAGAAATTATGTTGTGTAAGGATATGTTAGAGCACACAAAGTCTACGGGAGATAGGGATTTTTTGGCTGGAGCTCTTAGGACCACAAAACAGAGCCAAAGAAGGCAAAATCTGATGAACAGAAAACCTATGACCTGCTCAGTTTTGGGAGTCAATCTTATGACTCTAGATTGGCTTGGGCAAATCACTGGCTTTTATTTTGTTTGTTTTGCCAAATTATTTGTAAAGGAATGGAGAATTTAATGGGGAAAAAAAAACACCCAACAAAACCTTCCCCTTATAAAGGGAATTATAAAGCTGAGATGCTCACACAACAAGTACAGTAATAACCTGTGTCTTAAATTGAGCTCTTGAATAAACCTTTACCTGCCAGTCACAACCTTTGCCACACAACAAAGATGATACTCAGAGCCAGGCCTCTGATCCCATGCTTCCCAAGAACAGCCTGCCCACTTCAACTAGGTGAGTTTGAATGGCACTGCAAAAAAAAAAACTATCCAGGGAAGTATTTTGGGTGTCCCTGGAATACCTCTGCTCACCTCCTGCTGCCAGTTCAGAACAAAACTGCACAATTCTCCTGTAAATCCTACCCATGGCTTGCAGACATACGAGCATCCCATCTGGTAGTGGCTTCAGTCACTTCAGATTTCCATCACCCACAGTGACTCTGACATTGGTTCAGACACTTAGCTCACATGCACACGTCTATACATAAACATTTACATTTTGATGCCTTAATCTACAAGCTCAGCTCCATCCCACAGTTTTTTGAGGTACATCCAGAACAGCCATTCCTGTAGGAAGTCATGCAAATGCTTCCAGAGCTGTTTCACCCAGGCTCTGAACAGAAACTGTAATTGTGGGAACTTCCTAATATCTAGGAAAGGTATATATTAGGAAAAATACCTTAAAAATACCTAATCCTGCCCTGACACAGCTTCATGCCTTCCATGAGGGTCTGTCACTGTTCACCAGAGAGAAGAGATCAGTGCCTGCCCCTCTGCTTCCCCTTGTGAGGAAGCTGCAGCCCATGAGGAGCTCTCCCCTCAGCCTCCTCTTCCCCAGGCTGAACAGACCAAGTGACCCCAGCCACTCCTGGTGTGCTTCCCATCCAGACCTTGACCCTTCCCCATCCTTGTTGCCCTCCTTGGGGCATTGCTGGCTTTAGCACTGCAGCCAAAGGACAAAGTGGCTTTTCTTGCTTCATCAGTTAGAGAACAAAATATTACTAAAACGCTGGAACCACGAGCTTCCCAAGTAAGTGTGCATCGGTGATAAAACCTGAGATTACCTTTTATTTGGGAATTAATAAGCAACCTCTGTATTATGTTTTCACAACATTTTATAATCCTCATGTTTCAGCAGTTGTGGATTATGTAAATCACAATAATTTGCATTGTAGAGTTTATGTTTGCTGACTTTCTTCTCAGAAATTGTCATAGGTTATGGGTGAAGAAAAAGAGAGCAGACAAGCCCCTCAGACAAAATTAGCAATTACTTGTCCAAATAAATAATACTTGCTTGTGTCAAACAAGGCAAAACAAGACAGAACAGGTCATACTATCTTGTTCAAATGAAAAATTATGTTTTTCAGAAAAGAAAACAGACAATAAGACAAATTACTGGGAAATAATTTAGAGAGAAGAAGGACACTGCATATCCCCTTTGAAGATGGCTGTTGCCACTGATTTGAGGTGACAGTTTAGCAAAAAATTATAAGAAATTAAGAATGTGGAGAGTGGAAAGAGAACAACAAAAAGAATTTTTAAATAAAGGCAAACAGAGAAGAAAAAGAGAAAAATGAAAATGTAACACAAGAAAATCTAAAACAAATTTAAGCTTTGAATAATTAAACCAGTTAAAAGTCATTTAAGTGTCCTTTTCCTGATGTGATATGGTATAATTTTCTTTCAGACTTGAATTAAAAGAAAACAATTCACTGGGACAGCCAAGAGGTTTTATGAAAAAAAAATTAAAAACAAACAAAATTATTAAAATTAATTTACTCTAAAAAAAATAGACAACTGTAATCTAACAGTATGCAAATACTCCCACGTTTTCTTTTAATTGGCCAATTGATGAATGCCTTGTGTGTCTGATGGCAAGTCTGCTGTTTTGAAAACAATCTTAGGCAGTATTAGAGGATAGCAAAACCTGTTTTGCTCTGTCTCAGTGTAATATTTAATGCTCAATTGTGCAGAAAGAAAAAATAAAGCTGTGCTTTGGCTCTTGAAAATGCTATCTGAGTGAATAAAGCTTGAAATATTTCCCTAAAACTACTTTTACAAGACTGCATTAGCTTTTGATTGCTTAAGTGCTGTCCAATTTATCTAGGATGATTATACTTTTACATTTCAAATCACCATAGTTTCCTTTTTGAGCAGAGGAAAACTGAATGCATACATGCTGCTGAAGCAATTAGTATTCTTGTACACAATAGGAAACCACAGCAATTTTTAACAACTAGCACTCACACAGCAAGGTAACAAGGCAGGCTTTGAACCTGAGAGTCTCCCACACTGCAATATTCACATTGCTGGTGTGCCTGAGATTAACTCTATTCAGTGTGAAAAAACAAGGAAAAGTGCCATAGCGATGAGTGTTTGTATGACAGCTCCATCAAAATATTGGGTGCAGCCGGTGGTACATTTCTGTTTCCATGAAGGGAAAAAAATACTTGCAGAGAAAGTTAACTTCTTCCTTATATTAAAAGCTTTGGCAGTATTTCAGAAATCCTATATAATCTGTAGGTGAATATGTAACCAAATGGTACAAATCAACAAGCTGTGCAGTTGGTTGGAGACAGGGATAGACATGGTGGGTACCTGGAATTATTTTCTCTCTCATGAGCACTTTTGTATCAAGGTCAGGCAGTACAGCAATCTGGCCTTCAGGACCTGGGTCTGGTATGCTTCTCTGTCAGCAGCTATCCAGGACACTGACTTCAAAAAAACTTGCTTGCCAAGCAGAATATATCTTACTACAAAAAATTATTGACTATGATTATGCAAAGCCATTATAAAAAGTAAGCATGTCATTGCATATTTTTACATAAAATTAAAGTATTAGAAAAGGAACCTGCTCATACAGCATATTTACAGCAAGATTGATTAAAACATATATTATCAATCTTAAATCTCTAAGGAAACCAAGGCTGTGCAGGAGCTGCAACTTTCCAGACAGGTTGGGTTGTTCCTATAACTTCTGCACTCACTGGGGAATTTCAGCCAAATCTGACAGCAGGAGAGGCCTGGGACACTGATCTTCCTACAAACTAATGGAAAATCAGTGGCTGCTTGGAGAAAGGATGTCTAATGTCTCCAATGCCAGTTGGAGGAATTCAGGGCATGTCCTGGTTTCAGCCAGGGTAGAGTCAGCTTCTTTTCAGTAGCTGTTTTGGATTCAGAATGAGAATTGGTTGATAATGCACTGATGTTTTGGGGTTTTGTCATGTTTATCCCAATTCAAGGACATTTTTTTCCTTGTCTCATGCCCTGCTAGTGAACAAAAACTGTGAGAGAGCACTGCTGGGACAGGGGACCCAGACTGACCAAAGGGATATTCCACACCATAGAACATCATACCAGTACCTAACATGGGGGGAGTTACCTGGAAGGGCAGCTGATCTGGGTTCAGGAAGGAAGGTCTGGCATCAGTCAGTGGGTGGTGAACAATTGCATTGTGCATCACTTGTTTTTTTCCCTTTCTATTGTCATTATTATTTACTATTATTACTGTAAGTTACTTTAACTTCAATTATTAAACTGTTCTTATCTCAACATACAAGTTTTACTTTCATTTTCCTCCACATTCCACTGGGGCTTGGGAGAAAATTGAGAGGGGGTTAAGGAGTGGCTGCATGGTGCTTAATCTCCAGCTGTGATTAAAGCCATGACATTGGGACAGGGCTCATGCAACCAGGACACAAACACATGTGATGTGTTTCTTTTCACAAACACATGCAAATAAGTGGCTCTTATTGACTCTTTTCCGCTCACGGCATGGTCATGGTCTTTGCCATACTGAGACTCAGAAATTTAGACTTGGATCTTGTAAACACATGGACTTTCAGGATACTGGCAAACTTGTGCTGCTGAATGCTAATGCATATACAAATGGATTTATTCTGGTAGGTTAACTTTAAAAATAGTGCTCTTACACTTCACCAGCCTTCGACAACTAATGGGACTCCTAGGAAATTTTTCATTTGGGTAAATGATACTGTTAAGCCTTGACAGTTGTGCAGCATGTGCAATTACAGTCAGTGGGAAAATGTTATTTGTCCTTGCTCCCTTAATGTTCCCTTGCTTTCTTGCTCTGTCTTTCAGTTTGCAGAGTCGATGGTCAAATACCCAAAACATTTGCAAGCAGTTTAGTAAGGGTCTTCTGTCTCTCCTCTCCCCTGCCCCCAAGCTGGGGAGCTTCTCAGGCTTTCCAGCATCATTGCCCATATAGGAACACATCCAGCAAGTACAGTGCTCCCATGGAAGCTATAGCTTTGGCTAATGAGTCCTTGTCCTGAAGAAATCTTTCTATACCTATTACAAACCAAGGTGAAATCTTCAGTCCTGTTCATGAAGTAAATCTGACTTTTACTTCCCTACGCCTGTAGAGGAGTGGGAAGCTGTTCAGACACTGAAGCAATAGAGCCCTCATTTAGACTCCCAAAGAACCTGAATCCAAGTAAAATAGTAGTAAAAATGAACAGTAAATCAATTAATAATCTTCCATAAACACTGCAGGGAATTTCTTCTTCGATGTGTAGGTGACATATGTAACTCAAGTTGATTTCTAAATTGGAAAATGATATCGGTCAAATTCTGATCCCATTCCTTGCACAAAACTCAAAGGCATAGAGTGCAGGGACCAGCTAGCCAGATTAAGAGCCAGAAGAGAGGTGTCATGTTCTAGCAGGTCTCCAGAATTGCAATATTTGCATACAGGTAGAGCGGATGGATGGCTGATGACTCTACCTCTCCCTGGTGCTAATTCCTGAGCTCCTTCTGTTTTCTGCTCCTCACTTTCATTTTCTTCTACAGCAGAAGAGAAACAAGCCCTAGTGTGAGCAGCCAAGAAGATGCAGCCTTTCTATAACCGTGTCCATCATCTGATCATTGCCTACAGAGCTCTGGGATGCAGGCAGAGAAAGGAGCCTTCGTCCCGGTGAGCAAGAGTAAGGGAAGCATTTAAAGGGCCTGATCACAAGGCTTCTTGTCATTGTTGGAACAAGGGCTGAAGTCAGCAGAAACCTGATCACATCAGAAGTATGTCCATTTGCCACAAAGCCCACATATTTTCTTCACTCTCAAGGTTATGTCAATCTGTGTTTGTCTTCAAGTCCTAGCACAAAAAGAACTGAGCTCTGTGTGTGGGTTGACACTTTCCTCTAAGCACAGCTATGGAAGTGACTTGGCTTCTTGTTTGTTTTACTTCATTTTAAAGACGTTTGGGGGGAAATCAAAGCCAACTGTAATTCCTCAATAACTTCCCTACTTTTTCTTTCCTTTATTCTTCTTGTGGTTTCAGTGTCAGAGAGATATTTAAAAAGCAGCTAAGTCTTGGTCCTTGAAAGCTCCACAGAAACTGTATTCACAGCTGTGGAACAGCCTCCCAGGCTGTCATGTAGGGATGAGTTGACCTTCTGGGAGCCATTATTTCAAAAACTAAAATAAATTCAATAATGATTTTTAAAAATAAAATCTCTCCCAAGTAGAATGGAAAGCACTTAGAGGGAATTGCTGGCTTTTCATGGATGAACCAACATAGTGCTGACATAGATAATACTGCACAACTCAGGTTATTACACATGCTCTGCATATTAAATACATTATGCATGATTGCCAAAAATTGTATGTTTCTTGGGGAAAAAAAAAAGAGAAATATTTTTAAAATGAGAAATAAATATATATACACGCATTCAAATGCCATATTTTCAGTAAAATATATTTTCAGTGTTCACTTTTGGCTCCAGTGCTACTACTCATTCCCTTCTAGTTTTCCATTTATCACAATATTTTGCCTTTAGAGATAAAAAAAACAGAAGAAGAAAACTCTCTGGAATGGAAATTCCTTGCATTTCTCAGCTACAAACCCCAGAAAAACAGGTGTCTTTTGGTGAATTTTCTAGAAAAACACTATTTACTACAAAATGGTGTTTATGGGGAAAAAGTCTATTTGAAAAGGTGTTTTGACATTTGGCATACATATAATTTGAGGCTCCAGTCCTATAAATGCCTGCACAGAGCCTTAACCCTGAGCATTTGTGATATCTAAATAAGCTGAATGGAACTGATTACGTGCAAGACAAAGAATGTCCTTAAGTGCTTGTAGGATCAAGGACACAAGCAATTTTTTGAGGATCTGCTTTTTATGCAGAAGGCAATTAACTTAGGATTCTGTCTATTGGTTACAAATAGAAGTAGAGTTACAGAGTGGAGAATTTTTTAAAGCACTGTGTATTTCCCAGGTTTGAAACTTTCCCTTAAAAGCAGCAGAAAATATCTGACAAAAAGTTGTCAGATAGTGTATTAATCTTAATTATTCACTCTCTACAGGGAAAATGCTGCTGTCTGCAAGACCATTTGATAGTGGAAATCTATAATGTGACTTCAAATAGCTTAAATTTTAGATATTACTCATTGCTCCCAGTTACTATCATTAGCAGCTATGTGAAATACCTAGAGGCTCCAGTGAAGATCAGAGCTCCCTTCTGAAAGGCATGGGTGAGAAGCAGCCCATTACTTACAGCATAAGCACAGAAACCATACAAATTGTGATAAAAATTAGATAATATCACTTCCCTTTCAGTGGATGAGAATAAGGAAGAAAAGTGTATATAGGGGAAAGGATTAATTCAAGGCAGCAACACAAGGCCAAGGCAGGATGCCACAATAGAGCTTGTCCCTGCCCAATTGTTTTGCTACAAGGTCATCTTTTCTCACTCTCATCACCTTCCCTTTAATAGAAATATTTTCAACACCACAGCTAGAAAATCATTGTGATCACCAAAAATGGAGCAGACACAAAAAGATTTAGGGAGTACATGTTGATTAATTTTAAAAAATGAGAGGAAGAAATGAATGCTAACACGCTAAGGCTACTAATGCTAACTAAAGAGTTGTGTTGATGTATTAAATGCAGCTTGCAGGACTCATTTGCTGTATTCAAATGGCTGATAATCACTGCTCAGAATTCAAACTGTGCTGCTGTGATAGAGCCTAATGCAGACAGTGCCATGCAAACCCAGAAATGTGTCTCATAGTCCCACTGGGAAAGACTTGTTTGTTCAGGAACACAACACTGTAGGGGGTTGGCTCTTGTGCAGCAACACATGGAAATATGGAGGAACCTGAATAAGCTTTTAGGATGTGCTTTGTCCAAGGGAAGGTGGGACAGGGGGGCAAAGAAGAGGGTAAATTTGGCTTAAATCAAATACAGATACTATTTTTTAGAAAAGACACTGTCTTGGCAAGGGTATGAGGAAAAGGACCTATGCTCACAGCTCCACCCTACGTGGTCCCCTCTGCCAGGGCAGTTGGTGTCCCTGTGCACTCAGGACCAGTTTTCTACTGGAAACACCTCGTCTTCCATGCTCTCTCTTTCCAGTCAACTGAGATTTTCAGGAGCTGATCCATTCCTTGCATAAATTGTAAGAGAAACCACTCCTGCAAGGCTCAACTATGAGTGTAGCTCAAGGCTGATTGAGCATGGCGAGAAACCTGCTGCATCTAGAATATCCAACTGACATTTTCCAAAAATGTCAGCACATCACCTGTCATCAGAAGGTGATGGTGGCTGCACAGGTTTTCAACTTCTAGCAAGATCTGAAAACTGTAAACCTGTCATAAATCTTATTTCTAACTATGCAAAAGTGGAAGAGTGTGCCAAACTTATACACAAACTTATGAAGAGCAAAGTAAATTTCATGTCTGCATAACCTTCACACTAGAGAGACTACAGATCAAACCTGACAGGTTGTGGTCACAGGATAGGAAGATCTTAATTCCAGAACTTAATTTCAAATTTAATTCAAGGTAGTGGTGCCTGACACCCATTTTCTGTCCGAGTCTGCCTTGCCTTCCCTGGTACAGTACAGCATTTCCCCTGTCACAAATACCCATTCAGTGCTACTCCAGACACTCTTCTGGCAGCTCTGCAGGGGTGGGCCACCATCTCCAGCTGAGTAGATAAGGGGATGGGTGGGCTGAACACTTGGGGAGCAATTCAGCATTATCACTGCTCATCTGCACCAGCATTTTCAATGTTAACAGAGACTGATAGAGCTGAGACAAAAGGAAAACTTTCAGAAAACAGTCTTCTTGCAATGATAATGATTATGAATGTTTTCCATAATCTCAGCCAAGATCTTTGGGCAAGACCTCCTCCGACACTGCTGATCAATTCTTCGTACACAGGATTACTGAAAGGCCTGTGAAAACAAATAACTGGAAACATCTTCCCTCCAATTCCCTAATGCTGTTCACAACAGTTTCATATAAACACAACCTTACTTGTAACCAGGTGAGGGAAATCAGCAGGGCCTCATGGCCATCTCTTATATATTATATTCTGCTCCCAGCAGCTGTAAATTCAACACTTCGCTAGGCATTAAATTTACTCTCAAGAAACATTTTCTAAGAGAGGTGACAGAGTTATTGCACTGTTGCAGCTGTGGAGTCAGATGGCAGTGTGCCAAAACTCCAACAAAATTTTAAATTAGAAATCTGACCATCTGCTATAGGTGGGAAAAAGGGGCTTTGATGTCCAGGCTCCTCCTTTAGTTTTGTAATTTTCCCGGTACTGAAATGCACGGTCTGGTGTGCAACAGATGCCATATGCTTTTCCAATGACTTCTTATTTGCAGCTAATAAGCACTGGAATGTCTTAAATATTGAAGAGAATCAGGAATTACTTCTTAAATGGCATTATGTCCTGCTATTACTCAGTCTGTGACAAAGCAGGGTACTACTTTTCAAAAACTTCCAGTTACTTTGGGATACCCCAATAATAAAATCTGCTGAGGTTTACTTACTTGCTACTTGAAACAGGATCAACAAGAAGAACACAATGTTTTTTACAAGAAGAACACAATGTTTTTTACCACCTGCATCCTAACTAGCTCTTCAATCAATAGTTAGAGCTGGTGTACCTTTAAATATTATGGTAAACTGTTTAACAGCTTCTTTGAAATGCATAAAGAAAATGGGAGTGTCTTCAGATAGGAAATCATGTTTTTGGGGTCTGACCTTCATAGGAAAATGTTATGAAATTCTAAATAAATGCAGAACATTTTATTGATGCTTATATGAACATTGACTGTAATGCTTTTATATAATTCTAAATCACAGCCAAAAAGAATGGCAGAAAAGTATAAAAATGGACCTGAGGTATCACACTGTACATTCATGGATGGGAAAACACACAATGCATTGGATTTGAGATGAGTATGGCAGGTCCTGACAATAAAATGTGCATGGCAGTAGCTTGTTTAATCAATAGTGAAGATAAACACTAAAAGAAGGATTCTGTCTAAGTGTATATTCTAATGCTGAATTCTAATTGTATATATCATTATAATCCCCCATGCATTATTCAAATGATCACTCCTGTTCCTATTATTGCTGTACAAAGTGGGGAGAAGAGCAGAGCCCCTGAATTGTTTCTAGAGCCATGTATTGACTCAATAGCTACTTCAAAGGCCAGTTACACTTATCAATATTAAACTTTAAAAAAAATAATTTTAATTCACTTTCTCCTGACAGATAAAAGACTCAGACTTTCTAGGGGATATTTTCACAGCCCATGGGCCACCTCTTTCTTTCCTCTTCTTCATTCTGCACAATGCTCTATGAAATATGCTTGGGGCCTCTGGGTCTATTAAATGCACATCTTTAAAGCAGCCTGGCTCAAAGGGCTCCATGATTAGGCTGAAAGAGCTCCCTTCTCCAATGTGAAATGGCACCAGAGACACTCTGAAAGTATTTAAATCCCAAACACCATGTCTGCACCTGAGCTCAGCCCTTGTGCACACAACACAGACATTAGTAATACCCACTGTGCAGAACAGTGGTTTTTTTCCAGAATGCTCTTTGAAATCTGAAGACAAAGCTGATGTACCTTTAGAATACTAAAAAAATCACAAAAAATATTATAAGAGAAGTCACATTTCCATACCCTTTTAGGATTACTACAGAGAAGTGCCATGGAAATTTAGCCAATTTTTAGTACTTCCCAAGTACATTTTAGTAGCTTTTATAAAGAGATCATACAGGACACTGATGGGTAATTATGCAGTCTCTTAATCAACTTTATATTACTGTTATATTTATATCACACTGGGCAGGTTTCCCACAAAAACTGGTTTGGGGCTAATCTCTTGATGATTGGGTGGCTGTGGAAAAACATTCTGTCTACATGAGGCTGTCTGAAACATTAAGACATCAAACACATAAATCTGCTATTGTGCCACTGCAGGACTTCAAAAATATTATTAATATGTATTCTGTAACATCTAAGATGTCCACAGGACTTTAAAACAGATGAACACAAATTTCAAAGGCAAGGTAAATATTAATTCAGTTAGATCAAAATACAGAAAGAATAGATAATGAAGAGCAGTGCCAAGAGTCAGATAAAGGATGCCAGGCATTGACAATAAACAAGAAGAAAAACTGTTAGGAGAGGTTCAGTAGCTCCTCTTAACTCCCCCTCATAGTAAGAGTTTTCAGCATTGTTTACTGGCCATGTTATCTTTTTAAAACTGATTCCAAATCATAAATTTAATGTCTTTATTCTAAATTTAAGCTTTAGACTCTCATTAAAAGCTCTCACAGCTGGGTATTTCTGGAAGGTTTGGGGGGAAAGAGTGGGCTAGAAGCACTCGCTGTTCAGAACAGCATGAGTCTTTTATGAGTTTTTTTGCTGGTGCCACGCAATTTTACACTTTTCTGTGCATTTCCTCACAGCTCATGCAGCTTTTGGAAAGAGCCATTATCCAACACATTAGGAAGAAAACCAAACACTCTGTGTGGAATGCCACAATTATTGATACATTTATGCAAACCCCTCTGCTGCTTTCCCAGGCCGTTGTGCTGTAGATGCCTGAGCCACGGCTTGGTAGGGAGAACAATGAGGGGCTCCAGTGCTGAGCACATGGACCAAAGCTGCCCTGGGATCACTCCTTCAGTACACAGGGCACAGGGAACATGGGATTGAGCTCTTCCAATTCCAAATAGCTCAGGAACCATGAAACCTCTGAGGCATGCAAAGAAATGTGCTTCTTCTCCTTATCCTTATTAATTTCTTCTTATATTAATCAGTCATCTGGTACTGTTCAGCTGGCCATCCTTCAGCATCCTTCAGCATCCTTCAGCAAATGGAAAGGACCTTTAAAATTAGGCAAGACTGTAAGACTTAGTGATCAGTTGAGTTCACTCATTCTCTCTGTTTCCAGCCCTATTGTAAAGTTCTGTACATCTTCCCTATTTTTGGACACAAATAAAAACCCACCTTTGACAAAGTCCCATTTTCACTGATAACCATGAACTAGCATAATTAAGATGGTTGAAAGGATTCATAATTCAATGCTAGTATTAAAATAAGAGATAAAAACAAAATGGGCTGAAAATTTCATCTTTGAGAAGCATCATGTAGAAACCATCAGCTATCTAAAACCTACTATGGTGGGTAGGGAAATTTTATTCTATTTTATCTGTGAATGATCCCAACATCATTCTTCCTTTGTCCACCTCTTATCTTTCTTTTCTTAGATTTTTCACCTCATCCTAATTTTTGCAGTAACTTAGGATCAGCTTCTGTCTTGGAACTTAGGTTGGAACACATTGGCAGCCAATACTTTGGAGAAAAACTAGACTGGGGTAGGTATTGCAAAAAGCAATTTAGAGTGTGTAAAAAGTAATTATAACAATTTTAAAGAAAATAAGTAAGAAATACTATAAAAATGGATTATGGGTGGTTTTAGGCTATACTATTGTAACTACCTTACAGTTTTAACCCAACTAAGGGACCAATTCCCATAAAAAAATGTAGACAATAAAGACAGTAGCAAACCTGAAACAAGAAAGAAATTATACAAAAATACAATTATGCAACAAGAGTCTACTTCATATATCCTTAAACTTATAGGCAGTGATGGGTCAGTAGATCTGTCTTTGCAAACACTGACTGCAAATAAATCATATTTTCTACATGCATGGGTAAAATTTATGCTTGTATTTTATTTCTTATAGAACTGAAAAAACTTCTCTTGCCCGAGTCGAGCACAAATTACTTTATCT
Organism: Agelaius phoeniceus; assembly: GCF_051311805.1. Lineage (NCBI taxonomy): Eukaryota > Metazoa > Chordata > Aves > Passeriformes > Icteridae > Agelaius > Agelaius phoeniceus. The sequence continues at coordinate 92,627,535 of NC_135265.1, read as the reverse complement.
GAGTAACAAGATGGTGACATTCTCTGAATCTGTCTCTTGAGCTCTTTTTCTAACCTATTATATATGGTTCAAACAATTCTTTAGATAGGTTATTAAAAATAAATGTAATATTTCCCTTCCTCTTCCCAGTATCTTCATTTGAGATCTAACTCTTCAGCAATGTCTGAAGGCAAAGAACTGCAGAATATATTACAAACTACAGATATAAAAATACTGCTGCACTCAACATTGGAGAATTTTTTCTCTTTCAGAGTACCTGAATGCTGTACTTCTTGCAGCCTTTCCTCACCATTATGGCATTTATGTTTCCTGTGTCTGACATTTCAAATATGTCTTAAAGAATCTTAAGGATCTTGGGCCCTAGCTTTTTGAAATGGTGTTTGAAGAGGATTCTTTGAATGATGCTCACTCAGTATTACAACTTTTTAATTTTATTATTTATATTTTTACTACATTATTAATATATTTTTAACATCTTTTTGCAATAGCTTTCTACTACATACTTTCTATGATAAAAATTATCAATTCCATTTTTATGTGAGTGGGATTTACACCTAATATAAACTCTCTCACCTTCTGTATCTGAGCAGCTGAGACATGCCTTAGACATGTCTCAGCTGCCTAAGAAGGAAATGTGAACACAGGGGACAAAAGAATCTCCCAGCACTTTGCAACCACCTGCCCAGTGTAGATAACCAGGGGTCCATGGCTGCAGCTGCTGTCATGGAGTGCTTCTGCCCTGTCACCCTAGTGAAAATTTAGATGATTTAACCCTCCAAAAATTCCCAAGGAGTTCAACAAGTCATGGAAAGAGAAAATGGAAATGCACACTGGTTTTATACCTGGTGGCTATAGTTCAGATTATTTTAGATCCAAAATCCTTTGGGCAAGGATCCCTCCTGTAGGTTCCACATGACTGGGAACAGAGAAGATTATGACAGAAGCAAAGGGGAAAACACAAACTACAGAATTAAGATTTTTTTATCATTATTTAATACACAGGACCACAGTCAGCCATGTGGAAGGCACTGCCCACAAATACAATGGCTGATAGTCCACGGCCAAAGAGCAAGAAATAGCCTTCAGAAAAGACAAGAATGCCACAAAAACTAAACAGCTTATTTGCCTGAGTGTTTACTGTGAACTCTGGGGACAGTTCCTTCCTTATACACAAAAAGCTTGGCACCAGATGACTGGTAAACTTACAGTTTCCCAATTTGTGTAGGGTTCCTGTAGAGTGTTCCCAGGGAAATTAGCAGAAAAGAAGTCAGAAGAGCAAAACTATAGCAGAAAAAAAATCACAAAACAAATATGGAAGAGCCATCATGACTGCAAAAGAGATCTGTACCAGAGAAAACTGCTGGACTCCTCTGAAAGAGCAAAGGAAGGTGGACCAGGGAGATCCCCAGATGCCTAAATGTGCAGTTGATAAAAGCCTTCATCAAAAACTTTAAATAAGCTAATGCATTAAAGTGCTGGTCACATGGAGAAAGGGTTGGCTAACTCCCCAAAAACATCAGGCCATGGACAGTCACTTCCAGATCAGCAGGATGTACCCAGTGGAGATCAAGAGAGGTCTGTGTTCAGCCTTGGTTTTCAATCTGTTCCTGAAAGATTGGAAAGGGTATGAAGAGCAAGGTGAAAAGACTTTCTGGTTGTGTCAGGGTGCTAAAACAGATGGCTAATGGAAAAGTTGAAGAAATCTTACAAGATTGAATGACTAGGTTATAAAATGCCTGATGTAATTCAATGCAGATAAATGAAAAAGAAACCATATGGAGAAAAATCCAACTTTCTTCACACATACATATTAGAGATACATCCTGAGACTGTTATTACCATTTAAGAACAAAATTCTGGTGTTATAATAGACAGTTTTACAAAAATGTCAAGTCTGTACTTAATAGTGGTAAAATCCCCTAGACTGAATGTTATGAATTTTTAGAAAGAGAACAAAACATAAACCAGAGTACATTATTATGCCACTATATAATCTAGAGTGCCTTTTTAATAATGTGTGCAGTCTGGTCCATTATTGCAAAAAGAACATAGAATGGAAAAAAAAGTTCAGAGACAACAAAAGAAGATGAAAAACATCAAACCTAGCTCTTCTGTAGCAAAAATGGAATCCAAACACAGTTGTTTTCCTCTTCAAAGATAATCCTAAATATGTACCAGAACTCAGCATGTTTTTCTGCAGCTGCTGTACAATGACACTCCTGATGTTTACAGCTGTAAAGCAATTAGAAACATTTGGCTGAAAATTACCATGTAGATAATAACATTATTATCCAGTGTCCGTAAAAGAGTAAGAGGAAAAACTTTTTGGTAACTGCTATGAAGTCTTACTGGTATGTCACAAACTAAATTTAAGGCACAATCTTCTAAATTATCCTACACAATTTTGTGCTTCTTTTCACTAAGAGTCTCACAGTCTCTAAAAAGGCTGTTTAGATTCCTCCTGAGATAAAGAAAAAACCCCAAACTGCTATTTTTATTCTTTTTTACTATGTGCACTCCTAGCCAGGTCCATTCCCACTCGCACCTCTCAGTGCAACTCAGAGAACAGCATTTTCTCAGCATGGATGTTAGAGAGGAAAAGAAAAAATTTCTAGGGATATAATCTGTGCTGCTCTGTGGTCTCCATCTGGCATAATTTTGGCAGTGTTTTGGCTGCCTCCCAAGAGGCACTTGGGTAGTTAATTTGCTGCTGTAGGAGCACAACATTCAATCCAGCACCACACTGCTTCTTTTACTGCGCCAATCTCCAGTCCATCAGCCTGGATCTACCAGTGTTTTGCTGAAGTGATTGACCATTCTGGCCAAATACAACTGATTAGGACCCAATCTAGGCAGGCATCATACTCCCCCATCTCCCTCTACCTTCCTCACTAGGAGCATTGACACAACTCTCCCTGGTTTTCCACCTCCTCTGGCTTCCCCAGCTCAGGCTGAGATCCTCACTACGTGCTATAGCAACAGGGCAGACAGGCTCAGTTTTCTCATACGCTGCCTTACACTGGCAGGACACTACAAAAAGCAGACACAAATCTTTCCTTGCTATGCTGTGATGTCAGCACCACCTCCTGAAGCTGGCCCAGAGCAGCCACCATGCTTCTTCTCTAGGGAGGCAACAAAAACCTGAGAAGGACTCAAAAGGGAAGAGGGAGAGAGAAGAATTCTCAGACAGATGAAGCCGCAGCCATGGATTCTCGTGCTTCACAGCTTACCTGAGTCAGGCCTGCAGGTGCCCTGAGCACACGACAGCTTTTCTCATGCTCTGTTGGTGTACATCACAAGTAAACTGAGACATGCTGCTCCTAGTTCTAAGTGTGGAACTCTACATGGAAAAATAAAATACCCAGTCTTATGATGCATGTATCAGAATAGGTTTTAGAATATTATTTTTAAGTTTTATTTATGGGGCACTTTTTATAAGCAGATGATGGTGTACTTGAGGAAACATCTGTGCATTTATATATGCAAGGTTCCTCTGTATTTCCACGTCTCTAAAACTGAGTCCAAAGGGCAAGAAAGATAAGCTGAAGCCTTCCCTTTACCCACAGATAAACACAGTATGTTTAAAGTATTCTTCCAGCATCATAATGATTCAGGCAATAATAGAAAAGGGTAGTCCCTTCTTCCAATGTAGGGAAGATGGAATTCAGTTGCTCTTTTCTCCAGCTTACTGAGTTCACTCAGCATTCATTACCTGCAGTGTCACAGACATATCTGAGTGCCACCTGTGACACATCCTGAGCCAAATACACAACCTAGGGATTTCATATGGAATAAAACTGGTGGCAAGGACTGAAGGAGAAGCAGGTAGCTATTACCCATAAGACTGAAAGGTAATTTAGTGGCAAATATGAGACCATGTTTTCCTGAGGTTCAGAAAAGAGGTCTGAAGTTTAGAGTCCTTAGGACTACAAATGCTTGTATTGAATTTCAGTATTTGAGGCACCACACAGAAAGGCTTTCATATATGAAGATCCATCAAATATGTCATTGGTATTATGTTACAAATGATTGAAACTAAACCACTTCTCATAAGCAATGAAGATATTTTCCCAGCACCATTTCTCAGTTTAAGTTACTAAATGCAACTACAGCATGACTTTAAATGTTAGGGTCAAAGCATATTATGCAGTAGGGCAGGTAGTTCAATGAGATTTTCACGGTATAAAGAGGTACCCTAAGTGAAGCTACTTGAGAGCCTTGCTATAAACACATTTTAGTCCATGGGTGAAACCTCTGAAGAGTCATAAGCACTTGAAGACAAAGGGAGTAAAATAAATAATGTCTCCTCAACCATAACTGTTGAATGCTGGGAGAGATATTAAAATAAAATGCCATGACAGTTTATCAGGTGAACAAAATTGCAACCTTTATGTTTTCACCTTCCTTTTCAATCCGGGTGTTCCATCTGTGAGAGTGGCAGTGATTAACTTTTTTTGATGTGCTAGAAGATGTGCTGCTACTAACTGAGCACCCTATGCCATGGCACGCAGAGAAAGCAAAGAGAACAACAGGTTGGTAATTCACTGGCCCCACAGACACAAATATTTAGGCCTTTTAAAGGCAACCTGGGATGCTGGGGAGTGAGAAAGGAAGCACAACTCATTAAAGCTGAAGCAGAAGGGACCAGGTCAGGAAAACCAAAAGGGATTTCCAGGAAAGCCTGGAACATGATTACCTAGTTAGTTAAGGCAAAGATTCTTACAGAGGAGGAAGATGTCCCTACTTCAGACTTCACTACAGACAGCCTGCAGTGAATGGGGCACAGCTCACCACTGTTCAGCAGCCCTGGGCCCCAGAGTGCCCCCAGCCACCCTGCTCAGGGGCAGAATCCTTCCTCAAAGAGTGGGCTCCCCCAGAGACACGGCCTGGATATCCAGAGCACTGCAGAACAAAAGACTATGGGATCTGTGCTGTAAAGTCAACGTGGAAAAAATGAGTTTCAAAGAAAAGCACTGAAATACATAATGTCCTTTTGACTGAGTAAACTTGAGATATGCTCCATTAGGCATAACTTCTTGTACTGCTTTCTTAGGGTTTCCTTTCATCCTTAAGATTGCTTCCTTTGCTTCTTCTTTTTTTTTTTATTGAAGATTTTTTCTTGCTTTCTTTATATTTATCAGATTTCTTGAGAAGTAACTGTCCTGTGTTGTTAGGAATTTCCAAGATAGGAGACACAAGTGAAAAAAATGAAAACAAACCAACACGTTGCCCTCCTGAATGGCAATGTTCCAAGTTGCATGTCTAACAGTGTTCTGTATCCCTGATGTTAAAAAATCCTTTTGTAGATACTCACATCCCTTGAACAGTATATAATTTCTCACAGTTTCTTTTAGAAAGTGCTGGGGAACATTTTAAGTGTCCACCAATATATTCCTTTGTTTTCATTTTTCCTGTTGGGGCAGAACTTCAATATTAATACTTCTTTGGGTTCCAGTGGGACTTTGTGAGCTCTCCTTGGCCAATTTAGTCCCATGGACTTCAAATAAAACAGGATAATGAGCATATTTGAATAATCTATACTAGAGGTAAACTTGACTAAAAAGGGAAGTTCTTGAGCCAAATTTGAAAGCTGCATCCAGTTACATTAGGAATACAATTGACATCCTGGTAGCAATTATTTCCATATTCAACAGTTTAGGATGGGACCTCAACTGAATTTTCTTTATGAAAATATATGTCTGGATACCACCAAGAGTATCTTGAAATCTCAAGTCTGAGAAAAACAGCCTGAAAGTGCTCTGGTAAGTTCCAGGCAGAATGTGCACTGTCTGCTCTGCATATACTATTAAATGTGACTCAACTAAAGTACAAATCAATAGCATCATTTTAAAAGCTCTAAGATGTTTTGCCTTGAACTCTGTTTTTTTCCTCTCACCTGGCCAAGTGTGGAAACAAAAGCAAGCCTTCACAGGCAGAAGTGAAAACAATGCATGTCTTTCCTTCCCTCCACTTCATTCTCTGAAGCAGAAAAACCAGTATCCCACCTCTGAGGAAGCACTCATTTCCATGCCTGCCAGAGTACAGCTGAGAAAAGGCAGTGAGGCAGGGACTATGGAAAATAGGAAACAGAAAAAGAACATATTTCATTTGAAATCTCATACAGCAGAGGTAGCATTCAAGGGTGGGGGAATAACTATGTCCTTTTCGAAAGCCCAGGAGTGTAAAGCAGCACAGGTCATCATTATTAGAAGGATGAAGTGGATTGCACACTGCTTGAAAAGCTTAAGAAGTCTTCTCATTTACAACTAAGAACTGCAAATGATCACAATGCTTTATAATTTGACCCCTCTAAATAATTCAATATTCATTGTGTCTGATATAAAGCAGACTTCCATTATAAATGTATTAAATCCAAATTAATTAATGCTGAAACCTGTTCTCGAGTAAAATAATACAATGTCATTTAATAGTTTCTTCCCCCTGAATATATGGTTATATTCTGGTTATAGACAGTTACAGTCTTCCAGTGAATTCTTGTGCTGTGTTACACAGTGTTGTATCTGCAATGGATTCTCCTGGGATTGGAAAGCTAGCATGCAACTCAGTGTAAATGTCAGCCTTTGCTCAGGACTAGTAATAACAGAGATGTGTAGCTGAAGAATGAGATGCTTCTCTAAAGCCCTAAGGATTTAAAAGGAAATGATGATATTCTTCAGAGGAAAAGATGATGCTCCTCAAAAGTTCCTGGATCAGAATTGGAACCCAACACTAGTCTTGGACACAGCCCCTGTGCTAATAGAGTGCTTTGTCAGAGTAATTGCCAAGTAGATGTTCAAATAAGATAGCTTCTGGCTAACTTGGAGGTGTCCAGATGTTAAAAATGGGTTTTACAATATCCACACCTTTTTCCAAAGAATTAGATTCTAACTATTATGCTTAATTATTGTTCAATCTCAGCAAACCAAAGTTATTTTAGATAACTGTAAATTACTGTAGCATTATCTATTTAGCTTTGCTTGACCACAATCAACCGGAATAAAGCCATGAGACACCCTGGCTCTCTTGAATGAATTCAGTTCTCTTCCAGCTTTAAAGATAAGGAACCACCAGCCATTCCTAGACCCCAGGCACAGACACAAGAAGACAGGCATTGCTGTCACCATCATCCACAACAATCATTCAGCTCTGCAGTTCATAGGTGTGCACAGAACTGCAGGACACTCAGTTACCAGACACACATTACCTAATTTGAATTGTCATTCCCAAATCTCAATATTTTGTAAAACTAACCTCAGTACCAAAAGGATATAATTTTTGAAATAGTCTTTGCAGTGTGAAAATCACAGAATGCTCCACCCTAAGGCATGCAGTAAACACTTTTCAAACCCAAATACAAGGTACAGGCTGAAAAACAAAGGTCTTAGGAGGGTAAGAGAAAGAAATTGTGGTGATGAAGGTACCCAGTGTTTCCCATGAAGGAAGGAGGGCAAGGAGACCTGGGTTTTATCAGAGCATGGAAACAGAGAGGAACTGAAGAGGAGCCACTGAAGAAAGTGCTGATGGTGAGATGGTGGTACTGGGTTGAAATGTGAAAGCCAGGAAAAAGGCATGAATTCCCATCTGCATGAAGGAAATTGCAGTGCAGAAAATTAATGAGGATTGAACAAGTTGATGCCTCAGTCCACTGTCCTGCTTCCACTAAAATTACACAAGAGAGTACAGGCAGCATCAGTACGACCTATGATGCCTGCCTTGATTGAGTCCTAATCAGATGTATTTGGCTAAAATGGTCAATCACTTCAGCAAAACTTTGACCAAAACTTTTTCAAAATGTTCTTCCAGTTGCTTGCTACAAAAGAAACTTAAATTCTGATTGAGAAGATACTGTTGGCAACATTTAATGGAGAGAGAGCTTGCCAGTTCTTCCATCAGCATCATCTTATAAAGCATGTTCTGGGGAATTTCCAATGGGAGTAGAAGTAGGCCAGCCAAAACACCATAAATAAAATACAAAGGAAGACAAAAATCCCACCACTTGAAGGACAAGTCTTAAGCTGCTTTCATTGCAACTGTGATATCAAGAATCTTTTAAACCAGCATTGTTCCTTTGCTTAATTATGCAAAATATGTTGGGTTGGGTGTGGGAAGAGAGAAAATAAGGGATTGCTTGTGTTTACCATTAAAAAATAAATCAGTTTTCTAAGCATAGTATTTCAGTGGCAACAGTAGAACAAGACTGGGGCAACCTGTAAGGTTCCAGAAACATCAAAGGGAATCCAGACTAAGGGGAAATTCCCTCTTCTCTTGACTTCAAGACAAAGATGGATGGTGGAAAGAGGGCAGAATACTCATTGTTTATAAAGTAAGAAGCTTATAGTAATTTTAACATTTTCTCAGAAACATACAGGTCTGGGTAAAGCAGTCAGACTCCCAAATAAAGAAGTTTGAAATAGCATTGGTTTTGCCAATAATAAATCACTCTTGTACCTACATGGATTGTGCACAATGTCAATGGTTTTGAAAAGAAATTCCTTTCACTTGAACCTCAGCTGATCTTTCTTAGCTTATGGAGTTCTTGTGAGTGCTGCTGATAGTGTTTTGCCACACACAGAGAGTGGAAGCCCCTGAACTGACAGAGAGGACACCAGCTGCCTCTTTATTGCTCCTAGAGTACAATAACAGAAGCCATGAAAAATCTGTCTCCTACAAATTGTCTTGTCAAAGGCAGAGGCTTCCTTTTTCAAGAAAATGTAATTCACAAAATGCTTTTGAATTGTAGATTTTCATTTCCATTCACATTTAACTGACTCATCCAAAAGAAATATCTTCTAATAACAATTTCTTTTCTTTCACATATATACAATCACTATTATTTTGGCTTATTTTAGCATTCTGTTTCTCTGAAAATAAAAATGGAATTATTAAATTGAAACAATTGTCTACAAAATGTCAGTGAAATTCATCAGGAATGCTCATGCTTACCTGTAAATAAAAAGACTCATGGAAAGCAAAGTCTTTTTGTATAAACTCCCATCATTCAAGTATTATATCATTTTATAGTGTGTCTCTTAATTAGAAAAGCATTCTTAGAGCTTACTATTTTATTTTAAAAGCATGTAAGCATTTTTGCCATAATCATAAGACTGGAAACCAAATCTTTGTATTTTACAATACAAAATTTACCCTACAATAATTACAGAAAAGTGAAAGAGATGCTTCTGTGTTATCTTGGTTAAATTACTATAATCATATTGCAACTGCAATAGGTTTTCCAGTATCTGCTTTATCAACCTCCCTCAGAACATTACCTTAGTGCTAATTTGAATTGTCATTCCCAAATCTCAATTTTTTTGTAAAACTAACCTCAGTACCAAAAGGATATAATTTTTGAAATAGTCTTTGCAGTGTGAAAATCACAGAAAATAGGGTTAGAATACAAACAATACCCAGATCTGTAATCTTCTATTATCATGTCAATTATCTGACATTGGTAAATGCAACCAGAGTTTTATTCAGCTCATGTCCCCACTGCCCAGGGCTGTGCATCTGACATTCGTGCATTTTGTCCATTTATCTATAAGCTATTGAAATGTTTCTTGATATAAAATGCTTTTTTTTTCGTTTTTTGGGTTTTTTTGTTTTGTTTGTTTTGTGGTTTGGTTGTTTTTTTTTTTGTTGTTGTTTTTTGGAGGTTTTTTTTGTTGGCCTTTTTTGGTTTTAGCTTTGGTTTTTTTTTTTGATGGAAAAAAGGAAAATAAATTATCTGACATTTTCTATAATAGCCATCAGATGTTTCGCAGTAAACATGTTAAATTAAACAATCAGGAGCTGTGAAAAACTCACCATCATGTCCATGAATAAGGACAGAGTAGCAGACATCCTAAATTCAAACTATCAGAGGCACAGACACACTCTGCCAGCTGGCCATTTCTGTCAGCAGTGCACATTTGCATTGTGGCCATGCATCAGATGCTGAAAGGGAGCCTCCCAAACCACTATGCTACGATGGATCCAGGGGGCTACAGCCTCCTGTAGGATGCAGTAGGAGGAGGGAATCAAACCACAGACAATGCTTTATGGTATCAAATAAAGGGAACAGTGCAGTGCCAATGCTTTCGTATTTTGTGATGCATTTGGAACTACTTAGGCCAATTCATACCCAAAAACCAAAATAATCAGCAAACAATCATATTTGGTGGTCATCGTAATGCTGGCCAAAGCACTTCCCTGATTTTGCTGCACTGGGTGCCCTTGTGATTTTGGCCAACAACATGTCCAAGACCTGCTCTGGTCTCCCTGCTCTTCCCAGCATGGTCAGAGCCACTGTGGTTGGGAAGATTGTGTAGTCCCAGCCCAGCCACAGGTGGTGGGAAAGAGAGCAAGTGCCCTCCCTGCCTGGCTGCCATGAGCAAGGGCCCTGGGCCCCTGCGGTGGGAGCTGCTACACGGCTCTCCCTCATCCTGCACCACATCCTCAGCAGCTCAGATGAACCACACAGATGACAAGCAGTGAAAGACCCCAAACCTGAGATGTTAAGGTCTGGTTCAGCTGCTGGTCAAAGCTGGGAACAGCTGTTCACAAGTTGCACTCTGCTTGGGTCACTTTAAAAGAAACCTACTAAAGCTGGGAATAACAGTAGAAGTCATAGAATTACATTTCTGGGAGACATGAACAATTCTTTTTTTCCTCTTTTCTCTTTTTTTTAGTATTTTTTTCAAATTTCTTTGTCTGGATTAAGGGCAGTTTTTGCTTCTGGTAACTCAGGAATTCCATCACTCACTACCAAAATTTAAGATTCCGTCCTCAGGCTCTTCTAAGCTCAGCACATACAGATAAATGAGTTTATGTGCACTAGTGCAAAATACTGATGTGTTTAAAAGTTAAACTCCATCTGTGGTGATTTTCTGAACTGGAGTTAGGCTGTTGAAATAATGTCAGAAATAAGTCTTCACCCTTTATGTCAGTAAGGGTACACATAATGATGTAAATATGCATTTATATTATATATACAATTTTCCTTCCTTTCTATTGAAACAACTTTGTGAGAAGTTGCTTTTAACATCAAGGTATCTCAATTGATTTGGATTTATCTTCCTTTTCACAGTACAACAGCATATTTTATACTTCTGGTGAAATTACTAATTATCTTGATAAGATGTCAGATGATATTACTAATATCACTGTAGCAGTAAAATGTTTTCCTTCAGGAATATATTATCATTACCATGAGAAATAGAATTTACCGGGAGCACTTTCAAGAAAATTTCAGTAAATTCATGCCACTTCATCCTTATTTTAAACTTTGACATTTTTTCAAGCTGACCATAGTTGATCTTTAAGATAAGAATAAGAAACCTGTTAAATTGAGAAAATATGTTATTACTGAGCTCTATTGAGAGTATAAAGTGGGGAAACAATTGTCATAATTTGATTGTGCTGTTTGTGAGAGAACTGTTAATCTTGCACATTTTAAAAGATCCAATTTAATTAAAAAATTAATAACACTTCTGAAAATCAAAATATGTATCTGCACAATTCCTTTCTTTAAAGGTACATTTTGGTTTATTTCCTCTTTCTTTCTTTCTCTATAATATTTGCATGAGCTTTTTCTTTGAGGGCCAGAAATATCTTTTATTACTTTTTCATTTGTCTTCTTGTTCTCTGATACTGTGCCCATATGAGTTGGTATGTTCTGTCTCCCACTCATAAAAGGAAAGGAATATTAGCTAGCCTGCATATTCCCAGTAGATGAAGAACAGCTAAGCCACAATAAAATGGCTTTGTAAAGGGCAGAGCTGGCTTTCATAGGTACACATGGACCTAAGAAGTGCAGAAAGGAAAGGAAAAAAAAAAGAAATAAAAGAGAGAAAGTTGGTGAGAGAGAAAGAGGGAGAAAGCAAGAGAGAAAGCAAGAAAGCAAATGAAAAAGAAAGAGCCCTGAGGCAGTAGGCTGCTGTTCCTACCGTTGGTGCTGAATGTGAATTCCATATATTAAGAAATTCTGTTCCCTGAAATATGACTAATTTTTTGGCTGTGGAGAAACACATGAATCTTAATAATGTAATCTTGTGGTCTGAGAAATAGATAAATTTGAGAAAACACCATCAAAATAAGAGACATAGAAAAGCCTTTATTAGAGAAGTCTTTATTTTCTCTCTCTCTTTCTCTCTCTCTCTCTTTAGAGGGTGTCTGGGCACCTGCTTTGAAAATATTTCAATGAGTTTTTTTGTGCATTTAATTGCAAACAAAACCTATGAAACTTTCCAGTGCACATCTTGATGCCCACCTCATTTCTAGCAAACATAATCAAGCCCCAGTGATATTCCACTAAAACCAAGCTAGTTTTCTTTCAAAGTCAAACTGTAAAAGACACACAAAGTGACAGAGGTAATAAAAATGAGCAGTTTCTGAACAATGCTCTTTTTCAAAATGTCCATTGTGATCGAAACAAAAGGATTTTGGTTCACACCTACAGGAAAGCACACGATTCTAAAATGTTCACTACACCTGCTTGAACCAGTGGAGTCATGCTGAGGTACTTTGGCACAGGTGTATTCCACAGTCACCAGCACACTTCCTACCTATGACCCCCTCAGAGCATAGGATGCTGATGTGAAATAGCTAAAGTGGGTGTGCCAAGAGCTTGCTCACAAGCATACTCCATCTGCTGTCCTGAACATTGCTTCCCTCTCCCACAGCCCCACTGAGAAAACTTTAACTCCCAGCCTAAGCTCTGACCTCTGTTAATCTGAACAGAGCCCCAAGACCGAGAGGCAAAGGCAGCAAAGCTTCCACTAGCAGGTAAAGTCACTGCTCTCCTTCCTTCCAGAAAGCACCATCTGCTCTTTTAGTAAAGAAGCACTGTAGCTTATTAGGATGCCATAAACTTAATTTCCCCTAAAGTCTCGATATGCTGTACAGACCAACACTACAAACAGGGGATTCCATGCTGCTACCAAGCTGTGCATGAACTACTGGCAATGAATGGGCAGAGCCAGAGAGACACCAAATGGATAATGTCTGGGTAATTCAGGGATAAATATTATCTCTGGGGATTCATGCAATACTTTTTGCCAAAAGTTTCATCTAATATGGAGCAGAATCTTAGGAGGAAAAAAATCACTCAATTCCCCCTGTAATAGAGTCACACTCATGCTCATCTCTTGAATCCATGTGTTACCCTGCAAAACCCTCTTTTCCCCAGCAGGTCTGAGAGATTCTGGACAGGTTTTTCATAACCAGCTCCTATCACAGCATGCTGGAGTAGAATTTTAGCTACCTAGCCACCGGCTTATAGGTGTTGTAAGGTATCTGAGGGGTCTGCATGAGGCTGAAAGACAAGGCATGGGATTCCCAGGAGTACCAAAGGATGCAGTACTTTAAATGCAGGTAGGCCTCCTGAGATGGCAGCACAGTTGTCAAAATAGCAGACATGCAGTATAATACTAAGATGCCTAAATTCACTGCTAAGTAGCAAGCAGGAGTGTTGTTACAACTGGTACCAAAACTGGCACCCTGTGTGCGAGGTACTTGTCACAATTTTCAGTATCTAACAGTAGGCAGACATCTTCAGTGATGGAAAAACCACTCATGAGATCCTGAAATATGTTAGAGCCAGTGAAAGACTCACTGACAGAGAGAGGCAGTGAAAAACAATTGGTCCCAGTAACAGTGGAAATACTTCATGCTGAAAAATGAAGCTGTTATCATCTCACCCAGAAGATGTGATAGTCATCCTGTGTCTCAAAGTACACTTGTTACACAAAATGTCTGGTCTCTCCTGACTGAGGCCCAACCATCCATTTCAGGCCAGAAATCGCAGAGAAACTACCTGCTGCCCTCAACAAAAGTGTGACAATATCACAAACCTGGAACCTAGAGACTGGCCTAACACCACTGACATGGTCTTACCTATATATAGCACTGTTTCTGGGTTGTTGAACCTTTCTCCAACTCCCCTCATATTACACCTGCTGTTTGAAAAACACAAAGCACACTGGAAGCAAAATACTTCTACAAGTTCAGAACCCTAGAAACTATGGCTAGAAGCCAGTTCATTTTTATTAGATAGACTGCCCTAAATTTCAGTCTTCCAGAGTGGAAGGAACAGAAGGATCTGCAAAAAAAAACTTGTTTGGTCTTCAGAAGTCGATGCCATGTGTTCCCTGGAGTTGACATTTCAGATGAGCTCAGGGATGGCCCCAGGTAAAGAATGACCATAAGCACCTGGAGCATTGTTGGGGCAATCCTTAAATGCATTTCAGTTCAGTTTCATCTGAAATGAACCCAGTGCATGTTCAGCACAACCACACCATGATGTAAATCAAAGCACAGCAAGTGGGGACAACTCCAGGATTTGTTTTGGGCCAGGAGCCCCTTTCTGAGCTCAGATGCCAACTTTCAGAGATATCCTTGGCTGACAGCCTCTCTCTCCCTCTCCAAGGGTTCAGTGAAATCTCTCTGCCTTCAGAGGGCTGCATCAGCTGTTTGTCTTAGCTCAGGAAGCTTCCTTTAGAATGGTGGCCTCTTGGTGGGAAGTTTTTAATTCAGTTAACAATTCTCTGGCCAAAACATCTGCTGTTGAGAAATACCAAATCTACGGTGTGGAAGAAAAAGAAAAAACCCAAATCTCTGCAGGCTCTGCCAAGAACAAGTGATATTACCTTTGCTTCTCCAAAGCTGTTGGCAATTTTTGCTGTATTTTAAGACTTTTTCTTCAGAATGTCCAAAATAAAACCAGTACAGAAGGAAGTACAGGAGAAGACTCCTGGCCTCTGAGGGTTAGGAGGTTAACTGGGAAGTTAACCACAGGCAGAGTATCTCTGACATGCTCTCAGAAATTCTGTCTTTTTATTGGTATTCTTGGCTGCTCCTGACTGTAGCAATGGATCAGAGAAACCTCACAATTCTGAAAAGTGATTCATCCTGCCTGAATGGCAGGTATTCATACTGGAGAGGATCATCTGTGCCCATCCAGATCCTCATTCAAAAGCATTTATCTCCAAAAGCCATTCTTGATAAGATCATTAAAAAGCAAATAATCAATGCTCACTTCAAAACTAAATCAAAGACTACAGAAGCAGGTAAATTATTTGAACATTTCTCTCTATCTTATTTTGTTTGCACTTATTTCTGCCTCCAGAAACAACTTTGAAACTGAGCTTTTAAAGGACACCCGTTCCTGAAAGGAATTGAGTTTCTCTTAAATTTTTGTTCAACTGTTCACCCTGAACTTGGGTCAGACTGAGCTCTTCCCTGAGGATTAAGGACACACCTGCCTGATAAAAGGAAGAACTGAGGGTAATATTCATGAGTTACTTCACCTCTTCAGTGCATGGAGCAGATCTACAGAGTGCTCAGAATTTGATAAGAGAACACAGTCAGAGAATGTTTTACTATTCATCAATTAATTCTTACAAAGGACTTTGCAGATGAAAATCAGTCCTTGAATGAGTGTTATTGTAAGTCACTATGAGGTGAGGAGCACTCAAACACAGGAGCACGGAAGAAACCTCAAAAATTCTGCACACAAACCTATCTGAGGAGCAGAAAACAGCAGTTTCCAAACAGCAGGATGGAAGGTAACTGTTTCCATAGGAGCTGCTGACAGATGAAAGTGGAAAAGGAGGCAGAGAAAGAGGGAAAAATGAAAGAAAGCTACAATCGGTTAAGCCTTGCAGAGAAAAGATAAGGGCAGCAGAAAGGAAGAATGATTTAATGCTAGCTAAAGTGATTACAGAGAACAAAAGGGCTCTTATAAATTCACTGTGGCTGTGAAGGGAGAAGAAATACAAGTGAGAAATTATGACTGTTAATAAATAAGGAGGGAAACAATACAAAATAGTACCGTAAAGTGGCTGAGCACATGACTGATATCTTAAAAATCCTGAGTCTTTGATAGAAGAACATTTTTCAAAGAAGTGCAGGTAATTAGGAAATTAGTAGTTTCTTGTAAACATCATTTTCAATGCATAAAAAAAAAAATGCCTGGAAAACATAAATCACTTATTCCAGAGACTTAATTTCATCAAGGAACTCTTTTTAAATTAGTGGAGGTTTTTAGCTCTACAAAACTGGACAGCATCCATGAAGGGATAATACTGGTTTTGTTTAAGCCATTTAGCAAAGCATAAAACTACCAATATTATATATATATATATATATATATATATATATATATAAAGAGAAACAGTAGCTTGTCAGTAGGTACTACTGAATGCCATTTTGTCTCAGACAAGCCTTATTATCACTGTAAAATACAATCAATTTTCAACATAGTCCTGCGGAACCTATCACTGAAGCCCTTTAAATTACATTTTTCAAGACAGACAAAACCTAAAGCAAATTAGTAAATTTGAATTTGATAAAGCATGGCCATCATAATGTAATATTAGAAATTTAAAACTTTGTCAGACTCAAAGATCCCGCTGCCCTGGGGAACACAGACAACGTGTGGGGACTGCAAGCACGATGCCACTTCTGAAAGCAGGTATTTGCTCAGGTTTTGTGTCTGGCACTGGGTAGTCAGACCTCATGGCAGACTAAAACACGCAGGTGATTTCTCCAGCCAGTGGACAGCCATGCTGCCCATGCTGCTGGTGCAGGGCTGCAGCCAACTTCCCGGCTGTGCCCAGGCACTCACTGCTCACCTTGCAGCAACTCTGCCAAGCCCTCTCCTCTGCAAGTCACACTCTGGGGGACCCGCAGGTACAAGGCAGAAAATGCAGCTCAATATATCCTTACATGACATCTCTCAGGTAGCAAAAGGATATGAGTAGTTACCAGCAAAATATTAAAATTGCAGGTGACTTTTGCAGGCCTTTGTGGATGCCATGAGACAGAGAGAGAGAAACAGCAAGTGTTTCTCACAGCAGCTTGTAAGAATTTTAAAAAGTTGTAAGGATGCGATAACTTGTTAAGTATAAACAATCTGCAAGTAGTGTTTTTCTACTTCGTCTTTCTATTCTTCTCAAAGATGATGTATGAGGAAAATGTTTTTATTAGTTAATCAATCAAATAGAATCTATCATATCACTCCATAAAAACCACATAATTCTTTTAAATAAAGCCTTCTTTTGCTCTTTCTACAATACTGCCTCCCACCTATTCCTGTGTAATTCTCAATGCAAAAGTAGCAGACCTTATTGCAGAAGAGGAATGAAAAGGAAGCTTCAGAAAAGTTAGAACCTTTCTCTCTAGTTTTCTTGCATTCATACAAAAAAAAAAAGGAGACCAAATATATTAGAAATTACTTGAAAGTTTTAAGGCACTCAATTCTGTACAAGAGGAAACAAAATGTGACCAAAGGACAGAATAAAATAGAAGACTACAAAGACATTAATTTATTTTAGCTCAATGGAATGAGCATCCATAACAGAACCCTGATTTGTAAATGCAAATTGAGCAAACTATAAAATATACAACACGATTAGCATACTTCAAAGCTGTGGGAAGCCATTCATCACTGAGACAAAAGGCTCCAACTCAGGAAACACCACTCACATTTGGCAGTGGTGTCCTGAGCCAGAACTCAGTGCAGACAGTGAGGAAATCAGCTTTGCCTTAGGGACAACCAAATACTCCAAAGTCAAAATCACCCTTGGCATCTGCATGCCTGAAATGTCATGATTAATTACCAAAATTCCTTTGACATGGCCTGAGTGCTTCTTAGAGACCTCAGAGAGCAGAGGAGGGGAATCCCCTCCCAAAGGCTGCCCGTGTACCTTGGCCAGGAGTTGGAGCCAAGCAGGGGCACATGAGTGATGGGCAAGGTGACCAGAGCAAAGCCATGAGGTCCCTCTAGTAAGGGCACGGGAGGAAGTGCAGAAAAACACCAAGTCTTTCTTCCTTTGTCAGAGGAAAAAAAGCACTGAGGCATCTTATGAATGGATGTATTCAACAACACCATGGAGGCCCTTGCAGCCCAGGTCAAGGGGAGAGGGCTGGGTGAGAAGGAGAAAGGAGAGTGAGAAGGGCAGAAGCGTCTGAGCAGAAAGAGATGGGAGTCGGATAAAAAGAACAGGAATCTGCTTGGCTAGGGAAAGAGTTATGGGAGGCCTGAAGACAAAGGAGCAAGAAATTTAAGGTAGAGACAGTCAACGGTGTCAGCAGAAGGATTCAGAGAGGGAGGTAATAAGGTCACCATGACAGGCAAGAAAGGGGATATTGACGTCTGCCTTTCACGGAGCTTTGAATTAGGAGGTGGAGGTGTCAGCAGAGATAACAATAAGTGAAGGAAGGCAACACATAGATCTTGGTTTTTCTGTAGGAATAGGGACAAAAGGCCAGCCAGGGTAAATGTTTTTTGGGAGTAATTATCAGGATTTAAACAGATCTTAAACGTGCAGGTCACAGAGGTGGTGGCAATGGTGCTGAGCTGCAGATGTGACACCAAGAGAGGAGAGAAAGGGAGCTTCACTGTGCTTCCTGGGATTAGGTTTGGGGAGGGGGCTGTGCTTAAGAGATAGTAATAAAGAGAAGCCCACTCCAAGCCTGAATGCACCTTGATATCTGGTTGTGACAAGCTTCCCACAAAGGTTGCCAGGGAATGCTACAATCCTTTATTGCTCCCCATACACACCTGTTGTCTGCTACTGTTATTTCAGGAAACAGCATCAGCAGAAAGAGATGGAGAATAGCAGAGGAGAGAAACCCTATGAGAAATAAAACTCAGGTAGGAGGAAGGATCTCTGGTGAAAAAGAAAGCGAATCAAGAGGAAAGGAAGCATGCTGTGCAACTGAGAGTCCACAAAAATGTAATGCTTACAATAAGCTGGTTACAGGCTGGGGTATGGATGGACCATTGACCAAAATATATGCATGAAGATATTGCATCAAGACAACCGGCAGAAGAGGAAATTACTGAAGGGCATGAGGAAAATTAAAAAAAAAGAAAAAGAAAAAAAAACCCACAAAAACAAAAACAAAAACAAAAACAAAAACAAAAACAAAAACAAAAACAAAAAAAAACAAGGCCATATGCTGGAAATATATTTTTTTAAGCTAAAGTAAGTGTTACAATTACTCTAACCTACCACAGTGAAGTGACTGATGGCAAGTACAAAGCTCAGTTCAGGTTATTGGTCCAGATCATTAGAAACCTCAGTGAGAGAAATTCACAGACAAGAATTCAGGAATGTTATGTGTTTGAACAAAGTAAGAGGGGAAAGGTCAGGCAGCCTTAAGGGTTCAGAACATGACTATTTGTGGTGAGGGGAAAGGGTGTTTTGAGGACAGAACGAATTGATGGTGCCTGCTCTAAAGAAAGGCATGCAGGCATATGACCAAGTGTGCAGGTGACAAACTGTGGCAGAGGAAGGCAGGAAAAACAAGAAAATATTTCCAGCAACGGGTTCCTGGGTGGTCCTGAGATTTCTTCTGTGGAGGCACATGGCTGACATATATGCCAGGAACAGGGCAGAGCTGGGTGCTTTAACACACAGTGCTGAGAGAGGAAAATGGTAGCCAAGGGTTAAAGATAAACTGGGCAGAAATGAGAGGAGAAGCAAATCAACGAGAGCAGTGAGGGGAAGGATGGATTGGGAATTAGATGTCAGGGATTTTTACAGATGGAAGGTCACAGAAAGGACAGGTGAGGATGGGCAGGTGGGATGGGGATAGGGGGTTTTGAAAGAAAAGTGGCGGTGGTGGTGGTCAGATGAAGGAACTGGGTTAGTGGGAGGTCAGAGAGTGACTGGCTCCCCCTCCCTGAGGTGGAAAGGGTGGGTATAAATGTGTCATTTGCTCAGTATTTCATGCCTCTGTGTCAAAGGGCAGGATCCTTAATAGCACAAGCATTAAAAAGCATGGCAGGTTGGAGGAGGTTTTTTGGGATGTTTTTACTCTCACAGGGCAAAATAAATGCCTACACTTTGCATCCTTATTTTTCTTCCATGATTTAGTACAAAGCTGCTTTAACAAAAAACCCACCAAACATTTAAGAAAGTTTACAACTACGTAAATAGATAACAGCTCCCCTTGATAGATAAAAACATCACAGCACTTCAAATACCTTTGTTACTCTTGTTCATGCCTTAAGTGTTGGCATGAACAAGAGTAACTTGATTTTAAACTACCATTACTTTCAGCATTTATTGTAGTCCTTTCTTGTTTTACTGCATTTCTATTGTATTCAATAAAAAACACATCACTTTTGGTGGAAATTTAGCACCAACACACCTAGCACCTTTTTCCTACAAAGGAGCTGGATTGATAAAACTTCCCACTATAATGGCAAGATATGTATTCTGCACACAGCCTCCTACTTACTTTAATTATGAAGAGAGTAGATGACATGGATGTGAGGTGGTTTCTCTGGCTGAGGGTCAGTGTAGATGGAATGCACAGCAGTGATCAGAAGGACACTATGAAGCTCAGCCGGCACATAGGAGAGCTTACAAACACTTGTAAATTGGTTAAGCTGTGGTCAAACTAGCTCTGGGGATAGCAAGAAACCTGTTAGAAGCTTCAGGAAATTAAGGAAAACACTTTAAAGTCTGCCTTTTTCTTCACAGAGTTTTTGAGTTTTAGCGATGTTTTGAGGTTGAAGTTTAACCTTCAAAGCTTTGTCTTTAAATACCAGCTGGTAAAAATCAATAACCTTAGATTACAAAATTCACAGCATGGTTTTATACATTTTATTTTCTTGTTTAGTGAAAGTTCGTGCTTAACTGAATACCAAATTTCTCTGGCAATCCTCTGTGGCCTTTCTCTCAGAGTTCCTTATTTTTGGAGCTCCAGCCATCGCTTCTCAAGAACCAGCATGCAGACACTCAATTCTGCAAATAATGACTAAGTGAGAATAAAATGCCACATTAGCACCCTGAGCCTCCCTGATGCACCCTGCTCTGAACAAAACAGAAGATGTGGATTAGAGACTTCATGGCTGTATTTTGCCCTCTCATACATTTCCACAAGCTGAATTAACATTCCCCAACACTGTGGCCATTGGCTTGCCTGTGCTGAGGGAATGGTGGGTATCTACAGATAGCCACCACTGCAGGCATTCACCATTCCTTATCAAACCCCCACACAGAGAGAGCTGCGCCTCCTACTCAAAAACCTCGTTCCTTAAAAGTACACGTTTCCCTCTCAAGATGTCAGCTGCTTTATTAAGCCTATTTATAGATAAGTAAAATGAATAGCAGATGGCCTGGGCAGATTAGGATTTTGAGGCCCGCTGCAACCCATAATGTCTTGTCTTTGACGCAGCTAACGTCGACCAGAAACAGCCATCTGCAACCTGGAGTGCTCCTCTCTGAATTTGCTCCATTAGCAAATGCAGCAGCAGCCCTGGCTAAGAAGTATTGATCAGGAATCGTGATGGATTATTCTGGGTTTGATCAAGACAGAGGGAGGCACACCGCAAGGGAGCAGCGCTGCTGGGAACCGAACCGATTCTGGCAGGTTCTCCCCTCCACTGATTCACTGATGGCTCTTCTCATCTTCCCAGGTGCCTGGGCAGCCCTCACATAGTTTTTCCTGTCACAATAATTCACCAGGATAGTCTTCTTATTGAACAGATAGCTTTAAAAGTCTTTATGAGCAGTTCCCTAAAAGTAGCTGTTAGCTTTAAGGAAAAGAACTTTGTGTCTCACATGACTAAACTCTTTTTAAAAGCCAGCATGAATGGTTACCATGAAGGTGAGAAAAAAAGCCTTTGGAACAACAGTGTTCAATTTTTAAAGTAAAAATTAAAATGCTAATTTGAGCACGGTGCCTTCCTATACTTATTCCATTTATACACAAACTCCCTAAATTATAACTGGTTTACAGGGGAGGCATTTATAATTAACTCATTTTTCTGACAGGTTTATTCTTGTATAGTATCTAAATATTCACTTAAGGATAAGTTCTCTGCTGTATGGTATCTTAAAATAAATTGGTATGGGAGGCTGAGGAAGGTTGGACTTGGACAAGGCTAACAGACACATTTTTGTTATGTGAACAAGAGAAAAAAGCAGATCTGGTACATCATTTCAGCTGCCTTTTGTATTGTAAAAGAATCATAATTGCTACTTAGAGGAAGACAGTCGTGTAACTCGGAACACTCATTCCACAGCCATATTCTTTTCAGGCTCTCTCCAGCATCAAAAGTCTCAGAATGTTCTAAAAAGACCTCAAGGAATTAATTTCTTCACCTTCAAATCTGAAGGAAGAAAGTTGCAGAAGCCAGCCTCTGCTTAAAAATGCAACATGCTCATTCTTCAGATTTTCAAGGCAGGAGCACAAGACCCCTCATCAGACTCAGGCTCAACTCTACCAGGACAGAAGCTGATTGGGAAATCCATTTACCCAATACCCAAATTCCAACATGCTCCAATTTCTGAAAATAGAAGTACATGTTTTCTGCTGCTATAAAACAATGAGGAAAGTAGGTTTCATCAAGAAGGATGATGGCAAAGAAAAATAGCAGCAAGATCTCTTATAAATCCAGTCTTAAGCTTATAAAACCTTTCCATACTACTGCAAAATTACTGAAATGCTGTTTGGAGCTATAAATTAAAATGCCCAGCATTCATTTTGGATTTGTCTGTTCCCAACATTTCTCTTGGCCATTACAGATCATCTTGTCTGTTCACTTACTTCTAAGACTTGAGACTTTCCAGCTCTCATTATTGCAAGCTATGTCAGCATTATGGACTATGTATTAAACTACAGCTTAGTTTCCTCTTTAAGCAACAGAAGAAGCAACTGAGGAAGGCCTAATGTCCAAGGAGAAAATGCCTGTGTTGTGCTTATAGCAAAGGGACTTGGTGAGACTGTCCCTGTCTGGTTTGGTCTGGTTTGTAGGGATCATGTATTTCATTTTCCAGCCTTTGCTGAGGGCTGGTATTTGGAAATCTTGACACAGTGCTGGCAGCTGACTAGCAAGCTTGCTCACACACAGCTGTGGAAATTAAGGTGTGAGGTCTAAACAAAGTCTCCAGGTCATGAAGAAATTCAGATAGGTTGTTGAAGTTTGTTGGAAGTAGCTGAAACCAATTCCTCATAAAATTTAGGCCATAAATTAGATTGCTGGGAGATTTGCTCACTTCAGTTGCAGGAAAAGGCTGGATGGTTTTTCTGACTTTCCTTGCTGCCTGGAGAGGCATTCATGAAGCACCATATTTTCTAGATCTATCCAATTCTTATGTCATGCTGTCTCTTTAACAGTCTGCTATCATCCCTTTCTTCTTATTTAAAGTGACAATATCTGCATTGTCACTTTCATGGTCATGCTAGAGGAATTCTGCAGGAAATACTGATTTTTGTCTGCTGGAACCAAGCTTGATGGTCAGGCTTTGGTTCCCCCTTTCTGAGTATTGTCCATCATGTGCCCCTTCCTTCAGCTGAGATGTTGACTGGCATGTGAGTGACATGCAAAGCTGGACACATTTACTTTCCAGCCAGTTGAGCAAGTTTTGCTGTGGTTTCACAAAATCTATTCTAATTCTGGGAAAATTCACGTCAGCCTCGGATCAGGTCCTCCCTTGGCATGGGGAATTAGCTCAGTTTGCTAAAGACAAGAGAGCTCCAGAGGGGAATTGTTTCTCTCTGGCAGAATGAAAATAGAGGACAGGACAAGTTAATCAGGAGAGATTATGTAATAGATGCAGCTCCTTATACAAATAGTACTGCTTCATACACTCCAAACAATTCATGTTAGTCTGATGCTGTCCTGGGTAACATCACAAAACAGCAAATGGGCGATGAAATTTGTATGTTGAGATCTTAATTTCCTAATTTATTTTTATTATTGTGAATTGACAGTTTTATGACTGACAGCAAACATGATACTGTCTCTGGTGAGATTACTTCTCCTTTGTGAAGGACAACTCTGTTGGCAAATAGACTTTTGCAAAGCACTTCATTTAGAACTACTTTTAAAAAATCATACACAGATATCTGTGACACTGTCTTATATTTATTTCAGCAATTATTGTAAATCAGGGATTGTGATTTCTGGGGGGCATTTTCAATGAGATGCTCAGATACCAATTCTCAGCCTGACACCATTTACCCTTCTATCAATGGTCTGAGACAAAATAGAGAAAATATAGTCTTCACCCAAATAAAGTTCACAGGTCATACAACAGATGAAAGGGTGAATGATGACAGAGAGAGGTTTAACTGCAGAGTGATCTGTGCTGCCTGGTAGCTTAAGTTTCCTTGAATTCCCAAAGGGCTTTTAACACCACAATACCAAGTATGGGCAATGGTAGGAAAAAGAAAGAAATTATGTTGTTCATGTCCATAGAAAAAGGAGTTTTGTCATGGTAAAAACGTCTCAGAAGAGGATTTAGAGGTCACAAAAATGAGTTTGAAACCTGTAGCTAACAAGAACTGACACTCCTGCTCCCACTTCCACTCTCAAAAGGGAAACCTTGATAGAAGTCTACTAAGAGATTGGGGATGAGTGAAAAAAACCAGAATCTCCAAAGCAAAAACCCTGTTTAAATGATTGTTGAGTTGTTTAGCTTATTCATTGTCTCCTAGATCAAAAGACATGAAGATCTTCGAGACATGTGGCCTGTTGGGCTGCCCTCTGGGCTACACTGGAATGACATTTCCCCAGTCAGCCACCACCCCAGCCTCCTCATTCTTGGAAAACTGTCCCTCCGTGGATAACAGGCATTTCCCAGAGGAGGCTCCCCTTTGACATTTTGAAATACTGGTGAAAGAATCCTGGAAACATCCCCATTTCCAGCCGTACTCTTAGAAATAGCCTGAAAATTATTATCAGGTACTGTTTAAAATTATCCCTAGTTACTATTGAAAAGGATGATTCTTCTCCTTCTCGCTGTTTCTTGATACACATGTATCATTTGGCTTTTTTTTTTTTTTTACTTCAAAAGAAACTGTTTATTGAATGTTTCCCTAAGCTGAACACTCTTCTGTACGACCATTGGCGATTTTCTGCTCTGTCCACACAGCAATGATAAAATATCTTTGGGGTTCTTTTATCTTCTTGTGTCTTGAAAACATTCTGCAGTGTTCTTACCTCTGCTGGGCATTGATTTCTTCTCATTTGTGTCTTCTTGCTTCCTTTTTTCAAACCACAACTCTTCCTAACATGAGCTTGTATCAACATCCTCATTCTTCATTTCATAAACACATATGTGTGTAAATACACAGATATATACACAAGTATAGACACATACTCCAATGGACTAGACAACCTCTGGAGGCAGTTTGCAACATAAATATTCTGTGATTCTATGATTGTACACACATGCATACAATTAAACTAAATGGTACAAATGGACCTGTTGACGTGCACGTGGAAACTTTAATTTACCTCTTCACTTCCCTCCCCTCTGGATCAGACTGTGGATGGATAATTATATTCAAGGATATTATTCAAGCATTTTATTATATTTGGTAAAGCATACTTGGCATTTCATCTTAAAAAGAATATGCACGCTCAATGAAAATAGCTTTTCCTCAGAGCTTAATTAGTATTACCAGCTTTGTGAAACTGGCACTATTAAAAGCCCAAGTATATACATATACACTATCCTAAAATGTACTTGTCTGAGGTTTATGCTTTTGTCATATCAGTCATGTACAAACAAAAATTACTATTCATACCTCACCAACAACTCCTTTTGTGTCGAGTTCCCTTCTTTTCTGTGCAGGGCACCTCTAGGCAGGAAAACTGCCCCTGGTTTTCTAAGAGAAGAGACATCAAAGCAGTCCTTAACATGGACCCTTCGGCCATGTCAATGACATTTTCCAAGCACATGCATGGCTGCTGAATCACTTCCCTGAATCACGAGCATCTTCTTTCCATCATTGTCGGGATTTGCCGAAGCAAAGACCAGCAGCACCCTGCTTCCAGCCTCTCCCCACTGCTCTGGTCATGCTGTGCTGCCTCTCTGGCAGCTTCAGCCCAGCCCCTGGCACCCACCCTGCCTCCTCAGCCTGCCCACCTGCCCTGGCTCTGCTCCCCAGCGTGTGCTGCTGGGGCCCCAAAACCTGAGCAACAAAGCAGACTTGGAGATTTGCAGAGGCTTTCCTTACACAGGCAGTTAAATGCTCTCCAGTCCCCCACCCATCTAGGACTAGTAGAGGAGGAACTTTGCTCTGTAATATTCAGAAATTTCAGGGACAAAGCCCTTGAACCTTGGCTGCTTGTGTTAAAACAAAGCTTTAAAAATCTGTGCTCATTTATCTGAGCATGCTGAGTCAGGTGTGCCATCATGGGCACCCCCAGAGCCCTGTGGTGGCCCATGGAAGTGGGGCCTGGGACAGCACCTCCAGCACATCCACAGACACGGAGCACAGCTTACACCTTGGAGCACAGCTTACGCCTAAGAGCACAGCTTACACCTGGGAGCACAGCTTACACCTTGTTGCATGGCTTACACCTTGGAGCACAGCTTACACCTTGGAGCACAGCTTACACCTGGGAGCACAGCTTACACCTTGTTGCATGGCTTACACCTTCAAGCACAGCTTACACATTGGAGCACAGCTTACACGTCAGCTGTCAGTGGGCTGGAAATAGGCTGTGCCATTTCTGGCATCCAGCTCCAGCGACCTCTGTCTCAGCTTGAAGCTCAGGAGCTGATGATGCTGTACACAAATGCCTCAGCAGAAAGATGGCTCCTGACAGTAGAGAGCACTTTAATTTAGGAAACAAAAGAACAACAAGGTTTGGCTGCTGGGAGCAGAAGCTCAAATGAACTCAAAGTCACAATGTGGAGTGGATTTCACGCTGTGGAGGAATAAACACTGAGACAATGTACCTGGGGACTGGCAGACTGGCCTATTCAAGTCTTTAAAAATGAAGTTTGGAATGTCTTCCAAAAAGCCACATCTTAGCTCAGACAGAAATTATGGACTTTTATATGGGAATTACTGGATGGAAGTCTAGACCATGCACATGCAGAGGTCAGGCCACATGCCCATAGCAGTATCTTCTGGCTTTAAAATTATATTTCAGGTTGCTTTCCCTCCCATTTTATGTTTTGTGACTATTTAAAATTGTAATTTTTCCTGGCTTAAAAAAGGTAATACACACACACCCACGTGCTTTGAAGGAGTTTAACTAAGGCTTATGTTTGTAAACCAGCCATAATCTGAATTACATTACATTAAAGTTGTTCAATATTCAAATATTCAAATGCTATTATTTGCAGGAGAATTTTGCTACTCTGCAATAATGCTGTTTCCATTTCTCTGAATATTTAATATTTTTCACTGACTGTGTTCAAAAGACTACCTGCAAAAATCCAGCTTTAAAATATTATCCTCAGTGAGAGACTAAGGTGGAAGAAATACACAAAATCTTTCAAATTCCCATTGAATTTGTCTTTAAAGAGATAAAATAACAAAATAATATTAAACAGACCTTCAGAGACAGAAAAACACTCTTTTTCCACAAATAATTTTATGAAGTCATTTGCAATCCAAATGCCCTATAAAAATGCTGTGTGTGCTTTTTGTAATGCAAAAATTGGTGTAATCACACATTGAACACAACCTGCAGTGTATCATTCATTGAGTATCCTTCCATATATTCTGTTGACAACTGAATGAATTGACTTATATATGAGGCACAATTATTTATATCAACTGCAACTATATGTTAATTCTTCAATAAATATAAGTTCACAGAACTGCTGTGCCATGTAAATTCTGTAAAAATATATTTTCCCAAAAAATAGTTAGTAGACTGGCCATCTATTACCTTATGAAAGAACAGAAACATTACAAGGAAGAGTTAGGGGAAAAAAGGTGTGCTTTATTACACATTAGTAAATTGATCTGGTAAGTATTTTGATCTAATGTTTGTCTGTTTTTTAATTATCTTTTTTTTTCTAAATCAAGTATTTGCATTTCTTGCTAAGCAAATAACATTTTTACACAAGTCCTCTGTGGATATTTGACAAAATGGAAAACGTGTTTCTGATGTAATTCACAAACAGCAAAAGGTCTTTGCCCTGGCACAAGAAAGACAACTTCTGTGTAAGATGAGAAAGGCAAATGTAGAATAACAGAAGTGATTATAAAGCAATTAAATTCACAGATTGCAGTGTCTTTTTTTTCCCTCCATTCTATCAAAATATGTATGAGGGAGGAGAGCAAGTTTAGTACTCTGTAAAAAATGTAGACAATACCATCTAAATCTCCCATGATAAACATGAAACACTAAAATGTAGGGATTAAATTAAAGTGTAGGAACAGGCACTCCCTTAGCTTTTGTTAGAAATAGTAGGAAAACCTGCCAAACTCATTGTTTAAAATCATTATTGAAACTGGTCCTAAGATGCTGAGGAATTTTCTGTCCTCCTGTTGCACAGAGACAGAGCTGCTGCTGACACTTGTAACAGTGCAGAGCAGGCAGGAACCACACCACCTCCATAATTAGGAGTCTCTGTCTCCAGGATGTGGCTGCTCTAATGATGTTCTCCAGAGCAGATCCAAACAGTAGGACAAATTTGTCAGGAGCTCTCTGAGCAAAGTCTGGAGCAAAAAGAGGGAGAGGTGTAATGTTTATTTGTTCACACATCACACCTGCCCAAGGAGGCTGGGTATGGACCAGCTGGACAAAAAATCTGCCCAAATACCTCCCCCATACAGGCACAATGAGTATCTGCTGACTGCTGGAAGCACCTGCATGCACTTCACACACTTCAGAGAGGGGATAAGGGCATGTCAGTGAAAATGACTCAAGTAACTTTACACTGCAGCTTTAGCAGTAGGACCAAAAGGGGCATCCAGATCAGCTGAAGGGAACACTGGGTGCAAGTAATGAATGAAATCATAGTTCTATTTTTTCACTCATTCTGGACTAAACACACTTTTTGGACAAGGACACAATGGCTGTGCCTTCCCCTTGTTCCTAGCACTGGGAAATAAAATCTTGCTTGAAATTCTCATGGTCCCCTGATTGCTGGATCACTTTCAATTAAACAGAGAGGAAAATATGTTTCTGATCTAATTCACAAACAGGAAAAGTTCTTTGCCCCGTCACAAGAAAGTCAATTTCTATGCAGGATCAGAAAGGCAAAAAAAAAAAAAAAAAGTAGAATAACAGGAGTGATTATAAAACACAAGAAGATCTTGGAAGTGAGTTTTGGTGAAGGAAGATGATGGCCAACCACAGAGCATGTCTGAACACTCAATTGCTAGGAAGTACATTGTTCCTTGCATATCCAATGATGGTGCTTGTGACAGCCCTTAGACCCAGGGGCAGCACACTCCAGCTCCTGCCAAGGTGCTGCATCTCCTGCTGACAGGATTCACACTCCCCCTCACACAGTTTTACTGTCTTGACATATCTGGTCCTCCAATTTTTTCTCTCTTTGTGTTTTTCTACTCCTCAACTTTTGCTTCACTGATAAGCTCATTAAGTACAGCAATATAATCAGCATCCTATTTTCCCCAGGGGATGGAGAGAGAAAAAGGAAGGATACTAAATGGCAAATGCTATCATTTCATTTAATGTACATCAGGCAGGTACCCAAATACCATGTCTGTGGGCTTGTCACAGCAACACATTAGCAGAACAAAATGAAGAGAAAGGGCTGCCTTTATCTTCTCTGTCCATAAGCCTGAAATATCACAAACCTAAGGAGGAAAAGACAAGGAGAAGGCTTTCTTCAGAGAGGAAAAGCATGGCAAAAACAGATGGCAAGACAGACTTAAAAAAAAAACCCACAAAGAACTACAAGATCTGGAAAGATCAAGTAAGCAATGGGCTGCAGAGGAAGTTTCTGAACTCTTGTGTGCAGTGTGAAAAGCTGGAGAAGCTGGCCTCTCTTACACACAGGGCTGTTGCCAGAGGATGGGACAGTGGCTGAAGTCAGCAAGGAGCTGAGACCCAAGGACTGCAAGACCTTTTCTCACAAAGAGAGATATTGCCAGAAATACTCTTGCTCAAGGATGTATCCTGTTTCTACCACAATTCTGCTAACTTCTGGCACAGAAGTACACCAGTAGAACTGCTGCTACTCTAGTATATTGCTACTGGAGCACCTTACATGGAGAACGTGCCTTAATGAGTACAAGGCCACGTGTTTCAGGCAACCCTACAAAAATTACATGCAACACAATGCACATGCCCTCTGTCCAGCACTAATCCACTATGTTATTCATCTGTCAGACAGCTCAGTCAAACCCAAACACTGCCCCAATGGCAGACAACTTAAATTAGGTTGTCCCAGGGACAACCTTAAAATAAAAACCCCTGTATATACATGTTGGTGTACTTATGGTGTGCTATAAGTACACCAACAAAGCATTTGCTTTGTCTCCCTCAGAGTGTGGAGCAGAGTCAGACCCAGATGGCCTTGTGCAATGGAAAGGAAAACAGACACTCATTCAAACGTCGTCTTCCTCTCTGCTTCCAGGATGGGTCAGCAAAATTTCTCCAGAACTAGGAGATCCTTTTTCAGTCTGGCAGAGGCATTCAAGGGAGAAATATTCAGCTAGAAGATTTTCTGATTAATCTGTCACTGGCCTGCATTGCTTTTGGGACAGCACACCAGGATGCTGTGTTTCACCGGGAGCTGAAAAACTCATAAATGTGCCTCCTGTATTTAATGCATGTTTTTCAAATACAGCTGTAAAAATTAGCTTTCACAAAAGGGCCTTGGTAACAATAGAAACATTTTTTAAATAATTTTTTACCCTACCATTTTTTTCTCCAAAACATACATTCTCTTACACTTCTACTATGCAATAAGGTGTCTTGCTTCCACAAAGTGATCAAATCAAAACACAGAATGACAGCAAGGGCATCCAATTATGAGTCCATTACTTTTTAAGACCTGGACAGTAAGCAACATCAATTTTCTGAAAAATATTGTAACATATAAAATAATATAGTCATTTCTGAGTTGCTTAAAAAACAACATGTCATTTAAACTTTAGCATATAATTTCAATATTAAAATAGTCCACATATAGGTAAATATAATGATTTGAGAATCTCAAATCAGGATACTAAATTTCATCACAAAACATCTTGCTGTTGCCAAGATAAAAGGCAATGAGGTTCAGCATGTCTACGTTAAGCTCTGACAGTGTAAGAACATAACACTTATGTTGGAAATAACTAACTAAAAGAAAGGAGGAATAAGACTTACTTTTCTAAATCACAGTTATAAAATCATGCCATCATTTCTCCACAGAGACTAGGGGACAAAAACCAAAACATTGGGTGATTCCAGATTTATAAACCACATGTATCCAAGGATAAAAGGGCACAGTTTCATCATCACCAGTCTTTCTTCATCAAAAGTTTGCAATACCTAAGAAAATAATGCCAAAAATTAATTGTATTTTTTGAAATAGAATGGCCTCCAAATGAGTTTAGAAACTTCTGTCATATCAATCTCAGTCATTTTAATATGGTATTCTAGGTATAAGACTATGCTCAGAAAATCCTGACAATATAATTTCTTTTTAACTAGAAAGCATAACTAAATGTTCCAATGAAAAATCTTAATCAAAAATCATTAATTAAATTATTTGAATGAACTTGATATGAATGATAAAGACAAAAAAAACCCCAGTTTGTACATGTTGCATATCTCTGATTCCAAACTGGAAAAATACCTGGCCAGTTTAAAATTAAAGACTTGATCCAGTCACTGTATGTTAAGTCCAGCACCATGTGTGATTTAATTTAATTTTTCTGAAATTAATTAGGAGATTTTTAAAGGTACCAATAACCATTAGATAAGTACTTTCAGCTTTGAAAAATCTCATTAATGATAAATATATGGAATTAAGATATCACAGCAAATTAAAAATTATGTGAGTCTTTCAGGGTGAGTTTTTTAAGTATTCTTGATCTAATATCCATATCTGTTAAGTCTGAAACAGTACTAAATCCTTTTGAAAGCATCTTCATTTTCAATATTTAAAGCAGTTGAGCTTCAGCTCTGATCTAACAAAACAGTTAAGAACATAAGTATATAACTGTAGAATTAAGCACGTGCATATTTTCAGTATTAGAGGCTTAATCTGTCATTTTGGCTCATGGTCTGTTAAACAGAAAAAAAAATGTATTTCTAAGGGGAAACCACAATAACTGATAAAAGAATTTGGGTAAATATCCACTAGCAGGGAGAATATTTGGTTCTCTGGGTTTTTAAGGAAGAAAAAAAGAAGAAAGAAATTATATTTTTGATGAACTGACTTCTCCTCTCCTGCTTCCTGATGTAGGATGCTTTTCCTCAGGAACCTTCAATATGTTTCTCTTCCCTAATCCTCTCACTTAGCCAACTCCTCAGCTAGATGCAATGCCTTCTTCCTCTCTTCCATCCACCCCGTTCTTCCTGTCATAACACTCCAGTTTCTTGTCCAACACCCTGGGTGCTGCCCATGACCTCCCTGCCCAGGTCCCAGGGCTGTCCCCTCCTCATTGCCTCCTTCCTCACAGCCACCCCCTGCCTCTTGCCAAGGATCCAGTTCTGCTCCCTAATGGCCAGGAAGAGTTCCTGTTTTCACCCCATGTTTTCTTCTTTGAGGCCAGCAAGGTTTTTACACTCTTTCCAGGCTGATGTCTCCAAGTTCTGTTATTCCTACTCATCCTGTCCTTACATTTGCTTCTTCCTCTTTCTTCAGCATTTACCTTGAACAAGCAATTTTAGTCTTTGCTCACTTCTGACTGAAGACCACTCCTTTTTCACTTGTTTTATCCTGTCTCAGTCCCTTGATTCAGACTTAATAATGAACTCTTCCTTCTGATATTTTAATTTTCAAATCCCTTTTCTCTGAGGAGCAGCTTTTCTCACCTGCCATTCTGCCACAGCTTTTCTGATACCCAGCCAATTGTCCTCTCCACCTCACCTTACACACTGACCTTCAGCAGACTCTTCCTACACTGACACACAGAGCTATTCCATTTCCTAGGAAAGCTCTCTGCTTTCATTACTCTCCTGCTGCCCTGTCCACTTTTGACTCCACACAGTGAATTGTGCACAGCTGGCTTGGCAGCAATGTGGCTGCAGTAATATGAACTTTAGCGTGAAATGAAAAATTTACTGAAAAGCAGGACAAACAGTCTGACATTTCACCCAGCCCCATCTCCTTTCAATCAATGTCCTCTTCTTGGACAAAGACAGACAAAACTATGTCTTATTTTAAAGTCCTTGCCCCCGTCAGCCTAAATCTATTGCCTTTAGAGAAGTTGTTCACCCGCTGCATTTCTCACAAGTGCACCTTTATGTGGCTCTGACTGTTCCCTGTCTTGACTTCACCTTTTTGGCAGTGTGCCTGCTTGGCTGAAAAGAGCCTTAATGAATTGAAAATACAAAAAGGGAGCACACAAGTGTAAATAAAGATAGGCAAGACAGGAGGAGAACAAAAGCATTGCCTGGGCACTCTGGCACAAAAACAGGAAGGCAAAAGCCCAGCTGGAGCTAGCGAGGGACATTAAGGTTAAAAAGAAACTATTCTACCAGAATGCTATTTGCAAGAGGAAGGTCAGGAGAGATGTGAGTCTGCTGATGAATGGGGAAGAGACAAGTAACAGGCATCAAAGAAGAGGCTGAACCACTCCATGTCCTTTCTTACAAATCTTCATAGACAAAGCCTGCTCCCGAGTCCCAACAAATATCAACCCCATCCAGAACACACAGGGCCAGACAACAGCAAAGCAGCAACAAGTTAGAGACTACTCAGAGGAAACCAGGTATGTTCAGATCCACCAGGCCAGGTTTCACCAAGGATCTGGCAGAGCTGACTGATGTGACCATGAAGCTGTTGTCAATCAGCTGTGAGAAATGAAGGTCAGAGGGCAAGCTCCTTGATGACAAGGAAAAAGCTAACATTATTCCCATCTTTATGGAAGGGCAAGCAATGCAATGAAGGGCATCCAGGGAATAATTAGTGGGTCAGCATCACTTCAGCCCCAAGTGAACATCCTCTTCTAATCCATCACTGAACACAGGAGAGGATGACTAGCAAGAACAGCCAGCATGGATTTTTCAAGGCAAAATCGTGCTTGACTTCCTCACTCTCTTCCATGAAGAGTCAAAAGGGAAACAAATTAGTAATTAGACTTGTGATGCTATCTCCCCTTTTAAGCCAAGGAAATCCAGATGGGATGGACCCCTTGGCTGCAAACTGACTGGACTGCCAGGCTCCATGGCTTGACATGCCATAGGTGGCCAGGAACAGCAGGGACACGTGCCCTTGGATACCTTCATCCACAGCCCGTGCTGAGACAGAGGTTACCACGGGCAAACACACAGGACACATCAGATTGCAAGGAAGGGCAGGAGTAGATGGATGGAACAGCCACTGTGTCCTCAGCTTCCCTATTCTCCAGTGCCTGGAATGGCTGCTTCCATAAACACAAAGGGGAAAAACAAAAAACCCGTATATTTTTTGCAGTGTTTTGAATCGACTGTCTTGCTAAAATGGAGAGGGTTCACACAGCTCTTTTAGAAACACAGCTCTTTTTTAACTTGAGATTTGTGCTCATAAGCCAAGCTGGCAGATGCAGAGCTTGTAAGATCAGGTGATGAAGCAGACCCCAAGAGACAATGAGTTTCAGCAGGTTAAAAATCATTAATGTTTCTATTACTTGTTTGATTAGATGATTAAAATTTACCACCAAGTGTGTTTCCAGAGATGTGAACTCGGAAAAAGGGGATTCCTCTGAGATAAAAGGTTTATGTTTTGGTTTATTTGGGGTTGTTTTGTTTTTGCGATTCAAAGGTGAACTGGGTTGCTCTTCTTTTTTAGCTGCCATGCTTTCTTGGATTAATCCTGTGGGTTTTTTTTTTTCCCTATAGCAGTGTCTTGTTTTCTTGCTCCTCCTAGAAAATACAAGAAATTTAATAGCTCTGTGAGGCTTATGTGTACTCTTGTTCTTGTGACTGCATTATCACTGACATTTAATGAAAATGCATTCCCCATATTTTGTTAGCTGAACATGCAACTGCTTTTAACTTGCAATAACTGCACAAGCCCATTAAGAGATGCTTCCCATTATGCTGCCATATTACTTTACAGATTTCACATTTTTTAGTGGAATAAAAAGTTTAATTGCTCCTCAATTTTGGGAACTACAGCGCTTAACATCTTGCATTAGATTCCTACCTCATCTTTTGCTGTTTCACTCTGTGTCTATAAAACCTTTCTTGCAGTTAAAATTCCTTTTGTACAGATAGATTCTGTCATGTGTAATGGCAGGAATAAAAGTAAATATATTTAGTGAAGTGTAACATGAAGAACAAGGCAAATTAAACAAGAAAATGAATCATAAGCAGCGCTTCTATGCTGGCTATGCAAGGCTCCAAAAAAGCAAACAAACTCTTCCTTTCTGACAGACTTCTTTATTCCACAAGATTTCTGCCCATTTTGCAGAAAGATAAATACTGAAATTCATTATTTCAAAGTAGCAATGAAAATCTGTGGCATAAGGCATATTTATGTCTGTAATGAGGTCTGTCCAAGCTAGGGAGACATTCAAATTTCACTAAGGGGTATAAGTTCATGGGGAAATACCAAGAGCCCACTCAAAAGTTAATCCATATGTAAAATGCATGTATGCACCTCTAGTCAAGCAGAGGTAAAAACTTTCTCCTAGAGGTTTTATCCCCCTATTTGGTTGACCTCTGGAGTTCACACTACCCCACCAGCTGGGCAGTGAAGTGCTGGAATTCCTGCTCCAGGACCTTCTCCAGGTGGAGCAAAGGTACAGTTTGCAGGCAGCTTGCTGGTACCAACAGGGACAAGGACTCCTATCTCCATGCAATCCCTTCCTGCTCTCCACTTCATGGTCTTGTCACATCTGGTACTTGTCACAGAATCATAAAATCACAGAATCACAAAATCACAGAATCATTTGGGTTGGAAAAGGCCTCCAAGGTCATCAAGTCCAGTCTTTGTCCAATCTCCAGCTTGTCACCTAGAGCTTGGTGCCATGTCCAGTTATTTCTTGAACAGCTCCTTGGATGGTGACACTAAGAACCAAGAAATAACACTAATTCAAAAAATATCCACTATTTACTGCACTAGCGTTCTCTGCTTTTTAGCTGGTGCTAAAAAGCCAGTTGAGAGCAGGGTGCATTGAAGGCTGAAGGAGGTGAAACCCTTGGCAAGGTCAATTTCCAATACCCTCTCTCATAAAAGCATTCTTTGAAGGGGGATTTCTGTCACATTCAAAAATCAAGAT
The DNA here is from genome assembly GCF_051311805.1 of Agelaius phoeniceus. Lineage (NCBI taxonomy): Eukaryota > Metazoa > Chordata > Aves > Passeriformes > Icteridae > Agelaius > Agelaius phoeniceus. Next base: position 92,591,448 of record NC_135265.1, on the reverse strand, counting down.
GAACCTGCGCCCCAAAACTAAATTAACAATTTTCCCTTCCTGCTCTGCAAAGTTTTTCCAGTGTCATCAAATGATATTATTCAGTTGATGCTGCTAAGATACATAGAATAAATAGTTGTTTCACTTCTATTATTTTCCCTTTCATACCAAGAAATAAGACAGTCTTACTGACCCTGAGAAAAAAAGGCTGTACAGAGCTTCTGTAGGATAAGTTGTAAAAGAATCTCAGAAACATACCCATGAAAACAAGGATATTTGACTTACTGGAGAAAATGAGTTTGACACTTCAAAATGTTGGCATTTTCTAACTTCTGAACAGTGGAGTTCTTTGATTTTAACGCAACTTTCTAACGCTAAAGCTGCAATAATACACAGGGCTGGGAACTGTATTTTTAGTTAATGGTGTATAACATTTTCCATCATAAGATCAAGTTTTAAGTTGCTCATGGTGTGCAGGCTCATTGTTTTCATAGAAAATTTCCAGCTGTGTAGTTTTTAAGAATGAAGCTGGGGCACTCAGAGTGTTTTGTTCAGTTGTTTGGGTTTTCTTTAAGTGACTAAATTGTAGCTATTGTATAATTGTGTTTGAGGAGGTTTGCATTCAGGAGCTGAGATATGAGGTGCAGTGAAGGAGGTATGAGTTGCCAGGCTCAGATCATTTTATTCTGCTATGTGAAAATACATCCAATCCACCTGAAGTGTTAAGCTGCTGTAAGAGGTTTATCTGTTATGTGCCACCAGCAAAACTAGTCACAGGCTCCACCTTTCATGCACTCTTTTTTAATGATGTCCCAGGTGAGCTCTGGTTCCAGCATTTTCAAAATCAGTGCTGGCAAACCTGTATGTCTGTCCTACTTGCCACATTCATATGGTCTCAGTGGTCCCCTTGCCCAAGAGCACAAAACAGTCCAAGTACAAAGCTGAGCATGGGTTGGGAAGGAAAGAGACCTGGCAGGAACAGCATTGTGGAAAAAAGACCACAGGAATGCCAGAAGAGAGGGATCACAGAGTGGAAGAGGCAAGGATGGATAAAAGACAGCCACTGGAAAACATGGGATCCCAGGCCTGAAGAGACAGCCCAGGGTTGCTAGGTGTCTTCTTTCTGATAAATATGTGGAAAAATTCCATGTTTGTTTTTCAGGTGGCTGGCTGATAGAGAACTACTTCCAGTGGTACCCATTATGCCATTAATTCAAGTGAGAGGTCTCTGCCAGGATATAATGGTCTTAGCTTTTTTCACAGCCACTTAAAAATCAGTCCATCCTTAAAAATGTCTGTATTTTCCTTAGTTGTTAGTGGGGAGGTTTGTTCTCTTTTCTTTTTTTTTTCCCTGAAGAAACTTGTGTTAAGCAAAGCCATATTAAAAGCGCAAATCAAGTGCTCAGAAACAAGATTCCTGAATTAATGTTATTTGAGCAAATGTAATTTTTATGTTCTTGTGCAATGCTAGACAAGTTTCTGAAATCAGATTTTCCAGACATGTTCACTAATTGGGCATTTCTCATCGTCTGGATGCTTTTTTTTTCCTTCAAAGCAATTCAAGCAGGGATGCAATAATTCACAGCAGTGGAAGCTGTTCATTGAATATATCAAGTTCTATTTAAAATATCCAAGTATCCATATCCACTATTTCTCAAAAATCCAAGTTTTCACCCAGACTTAAAGTCTAACTAACAGCAAAAAAAAAAAAAAAGGGTACAGCAGTTTTCAGATTAATCTGGCCCATGTGTAAGTTTTAAAAATGTTTTAAAACATATACAAAAAAGTTACTGATTATGTTGCTGAGGTGGGAAATTTCTAAATACAGAAATTTCAAGAGCAAAATTATTGTAAGAATGTTTACAATATCCACTCTTTAATACATTTCTAAACCAGGTTTTTAATTCCATTGGTAAAACAGAGTTAAGAAAATAGTGTATGGTGAGATTAATCAAAAAGAAACGGGACATAGGCCGGGGTGCAGAAACAGTGACCCAGGAGGCCATGGCAGATCTCCCCCAGCCATGGGGATGACACACTGTCAGCATGACAGTCAGCATAGATGGCAGCTCTTTTGTGGGAATGCTCTATTTACAGGAACAGGAAGAAATAGCTATCTGCAAGTTGCAGAACTTTACTACATGTAGGAAATGAAACACTGGCTTGCCTAAACATGAGTTATCCAACAAAAAAAAAAAAAAAAAAAAAAAAAAAAAATTAAAGGCTGTTGCAGTTATTTGTGATCTGAAAGAATTTAGTGCCGACACTGCATGTTCTAAAACTACAGACATTAAAAAAAATAACAAGAATACACTTCAAAACTTACTTAGAGGGAAAGGTACCACAGATCCTGCCAGTCCATATCAAAATTAATAATTTATAATAACATCTTAAGTGGTTACTGATTTCAAAGAACTAAGTACCTTTTCACTTTTAGAATACTAAACAGAAGTTAATTCCAACAAGAGGGTACTCTCCATGTAAGAGATTAAAATGTAACAGTTAGATCTCATAGTTTCCAAATTAATATGAAAACCTCAGTTTCCTCTTGCACTTCACTCTCATTAAAAATCCTTTAGCAGATCTATAAACTAAAAAATCATTGTGGTGCATTCTTACAATACACAAGCTTTTGTAAAATAATATTAGATTCCTATTTTGTATACAGAAAAAGGAAATAAATTAACTCCTGGGTAACATCCCTGAAACATTAGCAGCATGAATGGTGCTGGAGCATAATTAGGTTTGCAGAAACTCTCTCCTCTGAACACCCATACACTATGCTATTTAGGTACAGTTTTGAAAACTGTAATTAAACAGTCAGAAAACCACTGGAAAAGAAACAAAATAACCAGCCACATAAAAGTCACAGGGAGAAAACAAACAAACAAGCCCCTGGTTGATCATTTAGATTTCTTAATGAGTTCTGGTAATTCCAATAAGTTACAGAAGCCAGGAAGAACCTGAGCAGCCAGCTCCCTTCCTTTCAAACTTTAACAACTCTATTACACTTCAAAAAAACCCAAATCACTGCTCAGCCTACTGAAATAACATTTTTCTCCTGTATGCATTCTTGTCAGATAAATCTATAGCTAATAATTCCTCTCTGCCCGCTCGTTTATCCATATTGAAACACCAGGAGAAACACAATTCCCAGAGCTCCTGCTAAGCCCCTTTGCCAGCCTGGAAAGGATTTTCAGGGGCTGGGAGTTTATAGTTGGGCTACAGCATGGCATACATAGGACATGCTGTCCTGTTTCATCACCTCTGGCAATGATGGCTGGCACAGGGCTGGAAGAGCCACTGGGTTTGTGGAGAACTGGTGGAACTCCAGCTTGCTGGGAGCTGATGGCATCTCTGCAGCCCACCACAGCAGCAGGCTGGACAAAGCCACTGGACCTGAGTGGAACTGTGACACTCAGCATTTCAGAGCCAGAAACAAGCCTTTCCTAAGGGACAGACAGAAGGCCACCTCTTTTTTCAGCATATTCATCCATCTCTCCCTGTTCCCATCATGCCACTTCCAGAGTTCGAAGCAGGTGGAAATTATTCACGGCTGCCAGCTGGGGATTCCCTCGGCAAATGTAACGCTGGATTAGAGAGCTCATGGGTTGTCCTCCCGGGGCCAGGGAGCACAGCTAGCAGGCCCTGCCAAAATACTCCCAGGGTCAGCTCACAGCTCTTGAGGGACACCTCCTAATTGCTGTAAATTAGCTGCCACTACCCAGTGGGCAGCAGAGAACCAGGGAACTTTGCCTTGTTGCTGTCATTCTGCCCTCGCCCAGGTGCTGCAAAAGGACATCTCGACTTTGCCAGGTGTTCGGACAGCTGGCCAAGTGAGCAAGGAGCAGAACCTTGTCCTGCCCCCAGGCACGGCCAGTCAGGCCAGGGGGATGGGCTGCAGAGGGGCACCAGACGCGTTATCATCCCTGTTCTGCACCCTCTCACTGCTGGGGCACTGGGAGACCTTGTGTCGCTGCTAATCTGAATTTAATCTGCGTTTTCTCTTTGAATGCAGGGCCACAGCCACACTCACTTCACAGCCTCAGTCAGCTGTCTGTAACAGCACACCCAAAATGGCAGGAAAAAAAATTCAGCCAGCACAAATCTTCATATAAATATAGCAGGAGGAAAAAAAACCAACAAAACATAACAAGCTTACAGGTAAACATGCACATGATTGAATTCTGCCTTTTGTCTCACACCCACACCTCTAAAATGGAATAAAAGGACAATTCAGTCCTGGGGTACACAAACACTGACTGAGGTACAGTTCATGAGTAAACCCAGACTGAACTGGATACAAACATGTCCATGTAGCTTGGAGAAATGTAAGCAGTTGAGCCCATGACTTTGGTACAGCTCTGGCTGCAAGCCGATGGAATATCATTGTTTCTACACCTCCAATCTGTACAGCTGTATCAGACTAAAATTTACAGGTTCTTACTCCTTACTCTCAACAAAGGGAAATGTGATTTTCACAAAGACCATGATCTGGGAGCTCCCGTTGATTTTAATCAGTGGTTAGCAATTCTGGAAAAAATCCTTAGGTAGCGGGCTTTGCTCTACTGCTTAGGAAGTCAGACCATCAGCTCCCTTCCCCTGTTTGTAGAAATCTTTTTAAATAAGTTATTCATGGAGAAATACTAAGAAATAGTAAGAAAATGAAAGACAATTTGGATATTAGATTTGCATGATCAACATGAGATTTTTGTTATGTGCTTTGTTAGCTCTTTATCAACCTACCAATCCTCACCCCCAAGGAAAAAAAAACCAAACCAAATAAGAAAAGACCAAAATTGGAGGACAACATGGCACAAAGGTCTCTGATCTCATTGACTCTTTTCAGAAATAAAAGCATTTACTCACAGAGGACACATAACAGCAGATTCTGGTTGCTTTCCACAGTAGAAAAGAGACAGGTTACAAACCTATTTCTTTCAGTTACCTGCAGTCACAGAAATGCATTGATCCCTTAGGGTGGAGAGGGGAGCAAAAGACGGATTTTCCATGTCAAGTGGCCCCATACCAGCACAGCCAGACCTTGCTGCTGCCCTTCGTCCCTACAGAAGCATCCTGTACCTCACGGCATTCCCCAAACAGCCTATCCTGCACCTAATCCTTACAGTTAAAAAAAAAAAAAAATCAAAACCCAAAAGAAATATCTTAAAAGTGGAAAATGAGCACAGAAGCCACCTTTTCTTAGTATTTTCTAGATAGAGACTCAATGCTTCACAAGGAAAATCAGAGAAAAGTCATGAAGAGCTTTTGGTGGTAAAACTATTCTGATTTCTTGTAGCCTGAGTAACTGAAAGAGGCTAGGGACACATTTTCAGGACTTTTAAAGAAAGATGTAATTATGTCATAAAGCTAGTATTGGTATCTTATAATCTTTCATTAAGTAATTCTGAATGCATAGTAGGGTGACTTTAAATAGAACAGAAATATCCATTACCATAATACAGAAAACTAGTAAGTAACTTCTGTGTCAGAAAAACCTATGTATTTGGGAAAGAACTGTGAAAGCAGTGAAAAGCTTCACTTTCCCAAATTAACTCTGATCTCCAGATTTTGATACTGAATTTTTGAGTCATTATGTTTGACTAATATAAGGGGCCTGGTATATAATACACCACTTTAGATTACGTTTATCAAGTGTCTAACAAAGCAGGATGTTCATCTCTTTGTCTTCTGGATGAAGACTCTTTTATTATAGTGTAGTATCTTTTGTTTTAATGCTGCTCTGCAGTGGATTGCCAGCTCATTAATTTTTCTGCTATAACACCCAAATCCCTTTGCTGATCAGTGTGCTGAATGATTGATTCCCTGCTCCCAGACTAATTTTTTACATTGGACTGCATTTACCATCTGGTAGATAAATCACCCAAAACACTCGAATTCGAGCTTGGTTCCAGTGATTCTCTTTGTTTGTTCAGTCAGAAGCATGAATATCACTTGCAAATGTGGAGATTGTGTTCTCTCACCTGGATAACTGTTCCATATTGCAGACATAGGTTTTAACAAAGAGCAGGAAAAAAAAAAAGTATCTGTTCTTTGTGGTTTTTAGCCAAAATTTTTGTTTCATCCCTACCATAGCCACTTGCTTCTCACGTGAAAAAGAGTCTTTCTTACAGCACAGAACCAGTTTTGCACATTACAAACACATTTAACTGTTTTCACAAAGACATCCTTTGTAGGTGTAAACACCTGCACAAGTGAAGAAAAGGACATCCTTTGCAGTTAAAACAGAGTAGAAATACAATGAAATAAATTGCCTTCCCAACCCCATGTTTTATATGAGAAAACAATTCTATAACCTCAACAGGAGCCTGCCTGTTTTATTTTCACTTTTATAACCTTGAAATGATACTTCCATAAAATTATACTTCCAATCGAGACAGCAAGAAAGAATTCTGCCTCACAGAATTGTCTCTGCAAAATCCTGGGAGAGGTGAAGGATGAAGAAAAAGCTCTGTGAGAGAGAGGTAGTGCTTCAGGAAAAGAACCATTCATCTGCCCACTGCACGTGGCAATGTCGCTCGGGGAGGGGACAGGGCACCCCTTTCTTTCATCTCAGGATCTTTTGCTGCTCTTTGCTGCTCAGGAGAACCCATTTGGCACAACACACTGACCTCTGTCTCTCCCAGAGGGATCAGGCAGAGGCAGCACACAATCAGAGTCAATACTAATTAGCAAAATGTAAACATTTCATTAGATCAATGCTTCCCTGAATTTTTAAAGCAACATAATGCTATCCAACCACAATTTTTTATCAAATTTTTGATGGAAATACCTGTTAAAGCTCTGTTTTAGCTGTCTATACCAACCAGCTAAAGATTTTATAACTTGTTCTTGTGTTTTATGGACATCCTTAAGGATTAAAACTTGAATTTTCAAAAGCACTCATTCATTTTGAATGCCTAGACTATTCTGAACACTTTTGGCACATGCACGAACACCTTTAACTATCCTGTCTCTCAAGCTTTTGTGCTGCTCTGGCTAAGAATCTTGTTCAGTTCAAAATTTCAGAGAGAACAGAGCCACTTCTGCAAATGATGTTTATCCAAACACTCATTCTTTGTAGTCACATGTGAAGTGTCTGTGAATAGGAAAGAAAGCAAGTAAATCTCTTGTGAGATACAACAAACTCCTCCATACACTTCAGGCTTAAGCAACAGGACACTTTGTCACCCACTGCTGAAATATGTGTGTTTACAGGAGGTTTTCTATAGCCACAGAGCCACAGATGTGACAATACGTTTTCATGGGGGCTGTGCTCTCCCTTCTTCCCTCACCACCTGCAGGGCTCTCACTGGTTAATAGCTGAGACTGCTTAAAACACTTCCTAAAGCAGCATTTTTTGGTCAGGTGAACCCTGGCACGTGTCAGACTCCTGAAGCTGGGTAGGAACAGTGAGGGGTGAATCTGGGATAAAGCAGTTGGAGCCCCTAAAGGCGTGCATTTTGTGTTCCCTGGAACACACTGTGGTGATCAGGGCCAGATTGACCAGAGTTTGCACAGTTCCAACTCTCTGGCTTGCCTGAGTGCCCCCATTCACCCCATCTGCTTCCACATGGATCCCATGAGATTCATGGTAGGCACAGGAGATGCCCCAGGGCCTTTCCTACAGGAACACGGCTGTTGCCTGCCAGCAAGCCAGGCAACTGGAATGAGGCTGCCTACAGCTTTGCAGCCAGGCAGAGCCAGATTTCAGGAGGTTTTGGCCTCCAGACAAGACCTGAGAAGAACCATTTCGTGTCCTGAACACCCTTTTGTCTGTTTGTGGACATTGTACCTGTTCTCTTCCTTGGCTGCTCTCCCTGTCAATGCATCTTACAAAAGTACAGAGAGTTTTGCTCCTCTTTAAGAGACATAGGAGCACACTGAGGTCTCAGCCTGATGGGAAAAGGTGGAGAAAACCCAGCACCCACCAAGACAAGTTAGATGACTTCAGAAAAATTACTGACAGTTTTGTCTTGTTCAAGATTTTCTTCCCTTTAATTTTTACATGTTTTCCTGCTGGTCCTAATTAACACTCTTTTTGAACCATGCATGAGGATCCTGCCAGCTTGAACACAGTTATATAATGTGGGTGTTTCAAGACTGTAACTGCAACTAAATTTATTTTTATAATACGAAATCAAAAGAGAGGTATTACAGGGGTTTAATTTTATTCCAAACCAGATCCTTTAAACGCTGTTTCTGTAACACATAATCTTTTATCAGAAAAGTCCTGCCTTTTCAGTCCTTACAAATTGTCTACTGTAATGAGAATTTAAATTATCCTAAAATAAATCCTGATTTGCTAGTCAAACACTGCCTCCTCATAAACCACACTATGACCAGTTTTAGAGCAACTTAAAAGAAATTGAACACTGATATCAGTGTAACATTAAATTGCTCTCTTAAATGGAGAAATTCACATCAATGGATATGCAAATGCATGCAGAGCCCGATCTGTCTACCAGCTCCCAGCCAGCCAGGTCTGGGGATGTAACCAGGTCAGTGAGAACTGAAGTCTTTCAGGTACTCTTGTAGCAAAGGCTTTCACTGGCATCTTGCTCCACAGAACACAGAAGTTCCCTGGAAAGAGTCTTGAAGAGAAAAAAAGACCTGGAATTTTTTCTCCTTTAAAATAAACAAACAAACAGTAAAACATATGATCCATAAATCCTAGATACCTAATGGCAACTAATGGCACCACTAGATACTGTCCTAATAACACAAGATTAAATAATTCTGCTTTCACATCCCCCTGAAGCCATCTGTGAACTAAATTAGAACCAAAGATACATTGTAGCTGTTCATCAAGACAAATAAACAGATTTCAGGTTCTCCAGGAAACTTTAATATCATCAGATCACAGTTTTGACTGCTGAGCTTACTCCTAATCAGATTTTTTCTGTAACTACTTCTCCTTTTGTAAGAGAAAAATATCATACAAAGAAGACCAAGAAATGGTTTCATAAAATTTATTATCAACCGATTTAGTGAAAAAAGCTCTTCCTTACACACTTAGGAGTTCCACAAAATACAGCTCCACTCCTCCACTCCCCACACTCTCTCTTTTTCTTCCTCTATTTCTCTATATTTCTAAATTATTAGAATTTCAAGATGATCTAGGAATAAACTACAGCAATTAGAGGGGACTATTTCGTTTCCAGCACAGTATTTAATTATCATTTTCTTATGGAAAGCTATTTTTGGGATAGAACAATTTCTCAAAGAGTACTTCTACTTGGTCTTCGGCTCTGCTGAGCACTACAGTCAGTTTAGAAAAAGACAAGCTTCCACCTCACAATACCAACATGTCCCCTATCTCCACTCTTGTTCCACAGCACCTGTGAGCCCCCAGGGAGGGGGAATATGCAGGAGTCTCAAGTTAGAAGAATAGATCCTTTTTCCACATTCCTGATGCTCAATATTCTTCCTTCCACAATTGCTACAGCTACTGTTACCCTGGGAACTATTGCCACTGTCTGCTTTGGGGACACTCCCCAGAGTCTGACCACAGGCTGGAGAAGGCACAAGTGCTTTCAGCTGATGGATCAATGGTGGAATGGAATGATCTCTTTCCAGGAAGAGGGTACAGACTCCTGTCAATATCAGTTGGATTCTCTGCATTTGTATCTCTCTATCCAAAGTTCTTGGCCATAGCTTCTTTTTTTTTTCTAGTCCAAGTATCAACTCTCCCCTTTATCCAGTCTACTGTCAACTCCAGAAGAAAACTGACAAGATATAAGTATAAAATATTTATCCCTACATCAACAGGAAGAAAAGGACCAGACTTCTTGTTTTCCCCTTAATAGGAATTATCTGAGAGATCTTGGTACAGGAAGAATGCTTCCTTAGCAGTATTTTCCACAACAAACACAGCTTCTTTTTTCCTCTTTTCAAAAAACCAATAAAGAAATTGGATTCAATCCAATCCCCTCAGTCAAGCCTCAATTGCTCCATCACACTACCAGTTCCCACTAGTGACAATGATGGAGTGACACCTGTTACAAGATGATTTTCTGCTATTCTGACACTTTCAATTCTACTTTAATTACCTTTTGGCTCTTTAATCAGCATAAGAATCTGTATTGCAAGGACATTTCATGTCCAGGCAATTACACTAAAGGGAAACAAATATATGCATGCTACTGTCCGAGTTTTAATCTCTCTTTTTAATAATTGCTTTTACTTTTTGCATGTAGTTGATTTATATTCATGCCTTATGATAGTTTCTCAAAGTGACATGTAACCTGACTGAGTTTAGATCATTTACTTCAGAAGTTCAATTGGCACAAACACATATCACATTTTATTTGGCTTGACTGTTATAATTCATTTACAGGAACATAGCTCACAGTATCTTAGATAAAATAACCAATTATTCTCATCTACCATTTCAGATCAAGTGGAATTATGCAAACACAAAACAACATGTAATTCTTAAAATACTATAATTTACCTGAACCTGTATCTCTCTTACATCCCTTGCTCTTAAATGTTCTCACCAACATGGCTGCATATCTTTAGCACAAATTGGTTTTGCTCTGTGTAACTTAGAATGATATAGCAAAAAAAACCCCTCATCCACTTAATTTGAGCAAAAAGCACAAAGGATATGTCTGTTCTAGCTGATAAGCACAGATGAAAGCCAGTCTTGAGGCCACATGTCATTCTGGTTCACAGAGTCCCCACTGAGCCCAGGCAGAAACCACGGCTGAGCTCCAGAGACCAGCAGTGCCTGAGGTTTATATCCTCCAAAATCCACGGTCACATCTGCCACGTGGACTGGGCCAAGGGAGCTCCATGCTTGTGTTCACTCTCCCTTCTTACAGCAGGGACAGCCTGGATCCAAGCTTCAGACAACACAATAGTTTAGAGCGAGAAATAGTGCACACAAAACTCATTTTGGCCAACTCACTAATTATCTTGAGGCTTCACCTCAAGTGTACACATACCAGATAGGAGTAGATTTAGATCTCATCTTCTCATAAGAAAAACAGCTACAACAGCACCATAATAGGTGTCCATCAATAGTAAGCCTGGGGGATTCCTGCTACAGGATCTGGAGGACAGACATGAAGGCATCCAAGAAAGTAATGGAAACAAATGCACCGTATTCACATTTAAACAGGATCTCATCTTGCTCATTCAATCCTCAATAAGCTGTCTTGAAACAACTTTATTTTTACTCATTTCACTCAGAGAGATCTTACAGGGGCAGCACACAGTCTATGAGACTCATAGGTGGTGCATGGAATCATCCCTAGCAAGTCTATTTTATTACACGAGGGAGCAGCACACTGAAAGGCTCACAACACAAGCATATCCCTGTTAATTAAAATCCCAGGTGCAGACACACATACCAGTGCACTGAGCAGTGTCTCTCATTGAGTTTGTGTACCTTCCACCCACATCTGCAGCGTTTGGTCAGCTATGATCCAGCTACAACCCCTGTGGCTCCACAGGTGACCGGAGCACATCTCACACCAGAGATTCAACACTAAAACTGGCAATGCCCATGCATAGTTTGTGTCTCCAGAGAGCACCATGGCATTAGGAGCTCAGGAAGGAACTACACCTTGTGCTTACCTTCACACTCAGGATGCCCAATAACCCTCTGTAGTTCACAGCCCCCTCACTAAGGACACAGCTACCCCAAAGTCCAAGCCCAGCATCACACCACCAGCACTTGGACAGTCAGGGAGTATTGGGAATGTTAGGGAAGAAGACTACAGGTAGCACTGGGAATAATGTAACATCTCCAAACACCAGCCTAGGACTGTCTTCTCCAGCAAGAAATACCTATTTTGGTTTTACCCCATTCTGGGTAAAACTGGGTTATTTTATTTCAGTAGCTTAGCAAAGTATGGATTGACAGATGAGCAAACACACACAAGTCCGCATTGTCAATTAACTCCAGATACATCTTAATTCTCTGTTTCCTGCTCTAATCATTTTATCAAATGTTCTTCCTTTGGCCAGGGATGATGCAATTATATCATAATTTAACAAAAGGCCAAGCTGCAATACATGTGCCAAAGGAGCAGAATCAAGGCTGAAAAAGCCATCTTAATGTTCATGTTGTCTGCCTGTGTCCTCCACCTTGTAATGTTCTTTTCTTACAGCAAACTCTTTCTTAAGCAGCATATTCTGTAGCAATAAAGGAGAGGGCTTCAGCATTTCTGAAAAGAAATAACAAATAAATAAAGGTAGATATATAATCTAACAATGATAAAATATTACCAGCCCAGGAACCATCTCAAGAAGTGCAAAAAACCTGTTAGGGCAGCAGGTCAAACTGATGCACATATTAAACTTGCAAAACAGCAGAAGAAAGGAGAAGCATTTTGCTTCTTTGAATATGGAAAGCAATTTAGAGAGTCCAGTCATTTGGAGAAGTAGTAGTAGTGTTCTCAAGTTGAACTTTCAGTATAAACAGCAATGTACATCGTAGCAGTCCACTGAGAAGGGTGCTAATGCCAACATCTGGTCCCACGTGTAAATACAGGAAACTCATCTTTTTCAGGGAGTAGCTCCTTCAGTAAAAGTTAATGAAGCTGTGCAAAGGTAAGTGAGGGGAAAATCTGACCCAGATATGGTGTGTTGATGTTAGTTCTTTCAAAATAAAATTGAGTACTGAAACCCTGCCATTTTCCATGAAACGGTTAACACACAGCAGAATCTGACTACTGAATTTAAAACAAAATTTTCCTTCCATATTTTTGGAGTTACCCTGAAAAGAGTGCCTGCCACAAGTATGTATATAGCACATACATTTGCTTGTGCCTATTTTTAGTAGAACCATGCTGAATGCCTTCAATATAGCACACGGTTTTCTAATTCCAGGCTGGAAAGCCCTCTTTCTGTGGCTGTTTCTAAATAATGATATCCCTGTGCTCCACATCATCTTAGAAACTTCCTCATACATTTCAGCAGCCTTCCATATTTAATCTCACTGATTTATGCTCATGCCATGGTCTAATGACCCATATGTCTCTGATGGGTAAGCCGCTAACGCCAGTGACACATTAACCTATTAACCTCTCTTTAAAAATAACCATCATATTCCTACAAACAGAATGAAAAGTCAGGCAGCAGCAGCAAAACAGTAGCATTGTGGTACTGTCACACAGTAACACAGTGTATATCTAATCTGGGTAAAATGAAGAGGAGCATTTCAAGAATGTGTAGCAGATTTATTGTATTGCAAGACCATTTTGCCACAGTTTGCTGGTCTGCGAATTTGATAGCCTGCTTTAGCAGCATTATCCGTATTGTAAAATGTAATTGGCAGGCAGATCACTCTTCCGTTCACTCATTTCTTGAAATCTCTGGTACAGTTTGGGGACCTTACCCTGGAAGGCACCGAGAGTTCCTTCCAACGTGTAAATTGCCTTCCGATCCCGCTGAAGACAATGGGAGCGGGGGGCTCCGCGCACAGGGCGAGAAACCTTCATCACCTTGGAGAAGGCACTTTGTACAGCTCTCGCTGGCGATTCGCGCAGTGCAATAAACCTATCATTTTAAAAGGCAGGAGGAGGCATCCACAGCCATTTTTCAGAGAAAAAAAAAATAAATTCCCTTCTCTAAATAGTAGTTTAGAAGACAAACAAATCTTTCTTAAAACCTGTAAACTTTATATTGTATGTATGTACTTTGTTCTACTTCAAAACCATCATATCCCTCAAGATCTAAGAAAACTGCTGCTGTCATGACAAACCACATTGCAACCTTACAATACCAGCACATAATTATGTATATTATGTATGCCATGCAACCAAAGCAGGAAAAAACCCAAGAAAGCTTATTCTGAGCACATCGCGGGGTATTTTGCTGCCTACACCTCATCATGACTGAATCTCTACGACAGCCGGCAGACGGACGGGCGGAGAGGCTACCCCGTGGCTGGGCTGCTCACAGCAAGAGTGAGACCCAAGAAACAGCCCGTGTGAGCCATCAGGGCTGCTCTCCCGGCTGCCACCCGGCTCGCACCCCCTGCTAGCGGCAGGACGGGCCCGGGGCAGCGGCAGGGCAGGGCGGCGGAGGAGGGGGCGGGATGCGGGCAGCCCCGGGGCGGCCGGCGCGCACCTGCCGGCACCGCGGCGGGGGCAGCAGCGGGGAGCAACAAAAGCCGAGAGGCGGCGGCAAAGCCCTTCCCTTCGGCGGGGAGAGCTCGGAGCGGGGGCACCCCGCGCCCCGCAGAGGGGCATCTCCCGGCCGGCCGGGGAACCGGCTCGCCGCACCCGGGGCCGGGGCGGGCGCCGCTCCTTTGTTTTCCGCCGCCCGCAGCGGCACGGCGGGCCGGGCCGGGCCGGGCCGGGCCGGGCCGGGCGGAGCAGGGGGCCGCGCTCAGCCCTCCCTCCACGTGCACGCGTGGGCTGCCCGCAGGGGTGGGCGCGGGGCGGGAGCCGGCGGGGCATTACCTGAGCAGTTGATGCCTTTCCCCTTGCCGCCGCCCTGGCACTCGGAGCCGGGCAAGGGATGAGAGGCGCGGCCGGCGGGCAGCGCGGAGAGGGCGAGCACCAGGAGGGCCGAGGTGTAGCAGAGCGCCAGCGGGGGTCCCGCCCGCAGCAGCGGCCGGGCGGCGGCCGGGCTCTCTCCCAGCATGGCGAGGGGCGGCCGAGGAGCAGCGGGATGGCGGCGGCAGGCCCGCAGCATCAACCGGAGCCCGCGGCGCCGCCCGGGCGGGACCCTCCTTTCTCCGCCGCGCCGGAGCGCACCTTCAGCATCCCCGCCGCAGCGGCCGCACGGACCCGCTGCTGCCGCCGCCGCCGCCGCCGCCGCCGCCGGGGCGCGGGCAGGGCTGTCCCCGCCGCGGCCGCGCTCCGTCCGCGCCCGTCCGCCCAGCGGAGCCGCCTCGCCCCGGCCGCGCTCCTTTGTGCGCGGCGCCCGGCAGCGCCGCCGCTCCGCCTGCAACAAAGGGAGCGGAGCCGAGAGGCTGCTGCCGCCGCCGCCGCCGCCGCGGAGGGGGAGGAGGAGGAGGGAGAGAGAGAGCGAGAGATGGGGGAGGAAGCACACGTGATAGCAGCCCCCTCCCCCGGGACCGGAGGGGAGGTGAGGGGCTTCTCCTCGCTCGGCGGGCAGGGCGAGCGGCGGCGGCAGCGCCCGCCCTCACGGCGGGGCCGCCCCCGAGGGAGCGGTGCGGGTCCCGGGCGGGCCGGGCTGGGAGCGGGCACAGGCGACAGGCGTGCGGGGACAGCACCGGTGGGTGAGCGGGGCAGAGAGGGTCCCCAGGGGCGTCGAGGAAGGAGGACCGCTGGCACAGCCCTTGTCACTCTCCGGGTGATTTTTTGTTATTCACTAATAAGCCGGCGTGAGTGGGGTTGGGAAAGAAAGCAAAGAGACCGTCTCTTCTATTAATTGTAAGGGTTGTGTTTAATTTTTGCTGAATGGAAGCCCAGCATGTATAGCGAGAGCGTTTGCACCAGTCCAAGTCAATTAATATATTTGCGGTGAAGGCAGTGAGTTTTTAACAGAGTGCTTTTCCTATCTACGGGTTTTCCAGTCCCTTACATGGAGACACTTCAGAGGTCAGAAGCACTGCACAGGTAGAAGGTATCAGGCACATATCTTGAGTACAGATGCTCAGCATGTATCTGTGTGGCTGAAAGCTTTGTGTAAATTGACAGCACAGTGACTGTTTTCGCATAGTGAAAACACAAGACAATGCTTTACATTCAACGAGATTTTTTTCCTGTCTCAGTTGGCACGTTTCATGTGAGTTTTTTTTAATCCACTGTGCAAACCATTTGTTTTTCAGGAATAAAACCTGCCTTTTTCCTTCATCTCTCTGTTTCTACACACCACTGACAGGCTGTAAAGTGTAGAGCTTGTGTGAGGAGATCTGGCTTGCACTAAGGTATAGCTCTTGTTTGAGGAGACTTTTGAACAGTTTGTTAACCAGAGCAGTCAAGAGCAAGGCCATAAATCCAGGAGTAAGCTTTGGGAGGCACATATAAAGTCAGACATATAAAGTCAGATTGTTGTCTATTTAAATACAGCATTGAAGACTAAGTCCTGTATTACTAAGAGAGCAATTTCCTTTTGGCAGAGGGGGTTCAGCACTGGCTGCCTCTGCCAAGAAAATGTCCTTCTGTAATTACTTGGTGATGCTAGATGTGAGAAGAGCTCTGCTCCTCAGTAAGGTGGGGTGCATTAACTCAAATGGAACTGGTGCTGACGAAACTGGGCTGCTGAGGTACACGGGCCAGGATGTTCAAAGCTCTCTAGGTCTGCATGCTGCTATCTAAGCAGATGATCCTTTGGGATCTTTGGGTCTTGGGACTGGCAGAGATGTTTTGAAGGTAGCATTTTGCTGCTGTAGGAGCAAATGCTCTGTATACCTTCTTCCCTGAAACACATCTAAATCCATCATACACTAAATATGCTTTTTTACTGTGCCTCTTGCTGAAGGGCTGGGCCAGGACAGCTCTCATCTCAAACACATTCAAGACCAGTTCATACCCATTTGTTGTTGTGACATCCAGTGCTCCAGTTAGTCATTTCTCTTTCCCTTGAATTTAAATCTGTAATACATTTATAGGCAGTAGTTACAGCCACTGTTTGCAGGTCTAACCTATCAGTACATTTTACTGCTCTCCTCCTGTAAGACAGAGCCTCTGTAGCTCAGATTTTACTGCACTAGATAAGTTTGGATTCAGTTTCTTCAGCATAGCTGCAGTTTGTAACAGCTTTTCACAAACAATTGCCAGTCTCTGCCATAGAGGTAATCTCTCCTGATTTCTTCCAAAATTGTCTTTCCTAATACAGCCAATCTGCTTTTTATATGACCAAATCTCACTGATGTTTCAGGTCATGCTGTGAGTGACAAATACAGGCTACTCCTTGTACTTGTCATTTACAGTCCATAATAATAATAATAATAATAATAATAATAATAATAATAATAATGCTTTTTATAAATGTCTAAGTGCATGATCATATATTTTCCATTGTTGCATCTCATCCCATTTCTTTTATTCCAGTCCTCAAGATTATGCAGTCATCTTTTCAGTATATTCTAAACCTCCTTTCTATTAACAGTCTTGCACAGTTTTTTGTGTCCACTTCCACATCTACAACAATGAAAAAATACACAATTACAAACTATAGGTCTCAGAACAAATGTTACCAGTAACAGTACTTCTCCCAGGTCAAACGTCCCTCTTCCAAGGCAGTGGGTACTCTGCTGTAGGGAGTTCCCAGCTGAATGTATAACTTTGTTTCAGTTCCCCATGTCTTTTAGCTTAGACAGGCAAACTATATGCTGGGCTCTAGCATGGTTTGGGATGGAAGGGACCTTAACTATCATCTAGTTCCAACCCTCCTGCCATGGGCAGGGACACCTTCCACTACACCTGATGGCTCAAAGCCCCATCCAGCTTGGCCTTGAACACTTCCAGGGATGGGACATCCACATGTCATCTTGCAGTTTAAAGTTGCTGCCCCTTGTCCTATCCATACAAACCCTTGTAACAAGACCCCCTCCAGCTTTCTTGTAGGCCCCCTTCAGATGCTGGAATGCTGCTGTAAGGTCTTCCTGGAGCCTTCTCTTCCTCAGGCTGAACTATTCTGACTCTCTCAGGCTGTCATCATAGAAGAGGTGCTGCAACCCTCTGATCATCTCTGTGTCTCTTTTCTGTACTCGCTCCAACAAGTTCATGTCCTTCTTATCTTGGAGGCCCAGAGCTGGCCATAGTATTCCAGGTGGGTTCTCACAGTAATGGAGTAGAAAGGGAGCATCACCTCCCTTGATCTGCTGGCCGTGCTGATTTTGATGCAGCACAGAACATGTTTGGCTTTCTGGACTGCATGTGCACATTGCTGGCTCAGGTTGAGCTTCTCATCAACCAACACCCCCAAGTCCTTCTCCCCAGGGCTGTTCTCAATCCATTCTCTCCCTGAATTTGTGCTGGGATTGCCCCGATCCAGGTGCTTTTCCTCATTGAGCTTCATGAGGTTCACACAGGTCCACCTCTCAGGCCTGTCCAGGTTCCTCTGGATGGCATCCCTTGCCCCCAGTCTTGCTGACATTGGCAGACTTGCTGAGGGTGCCCTCAATCCCTCTGTCCTTGTCACCAACAAAGACATTAAACAGCACTAGTCCCAATACCAACCCCTGAAAGCATCACTCATCACTGGACTCCAATTGGACACTGAGCCATTGTCTGCAACCCTTTGAATGAGACAACCCAGCCAAATTCTTATCCACTGAGTGGTCCATCCATCAAAATATGTCTCTCCAATGTACTGACAAGGATGGTGTGCAGGACAGTGTCAAATGCTTTGCACAAGTCCTGATGGACTGTGTCAGTTGCTATTCCCTTATCCACCAATGCTGTAACTCCATTGTGGAAGGACACCAAATTTGTCAGGCATGATTTGCCCTTAGTGTGAAATCTTTTAACAAGTCCAGATAGATTGTTAGTAAACCTTATGGGGTTTGGTTTTGGCTTTTTGTTGTTGTTGTTATTTTTTGACTCCTGGGATAAATGACATGCCATTTTTTATCTAGAAAGCCACATCTGAGCAGTTCTGTCTGTCTGGAAGCATCTCTAGCTAGTTTAAAGTGAGTGATACAGTCATGCTTGATTGGCAAATTCACACTATGCCAGCTGGGTCTTCATTTCTACTCTGTTCTCTGATATATGTCTTTAAAAAAAAAAAAAAAAAAAAACCTAAACACTTTACTGCCAGCTTTAAAAGCAAAAGAATTCAGAAAGAATTTGAGCAAGCTGCTTCTGGGATGCAAATTGTTGCAGACAGAGGGAAAGCCACACCAACAAAATGACAGATCTTGTGTGTCTTTGGGATCACAATAAATTCTGCCACATTTGGTAACTTCCATCTTTGGCAAGTAAGTGTAACTTTATTGCAATTATCCATCAACTTCACTTTTGCTCACCTCCAACTTCTCTTCTGTGAAAGTAGGAAGCTATACAGATTGTTGAAAATTGTCATCTTTGGTGAACTCTTGAATACCACCAGCAGTTTTTAAGTCCCCTGCTGATGCACACACAATTTCTGCCCTCCTACCCCCTGATTTTTCTCCAGTAGTTGTAGAAATGAAGATGTACAACCAAAGGGAAACAGGGAATATGAAGGAACAGAGAGAAGCTGCCAGAGCAGCGAGAGTGATTTCATTTGCCAGAGATCTGGATACAATACAGATACACTTAATTGTGAAGGCACTGTTTTATTTTGTCTTGGAGAGCAGAGATCTATAATTTAGTGAAACCATCAAAGCGTTGTTTGGAGCCTCCTGCGGCCTTGTGCATCAGACACAAGAATCCTGCTCTTGCCAGGTATTTTGAGAGAGAACTGTACTTATTAGTCGCAGCTTTCCTTCTTATCCCCCAAAAAAGCCCTTCCCAACTCCTGTATTGGTAAAGAAAACATCAAAAATATTAAGAGTGTAAACTGGAACAGTGTTCACAGAATCAAAGAAACACAAAAATGTTGAGGCTGGAAGTGACTTCCAAAGGTCATCTTATCCAACTCACCATGTTCAAGCAGGGCCATCCTGAGCCAATTGCTCAGAGCTGTGTCCAAATGGATTTTTAATGTTTCCAAGGATGGGCACTCCAAAATCTCCCTAGGTAACCTACACCAGTGCTGGGTCACCCTCACAGTGAAAATGTGTTTCCTGATGTTCAGAGAAAACCTCCTGTGTTTCACTTTGTGCCCGTTGCCTCTGGTTTTAAATCAAATATGTTGTCTAATGAAATCTAGAATCAGCCTCAAAAAAAAAAAAACTCAGGAGTTCTCTCATACAAAGTATTTCAATTTTGTTACTTGATCAAAGGTACTCAGTTTATCCAATAGTTAAATTTATTTATCTGTCTCTATCAGGGGCTTTGTGCTCAAAATATCAAATGACACCTACCTAAATCTGCTATCTTCAGTATTTGCAAGTTGCATAATACAAATAATTATCTTCAGTATATAGTCCCACTCTATTCTGATAAAATAAAATTAGTGCAAAACCAGGAAAGAACCAGGTGGCACTGGCTATGTAATTTAGGTTCATACATTGCTTATTATCTATTAAACTTTGTATTTAATTAGGTTTTCTTTTCAGCACCACAGAATTTCTTCTGTGTTACTCCTGAGGTCTTCAGCATGGCCCAGGATTTACAATGATGTCAGATTTGGGAGTCTATCCAGCAGACCCTGCACAGGTGGTTCTTGCCACACTTTCCATGCAAACATAACTGTGGAGAGGTTTTCTTGTCTGGAAGGCTCTCAGCTGAACAGAAGGAGTGCTTAGCATACTACTCTCTTGCTCCTTTCCATCCAGGAATAAATATGTGGCACCAGTCTCGATCAATACTCGCCCTCTGTCAAAGTTTCACATCTAGATTTTGGTCCAGGAGCTTGATCAAGTGATTCAAGTATCTAACCCCACTCAAGGCTAGGGAGAAAAAAAAGCCAGTTTAGGCCAAACTGAATTTGCTGTCACAGTAATGAGGACAGAGTGAGGGGAGGGCAAGAACTCAGTAAAGCTGGGCTTGATGCTGCTGCTTCCAAGAGCTGGGAGAGAGAAGGCTGATTACTGCTTGTGCCCTTTCCCTGCCCATGTAACTCCATCAAGGCTCTGGGGCAAGCACACAGGCCGTGGTGCAGTGGCCATTTTACACCCTCCCCCCAGCACCCTGCTGCCCTGTCCAGCTGTGTCCTTCTCCAGGGCATAAAGCTGCCTCAATATCTCACCAATTTCTGAGGCAGCAACGTGCTCAGGCAGGTTATTATTGGGAAGATGAGAACTCTTTCCCTTGTACTATGCCACTCTATTTTGCATTTTCTACCCCACTTCTATAGTCCTTCTCTATTTCCCTTCTTTTATTTTAATCTTTAATTTTTCAGGTGTTTCCCTAGATTTTATGCTTTTCCCTTTTCCATTCACCATGGTGCCACATCTTTTTCTCTTCTTGCAGTTGTTTTGCCTCTTCTTTCCCAGAATATCTTTATTCAGTCAAAAGGCATGACTAAAAGCCCATTTGGGTCAATAAGATGATTTTTAAGAACCCAGCTGAATATATATTTCTTCTCATTTAATTTCCTGTCACAATGTCACCATGAGTCAAGAAATATTACTGAGCCCACTTTGCTGCTGGGAAAACCAGGACACTGAGAGATTTCTTTTTCTAGCACCAACCATGGGACACAAAGGATTCTGTGGCCATTGCAAAACAAAATCCTTACTTTTTAAAACCCAGTTTCAAACACATGCTTCTCCAGAACACTTTGTTTCCTTCCAACTCTAACACCTTCTGTTGACATCTATTCAGAGTGGTGGCAGGAACAGTAGGGGAAGCTTCAAACCATTCTCAGGACTGGCACAAATTTATTTGCCCATACCACTTACTCTCAATCACCTATTCCAAACAATTTTTCTTCTTGTTTGGTTTATATAAATAAAATATGAGCTGTCACTTAGCACCTTTACATCTTTTAATCTTTCCTAATGAATCAATTTTTTAGTGCATTAATCAGTTTGTTACCCTTTTCTCAGTTTCTTCTGATCTGTTGACATCTCTCTTCTTCAAATGTTTCCAGACTAACTGCTGATCAGTAAAACTGATTTCCAGATGCTGATAAATGCTTTTGTCACTTATTGATCAGGCTGTTTTGGTTCTTTGTTAGTGAATTGTGTTTAAACGGGGGCTAATTCCCAGCACAGTAACCTCTATGTGCCTGGGTGTACCAGGAAGGTCACGCCTGACTCAGTTCTGCAGATTTTCCACACTGTGTTCATAAAATCATGACAATTTTTCAATCCTGCTTTTAGCTTTTTGCATCCTCAAAGGCAAAAATATAAAATATTTCATTGAACTTGATCTCCATTGCCCCAACAGCTCTCTGCATTCTGCATCAGATGGGTATTCAGTTTGCTTTAAATTTAATCTCCAGTTAATGAGTGCTAGGGCTCTTGTCAATTATACCCCTTGCTTTGAGAATACCCTTCACATTGTTATCTGCAATTCTTAATCAAAATGCAAAAGCAGATTAAAGAATGACATGTTTTATGCTGTGTTTAATTGTCCCCAATGACTGGTTTTAGTAGTACATTATATGGTAAAATATTCTCAAACATTTTTGTCAAGGGCTTCTGTAATGTCAGTTTTATTTTGTTTTAATTTTTGCTGCAGAAGCACACAAGTCTATGCAGCATACAGTTTGTCAGCCCACTGAAGTCATATAGAAAGGGACTATTACTTCCCTGTGCTTGTGACAGTGTGTAATTCAGAATTACATAAGCTTGTCTTTATTGTTATATTTCATTGCATTTCTCAGTCTAATTTTCTCCAGCCTTCTGCTGTTCTCATACTCTGGTTTTGCATAACTTTTCAAAGTTTATTAACCATTTTCATCATGCTGTACATTGATTTCTATCATTATACAGTTAGCCTTCTCAAGCATAGCCATATGCAGTTATGAACAGCTATATTTCTCACCCTTGTATCATTACCAAACAGTCCAAACTTAATTTTCTTAGTTATTTTAATGTTTACACAACACAGACAGATTGCATTGTTCTTGATCCACATTATATATAATGCTTACAAGCACAAAAGCAATTACATTGTCATTATGTTAATATGTAACAATATACTTAGAAAAGCAGAATTGTCAAGAAGGAGAGAGGGGAACTGTATATTTTTTTAACATAAACAGTGATTGTGCCATATAAAAGAAGAATTAGACAAGGTACCAGCACTAACCTAATGCACATTAAAGTTAGTGAGATACTATGGTCTACAATAATGACATGCTTAAATGATGATATATTCTTCTCTTGTTTCTCCATAAAAATTCAGAAAGAACTTCTGAAACTCATGGAAGCTCAATATGTGTCCATTAACATAGTAATATGCTTTTTCCAATGGAGCACATTTCTAAGTATTTGCAAGCAGTGACTTATAAATGGGAGGTTTATTGGATTTCCAGAACCTTGTGAAATCTCCTTTGGTGGGTAATAAAGCCAAATGAATACATTTCCAGAGGAACTTGTCTAATATGATTACATTTGTGCCCAGAAATATGAGACTATTAGGGATTTAGATTGTCCAGAGCATCAGCTATCTTGTTCCATGTGTTTCTGTCTGTCTGACAGAAGTTTTCCAGGTAAGAACAAGACCTATTGGGTGAGCTGTCACTCTATGTGACAAGTGACAGCTGCTGCACCTTGAATAGGATGTACCTGGAAATATGGCATTTTTGGTTTCTGCATAATAATGTTTTTGTAGTGAATTAGGATGATTTCACAATGGCTTGCATTCTTTTTTCTTTTTGAAGGTAACTGCACAAAGCATTTCCATCACTTATACAACTGTAATAAAGGTCTGAATCCAGCTTCAAGCTTTTTGACAGAGTGATTTAATAAGTAATCTCTTCATATGAATAGTGAAATTTCTACCTGAAAAGATAGGAGATGAATAGAAATGTTTGCAGATAGAGCAGATCTCTTGATTCACTGTAATTACACGATTTGTTTGTAGACATCAATGTCTCCTGTCCCAGCTTCCACTCAAGAAATGTTGTGTCTCTTTCCCTAGATGGACATATTGAAATGAATATTAACTTGTTTGAAGACCACCTGCTTCTGACAGATAAAAAGTACTTGTTTAAGGACGGAGCTGCTTCTCTGGGATACTCCCACCACACCTTTGCTGGGCTGCCCTGTGCAGGAACTGTTCTCCAGACTTCCAGGCCATCAGCAAGTTGTAGGCCTTTCCCTTTTTGGGCTGCTCTGCCTCCTGGCATGGGCACAGATGACTCTGCTGTAGGGATGAGACCTCATTGTGAAGTTACCTAAATACCTGGAGTCCCTGTTGTCTCCTAACATATCTCAGTTTTTCAGCTGGAGTGTGGAGGGCAG
The DNA here is from genome assembly GCF_051311805.1 of Agelaius phoeniceus. Classification (NCBI taxonomy): domain Eukaryota; kingdom Metazoa; phylum Chordata; class Aves; order Passeriformes; family Icteridae; genus Agelaius; species Agelaius phoeniceus. The sequence goes on along the minus strand of NC_135265.1, from coordinate 92,567,591 downwards.
CCACCTTTTCCTTTTCTGAGTCACATGGCTGGTGGCTGTATGGCACCCAACAGACAGCATTGCATATGCTCTTGGAACAGCATTGCTCTGTGTTTAATGGTTGGGGTTGTTTTGTAGAAAATATGGACAGCATTAGGGTGCAGATTCAGCAGGTATTGCAGTACAGTCTCAATTATACACAGTTTTTAAATGTGGGATTTTGTCTGAATCACAGGATGCTTCTAAGCTTGTAAGGTTCAAATAAGTCCTTCTCCCTGCCCAAGGATATGTGTTTTGTGTCAGGAAGTGGCACTAATTGCTTGTAAGTAGGGAGCAAGCTAAATTGTCTGAAATATATCAATCAATATGAAAGCACCAGCTCAAACTATTAAGAGAGATGCACTCCATCTTGCACAGAGAGAAATTATATGGCTTTCGTGCAGCCCCAAGAGATGGCATGAAATGTTATTTACATTTGATTATTTCCTCCCTCCCCAAAAGACATGATGTTGTGGACACTGACAGGAGCCATAGTTAACTTCCAGAACACCATTAATCCCTTTGTTCTTCATCAAGTCACGCATGCTTTGCTAATGCTTCAGATGATGAAAGGAGTTTTAGTTCACAAGACCCTGAACTTGCTGCACTTCTTCCTTTTACAAAGAGAAATGGAATTGCATCAGAGCCACAAAAAGTGCGGACTGCTCTAAAAAGACATATTTTACCAAAGCACTTTCTATGCCTGCTATCGTGGTCTGTAGTGGACTTATTGTTGACACAGCTCTGGATATTTATATTCCTTCAGGAATAGCACAACATGATTCTGAATGTCGTGTGGAGCTTGACAATAGGATTGGTACCAAAGGAAAGAACTCATTCTGAACCGTGTTCTGAATTTCAATCTGCACACAATGAACTTTCACATGAAGGCTGATGGGAAGTGAGAAATAAGATGCTTTTGATAATTGAGTCGAATTTTATGGAGCATTTTTTGAATCTTGTATTGATTAGTAACCAGTATCACTGAGATTACTCATTTCTAAAAGAATGTTTAAGTGAATTTGTAGTAATGATATAGCATCTAATCTGCTTTTAGGACTCCATTCTTGGAATAAGAAATGTTTCTGTTTATTCAGCATAAGATTTTAAATTGAGCAAGAGGACATATATCACAGCTTCTCAGTTCCATTTTTCTCTCTGTCATTGGAGGTGTTTGAAATGTGCAACATCTATATTACTTGTGTACATTATTTTGAAATACATTCCAGCATGCAGGAAAGTGTCTTTTCCAGATGGATGTATCAGGTGTTTTGGTGCCAGTGCCCCCAGGGATGCACCTGGCATGCACTACTGGGGATAAGGGCTCTTGGTTGAAATAGCTTCCTATACACACCATCTTTCCACATTGCACCCACTTCTAGCAGGAGTCTGTCCCTGGGAACAAATGGTGGAAGGGCTGTTAAGGTCTCCTTAGGCTGCACAGTGCCACAGTTGCTCTGGCATGGCTGCTGGATGAGCTCAGAGCCAAACATGGTCAGCGTAACTGAGGATGAAATGTTAAACTCTTCTTGTATTAAGTAACAATGCACTTTTAATTCACCCTCCAGACTGCACATGCACTTTTCATAGCCTCAACAAGAGGCTCCCACACCATCAGGATGGGGCTTTTTATCCAGGTCTGCACTCCCTCTTCCAGGACAAGACCCATAATTTGAGGTCATGCTGCTCACCCTTGTGAAAGGACAGGCTTGCTACCAAGAAAACCAAAAAGGACAAATCGTGTTTCATGTCTAGGAGGTGGATTTGGTGTCTTTCTCCTTTCACTAAGCACCATGAGACAGGATCAAAATCCAACTTCTGTTTGCCTTCTGAGAACCTGCAGTACCTGGAGCTGTCAAAGCCACATCCTTCACTGCTTTCCTGAAAACACTCTCTGCAAGAGAGACAGTGGGCCAGGAATAAAAAGAAAACCTCATCTGTCATGTAGGACTTAATTTTTGGAGTCTGGAAAAGTCTGAAAGCTCCTCAACAGGGAGCCTAGCAGATCTCCCCACTCATCTGAGACACTGGCCATGGCACAGCTGGCGGGGCAAGAAGCATCACAGGTGATGCTTACCAGAGCCACAGGTTCAAACAACCCAATTTGTCACATCTCTGATTTATTTTAGTGTACAATTGAAAGGAAAGATGCTGAACTGTGAGGAACATTGTAGTCATAGTGATGATGAACAGCACAAGTGCACTTGAGCATATATTTTATTAGAGAACTATTGCTGTACATGTTCATTGTTTGTAGACTGATGCCTGTAGGCTATAAACTCTTCTAAAATATCACTGTCCTGGTGGTGGGTTTTTTTTTCCCTAAATTATTGTAAGCTTAAATGGTTTCAGTTTGAAAAATCTTCCCCCAACCAACACCTATGTGGACTTGGCTGTGTTTTTTTTAAAAAGATGATATAACTATCCCTTTAAAAAAAAAAAAATCTGTTTCCCTTAAGCATTCAGATGCTGAGTTGAAAAGCAGCTTACAAATACCTATGATACAAAACTAACAATCCAATACAATTTTATCATATGCTCTTAGACATCTAAGAAGAAAACAATACGGCTGATTTGCTTCAGTTTTCTATAGACTATTGTGAGAGAAAGAGAAAAAGGCTCCTGTTAATTCATGCTATCTAGAAGGAATGTGTGACATGCTTTTCCAAGAAAGGATTAGAAGTGAGATAAGTTATTAATAAACTAATTTTTATTTTTGGTTCAAAAAGTTTTTATTTTTATGGCTAGACAAATGAACACACATTTCTGATATTAAAAAGGCATTTTTCCACTAGGACAGAGAAATAAAATAATACAGCACTACAACAGCATGATGTTGCTATTTCAAATGTCTTCTTTTCAATTTGAGCTATCTGACTAATGAGATACAGCATGAGCTATGTTAAAAAAGCTGTAATCTTTTTAATATTATAAAAATGCAATTAGAAAAGGAAATATAATATGCAATTAGGAGGAATTTAATAGGAAGATATAAAAATAGGTTCTTCTCATATGTAGGCTCAAAGACTTATTTATAAATTTGTTGACTCATAAGATACAAAAGGCCAGTCTCATCTAGGAAAAAAACACTGCATTTGGAGATACTGTGCTGCCCTTATCAATGTCCTGGCTAGATCCAGACTGGGATCTAATACTGTTTGTTCATCCAGCTACTGTATATGTTTTGTGTATTGATACACAGGCTACTTTGGAAAAGGTGAACTTGGAAGAGTAGGAACAAGGAAACTGAGGAATGGCATCTGGAAGTTTAGGTAAGTCCTCAGACTGGGATATGTCCAGTAATTTTTCACTAATGCCTCCAAATGCCCTGGAAGCTAGAGGAGCCTCATGCTTGAGAGAGTCCAGCATCCAGCAGTTCCCACTTTTGGGCTCTCTGGAAAGCCTGTCTGCTTATTTTGAGGTCTAAATGTTGACAGTTTGCCAAACTCTTCTTAAAAATCCAGTGCTTAGAGTCTGCTTCACTTTAAATAAAAGCTGTGACAACAACCATTCTAATTCACAGAGACATGCAGCTTCTGTTGCAGCATCTTTCCACCACCCCTCAATTGCTCCTAACTTTGGTCATTTATTCTGAGTAGTAATGTTCCAATTATGGTTTCAGCACAGCAACATTTTCTTTTGAAGTGAAATGCCAAGCTCTGTTGTGTTATTTTAAACTCTGCATGGTAAGGCACAAAGTAGTGAGCCCTTTATTTAAAACAACCAACATTTTTTCATTGTAAAATGGCTTGTAGCAGTATTTAAGGAACTGTGCTTTCTCCATGATTTATTGTTTGGTGCCAGGATTGGCCTTGAGTAAAAACCCAGGATCCTTTTTTTTGGCTTTATAAAAACCAGTAACTGGCGAGTTATCAATTTCCAGGCCCCTTGCTCCTTCCACATATAATTTGTTTGGTCCAACCTGAAAAACTGACAGAATCTCTTGAAAGGCTAGAAAACCACTTTTATGTTGTTCCAGCACTTCAAAACTGCACTGTGCATGGAGGAGGGAAAGATGCCGAGGAACCATCCCTCTTTTGCCATTTCAAATCACCCAGATGTTCTTTGGTTGATAGGATGTGTGCCCCAAATTGACTGTGCACAGCGTACCTGCTCACTTCACAGAGCCCAAAATTTCTCAAAGTCACATCTGAAGATGCAGAGATAAAAACTTGGCAATAAATTGTCAAGGTCAAGCAAAGTGACCACAAGGTCTATGTTCACATTAACAGGTATTGCAGCCAGCAAGAGAAGATCTGTAAAGCAGCTGGTTCTGAGGACCTTTCATCCTTGTAATATGCATTTTAGGATGTCTTCCATCAGCCAGGTTAAAGCTGGTCCCAGGAGCACCACACCTATTGGCATCTGGACTGCACCTTCCAGTTGAGTTTTCTGCAAAAGGAATCAAATTCATGTGTTCAGGGACCCCTCCATAATGAAATCAAAGCAGGAGCATTAAGGAGGACTGGGAGATGCACTCTGTGCTACTGGTCCAAGCTCAACAATCTGATACACCCAAAAGAGAGTAAATATCTTTGTTTTCTGTGCCTAGAAGGTGTCATTTCTCTGCAGGGAGGTTTGCTGCCTTCTGCTCCACAGGGAGCTGTGCTTCCAGGAGGAAGATGATGAAAATACAATGCTGAGTGAAGAGCTGTGGATCTGTGGTTCCCACGCTGCATTGAAGTGCTGGGCAGATGGGAAGAAGTGAAGAGAGGAGAAGGCTAACCTTTACCAACAAACACAATAGCTTAAATTATACCAGCATGAACATTTGCTTTACTCATTTAATATTTATTAACAACACAATGTGTGAACCCACAGAAAGCAAATGGCACAACTTGGGAGCTTTGCCCTGTTTTGAAGGCAATGGTAGAAAAGGCCCAGTGTATTGCTATGCATTTACAGAACACTGATATTGATCACATTACAATGTAGAATTGCACAGCAGAATTGTATCAGTTTATGTTTAAAGTGTAGTTCTGTGAGGTCTGATCATCATGTTTCCATTGCAGCCAAAACCCAGCTGACAGGAAGCACAAATACGTGGCAGCTGCAGCTGTGGCTAAACCCTCCTTTGATTCTGAACTAACTATTCCATCCAACACCCCTCACCCCAAGCTCTGTTTCCAAGATCACACAGGCCTCTGACAAAAAGGAGCACTGTCTAGAGAACCAGCATTTCTCAGTCACCATAAAAAGTGTTCCTGAAGTGGAAGTTCCCTTTTTCTTATAGCAAATGTTTTCACAGCCTCGTGCAACACCTCACTAGTGACTGGCTGATATTGTGAGATGCTAATTATGAAAATGCTTATGTGATGTCTTCATATTTAGTCAGATTACAAAAAATAAGTAGATATATTCTTGAAAGATCTCATACAGGGGCTAAATGACAGCCATCCACCCCCTACATAAACTTTAATTTTTTCATTTGTCTGTAGAGGGTAATCCTGGATCATCAGTTCCTTTCCTTCACTTTCTGTCTCTGCCCTTGAACTTTTTCAGTCTTAGGGCTCAAACACTGCAGTCTATTTATTATTTATCTTACCATGGCACTTTGGGAGAGAAGCACAGCTTTTCATTCAAGTCCTTGAAAAACAGAACAAAAACATTTCAAGCAGAAAACAATTGCTTTTTCACTGCTTTTGGGGTGTTTTGGCCTTTCAGGGTTTTAGCAGAGCAATTGCCAATGTAGTTTAGCAGCTCTCCCTTCATGCTGGCAGTATCTTATCTGAGCCAGTTTTAAGCTTTGCTTAATTTTTCAGGTAGTACTTTACCACACACACAAAAAAATCTGATCTTGGTTTTGACAATATATCTATGGGATGACTATAAAATCCTGCAGGTGTGCAGGAAAATCCATTTTTCCCCCTCATGTTAACTCCTTTGTTCAGTCATCTGCCGGGCCATGACACAAACATCAATATACCTCTGCTCCCAGCTTCTAAAAAAGTTTTTGAATTCGACTTTTCAGATCATATTTGAACTTCATTAGGCTTTATATAGGGGCTGCATAAATTACTTAATACATATATTAAGGCAACTTACTTAAATTTATCATCTTCGGGTAATTTTGATTTTTACTTATGGATTGTAGGCTACTTGGGCTATAAAATGTGATTTGAAAATACAGTAAGATCAGAGAATTGGAAAGAAATTGGAAACATATACAGGGTGCAGGTGCCCAGGTGCTGGTGAGGGGGGCTTCAGGCACCTCTGTGATGAGGGGCCAGGACTGCTCCATGCTGGACACAGCCTTCCCCAGCCAGCTCCAATGGCCCCACCACACGGCATGGCTGGGCCCTGGAGCCAAGGTGGTGGCCCCTTGAGGAAAATGTACTTCAAATAGGGTAAAATGCTGCCTGGGAGAGAAATAACCCTGAGGGGAGGAGAGCTGAAGGAGCAGGAGGAGGTACTGAGGGGCTGAGCAGACACTCCCCTGCAGCCCCTGGAGAAGACCACAGTGGAGCAGGCACTTCCCTGCAGCCCACAGACAGGACTGGGCTGGAGCAGGTGTCCACCTGCAGTGCCTGAGGACACTGTGCCACAGCATGTGGATGTTTCCTGAAGGAACTGTGATCCATGGAGAGCCCACAATGTACAGAGTGGTGAATCCTAAAGGAGCTCCATACTGGAGCTGGTGTATCCCAAAGGACAGCAGCCCATGGGAAGGACCTCGCTCTGCAGCAGGGGGACAGTGGGAGGAGGAAGGAGTGGCAGAGAGGAGGAAGGAGTGGCAGAGAAGAAGACTTATGGGCTGACTGCAGCCCTCATTCCCTGTCCTCCTGTGCTACCTGGAGTTGAGGGGAAGCAAGAGAATTCAGACATGAATGAGCAAAGTTGACCCTGGAAAGAAGTGGGGGAGAATTGTCGCTTTTTTATTTGTGTCTCAAGATCCAGATCTATTTTATTTGGCTATAAATTAAATTAATCTCCCCTGAGTTGCCTGGCTTGCTTGTGATAACTGGTAAGTGATCTCCCTGTCCTTGTCTTGACACATGAGCTATTTCAAGCTAGTATTTTCCTCATCCTGTTGAGTAGGGGGAGTGAAAGATCTGCTGACTGTGTGACTGACAGCCCTCCAAGGTCAACTCACCACAACCAGAAAGCATCCCTGTCGCACTGGAAGTGAACAATTAGAAAATTTTAGGGAGCTGAGACCTAAATCATATGCTGTCATGAAACCTTATGCCTTCTGAGTTCATGGGAGTTTGATGTTGCCTTGAGACTATGACTGGAAATACAGGCATGCTCTAAAATCCAACCTCTGCTATCTGCAGAGCATGTCATGTATTTTAAGGTGAAATAAAGAATACATTAGTTTACCAACAGAAGCTCAGTTGAAAGATTTAGTGTTTCTTATAATATGCACTGTGAAAAATCTTAAGAAACCTAAGGGGGGAAAGCTTGCAAAAGCCTTTGGTAGGCTCAGCCAGTTTCCAGCTGAACTGAACCTTAGGTAGGCTATTTCCATCCTTCTATGACAGAAAGGCTCAGTGGTGGCTGACAAGCTTTGTGACTTTGTGAAAAATTCAAGAGCAATCCCTGTGCCAGGACTCTGTGGACATGATGGCAGATGGACAGAGCTGGAACAGAGGTTGCTCAGAAAATCCTCAGCAGCACAGGGAAGGGGGCCAGCAAGCACCAGACCCCTGGAGGATCCAGCTGTACAGCAAGGCCACCACAATGCCTCAGCAAATCCTCTAGTTGCCTTCCATTTGTGACTTCTCCTGTAATTTTTTTCATCTCACCATCCCTAAGTAAGCAGTATATATCCTAGAACTGCTGCCTTTATTCCAAGGTCTCATAAGGTTCAGACTCAGATTTTAATTACCACACAAAGAAAATGTGTTTGAATTTGTTTGCTTATTTTATACTTGACAGTGTTTCATCTCTGCTGGAAACCTAACTTTTCTATCAGTAGGATAGTTCTGAATCCTCAATGCTGAGTCAGAAATATTGCACTTCTTATATATGAGTCATCATCAATTTTATCATTTCAGATCAAAAGAAAGCAAACTCATTCAAATTTTGTGGCTTCTGTGATGCAAAAAATTATAATAAATCTGGAGTCAGTTTATGCACATCCTTTAAGAAATTTGTGGAGTTTTCTGAAGGTTCTAGGTCATATGAGATGCAACTTTCTTTAGCTGTTTCCATCTTCATGTTTTAGAAACTTGTATTTGTGAATAATTCTACTTAAATTAACTCTACCCCAGCCAAAACCAGCACAGCCTTTTATCCAGTTTTATATGAAATGTCAATCATCTCTGCTTTCAATGGAAGAAACTGTTATAAAACCCTCTGTGGACTGACACAACTTTGTAACATTATGAAGAATCTCCTCCTTGTCTTATCTGAAACAAAGTCATTTATTCTGAAAATGTAGTTGTGTATCATACTTTTTGTGAACTGAGACATAACAACACAAATATATTTATATTCAGGGAGATAATTATATTCTCCTAACCATGTGCAAGTTGTACATATTTTGCTTCCAGACTAAGGCAGTATTCATCTTAAGAAATGAGAATGTAATACAAAATCAATAAAAAGTATGTAAAGATAATTGATATCTGAGGTTAAATTTTGACTGCAATCAATTACTTCACAACAACAGTGACCCTTTCACATACTTTTTAAAGACAATAGGGCAAGCAGGCTAGAACTAGAAAATAAAATAATAAAAAATCCACTCATATTTCTATTCTGGATCAGTATCATTAGCTGGTGCCAAAAAATCACATTACATTTAATTATTCTCTATTGGATTTCATTGCAGAGAGAAATTTTATGCACATTTCCAGGTTTGGGGTGTTTTTCTTTCTAATTGTCATGACATTCAGAATTTAAATACAGAACATTTTATTGCATAGACGCACAAGTTGTTACTGACTGCCATTTCAGCTGCCTAAGTAAAGACTGTAGCTTCTCAGGGCTCAGCTGGCAATTAGTACCAGAATTACACTTAAGTGCACAGCTATGCTGGCAATTTACATCAACTCTGCAAACCATTTCACATGCTGCTAAGGCATTTCTTTTCCATGTCACTCCTTAGGAATAATCCTTATAATTCTTCTGATTGTTGGAATTGTTTTATTCTCTTCAAATTGTTCTAGAGTCTCCTCTTGACCCCAGTCCTGGTCAGAGGAGAACTGGAGCACTAAGATCAAGTGGTGCCTGATATTACCAGTTTACCAGTCATGCGGTGCATGATAATTAGGTTTGACAATAAAGAAAGCTGTGTGGACATATGAAGAAAATCTATCCTGGTAACTGCCCAGAGGCACATTCCTACCCTAGAGTAGATGTGATATGCTTTTACAAAGAGACAAACCATCTCTGGTTTGCCATGAGGAAATAATGTGAACCAGGGTCACTGTTATGGAGCAGTTGATGCATGATAATTTCTTATCCTTCAGGAAAGTATTTCCAAACATGTAATGTTCCCTCTCAAGTACAGCAGCTGCCAATTCCCACAAACATCAGCAAAACTCCCTGCAGCAACTGTCTCTGCACTGATACCTGCACTCCTGCACAGAGTAGTGGGGCAGGGAGCTTGAAATGAAGAGAGCAGCCCTGCTGGCACATGGGAGGAAGGTGGGGACGGTAAAGAAAGTAGAGTTTTGGATGTGTAAAATGGAAGAGGAGGATATGAAGGTAAGAATATGCAGTAAAGAATAATAAAGGACCCTTGAGGCTTGGAAATGGTGAAGTGGTAGCGTGCAGTTGGAAAACAGGGTTTGGTGGATGCACTGCAGAGTGGAATGGACTGGTGTGGCTTCTGATAGCCAGAGGGGTTGGAAAGGGATACAATAGCTTTAGAGTTGGGATCAGAGCAGGTGGTAACAGGGGGTGTTGTCAGGCATATATATAGGGGACTGATCAGCTGGAAATAAAAGTAACTCTGAATCCCATCCATTCTCCACATACATTTTAGAAAACAGATCTTTCATCTGTGGACAAAACTGAAGCAATGCAGATCCATCCTGGTATCTAGAACACTGCCTGGGGAATCAGGGTCCTCCACACACTCTTCCATGCAGTGTAGCTGTGCAGCCTTGCTACAAACTACTCTAGGATGGGACTTGTTTGCTTCCTTTTGTTTCTCACTGTTTAAATTTGCACTGAAAATTACATGTCCTGGCCAAGGAGAACATTCTAGCTATAGAAAAGACAAGTTGCCCACTGACAGCCAGAGCAGGACACTGGACTCTGGTCTTCCATCTCTCCTCTGTGGACCATTACATTTTTGGTGTTCCTCCAGGTTTTGAATAAAAGAGAATGGACAACACCCTCTGTTTACAGCCCTCTGAACTAAAAGGCTGTTCTGCACTTTCTTTTTTGTTGTAGAAAGGGCTTACGCTCTTCACATTAGGCTTAACGTACTTGGGGTCAATGAAACCCCAAATCCCTGCAGTCCAGCACTGGGTAGCTAAAAGCCAAGGTTGATGCAGCCTAAAAGACATCCATGTTTCCTTCCAGCTAGAAGTGACTCCTGGCCCTGCTCTTAGGTACCCTAATCACTTCAGGGAGAGCAAATACTTCAAGGAGAGAAAATACAGCATGGAAGTGAGTACCTTACATATTATTCTAGCTGCAAATTAGGTATGTTAGCAAGCAGTGCCCAGTGGGTGGGTGCCCTTGAACAGAAGGCCATGTTGAGCCATCATTTTTTTGGGCAGCAAGTCCTGAGTCTTCCAGATAAGACTGGCTCTTTTACAGCCCACGTGCCTTTCTGTCACTCTGTAAGTGCTGCTGTATGAAAAGTAGCATCAAATAGTTCAGATCTGTAGAGAACAATAGTAGGACTTTGAAGAAAGGAAACCTTCACAATAAAGATGTCATCATTAAAGTTTTAAAAGAAAAAGATCATACACTTGAGAGAACTAAGTCACCAGTTATACCAGCTTTATTAAAACTCACAGCATGCTGAACTCCCAGAATAGGAAATTAGATCCCTGCTAGTGTTTACACACATTAGAATACTTTTAATGAATATAAAGAATATTTTGTTTCTACATGATTAGAGAGAAAACAGGACAGATTGTGTGATGAAACCGATGAAACAATTCTTACAACAAGGGACAAAGGTAGCCACACTTACAACTGCTTCCTTCTTTTAGTGATGGCAAATGGGAAATTCCAAAGGTCCTTAAGGAAACAGAATACTTTTTTTTTAACTTTAATACACGTGTAAATCCACAGTTTGGTGCAGCAGTGTAGATTTCAGTCTGAGGTCTAACACCCAGTGTCTCATTTAAGACAATATTGAATCTATTCTCTCAAAAGGTGCCAGTTAAACGTCACACGTATTTGCACACGCTTTCAAGGCTTTCTTAATCACAGCCCTTTGTAAGCACGTTTTTGTCCTTAAAAGCACAGCCAGACCTCATGCATTTCCTGCCCAAGAATATCCTATATGAACATTTTAAAGTGCTGCTACTTGCTTTTCATTCCATATGACAGTAAATGTAATAACCTTTTCTGGAGGCAATGGGAAGGTGCATGTCTGTGCAGTGGTGTGAACTTTCTGAGAGTGTGTCTGAGCTCTCATTTTCAACCAGTTTTACACAATTCTCATTTCTAAGACTTACATGCATAATGACATAGCAGTAGAATAAATCTAATGTAGGCAAGCAAGAAAGCTTTCTCTGTGCTCTTAATCATTATACAGTCTCTGCTGCATTGACAGCCGCAGCATAAAGTTCATTTCTTGAAGGTTACAAACAGCTAACCTATTCATACAGATTTTTCTGTGATAAATCTGATATTTTTAGGGGGTACATATTTTAAAACAGGGCCAAGGACCATTCTTTGGCTGCATGAGGACAGATGACACAACATGGTTCATCTCCAGATGACTCTTTCTTCTTCCCCTAAACAGAGTGGTTCTGTCTGAGCTGCCACTGAAGGATTTGGCACAACTGGAATCCTGTGTTCCATTTTGGGCCCCTCACTACACCGAGGACACTGAGGTGTTGTAGAGAAAGGCAATCAGCTGGGGAAGGGTCTGGAGCAGAAGTCTGATAAGCAGGGGCTAAGGGAGCTGGGGCTGTTTAGCCTGGAGAAGAGGAGGCTCAAGGGGGACCTCATCACTCTCTACAACCACCTGAAAGGAGGCTGTGGCCAGGTGGGGGTTGGCCTCTTCTCCAAGAAGAAACAGCAGTAGGACAAGAAGGAACGGCCTCAAGCTGTACCAGGGAAGGTTCTGATTGGATACTAGGAAAAATTTCTTCACCGAAAGGAGGGTCAAGCAGTGGAACAGGCTGCCCAGGGAAGTGATGGAGTCACCATCTCTACAAGTTCTAAAGACCTGTGGATGTGGCACTTAGGGACATGGTTTAGTGGAGGACTCGGCAGTGCTGGGTTAACAGCTGGATTTGATCTTACTGGTCTGTCGCCCTGTTCTTCTAAGTTCTTGTAAGCCTTCTGATGTTTACATTTTTGTAACAGAGTTTCTCACACACTTTTCATGTAAATAATTGTTTTGCATTCCTTTCTGGAAGAAAAGAGAATTGATGAACTGTTAGTTTAACCAGTGTAGCTAGAGAAGTAGCAATTTCATCCTCCAATCCATGGTCACTTTTAAAAGTCTATAAATATTAGAGTTCAGAAATAAACTGCCTTGTTTTTACCTTAAACATGGCAGTGTGTGTGTGTCATTCATTTCATGTCCTATTACAGCACAGGTCCTTTTCAAACTAAATTATTTTGTTATTCTATGGTTACTTCCAATGCTTCATTTATTTATGCAATGCTATTTCTGCTGATTTTTGATTGAGTTTCTGTTGCTTTGAAAGAACTTGAATCAGGTTTGTACGTAATTTTGTATTTCAGTGTTTGTTTCAGTTCATTAGTCATCCCAAAACAGAGTTGCCTTTCTAGTACTGGTCTCATGATCTCATGATGGTGCTGCAAGGTATTGAGATTTAGGGATGAGCACCTCTTGCTTCACATGCAGTCCATTCACACTCCAAAAGGGACAGTAACAAGAATTCAAGGTTGGATTTAGCTATGACACTATGCATGTCATCCCATGCCTTAGCCTGGGCTCCAGTGTGTTTTTCAGGAGTTGGGTATTACTCAAGTAGGAGCTCAAATGCTGGCTTCACCTTAGTTTTATGTGTGTCCTCTCAAAGATAAGTGGAAACACTGTAGAAGAATCCATTCAAACATGTTCAGGGATTGTGACAGTTGTTTTAGTGGTACTTCAGTAGTAGACAAGACCTAGTTGCTTTTTTTACTCTTTTAGTTGTAACACAGGTTTGTGGCAGGGGCTGGGTATATCCAGAGATGTTTCCACAGCTTGGGAAATATTGGTTGTCATTGAGCTGCTGTAACTACCTCTAAGAGGTCTTTGCCAACAAGCACAACAAGCATTAATTAGATAAGCCATTAGAGGCTGGAGTGGCATAAGCCATTCCCTCATTTCTGTCCTGACTGATCCTAAGCATATACTAAGCATATTGAAGGTCTTTTTATTGATATTCAGTGAACTTTGGATTTGATCCTGGCTATAGTTCAGTTATGGCAGACAGTAATGACATTATGCTTTTGTGATGATGTCATATCCTTATGCAATATTGTAAACATAATGTAATAGCAGTGAATGCTGTTTGCACTTTCAAGCTAAGTATATATATAACAAACACTGCATCTGGTCCGCCCTGCTTTCTCTCATATCCAAAATATTCCCATGCCATAACAGTAAAACTTTGCAATTCCCTTTAAAAGCCTGCTGGACCTTTTGACTCCATTACATTTATCAGTAGCAAAGTGTTAATGTTGTCTGCAGTATAGCCTTTGACAATTTTAAATATTGTGCTTACACGTTTTGTGTTCTGCTTTGTTACTTTCTCAATGTTCACTAAGTCTTACTTTACAGTATTTTATATATAGAGCTTGCTCAATATTCCCCTTTTAAAATTCTTATTATATACAGGTTTCTCTCTTCTCCCACATTGTCTTAATTTTCATCACTGCTGTCAAGCTTATAAAAAAAAAATTTAATATGAACCAAGGATTGAGACTGCAGATATGGTATAGCAATATAACAAGTCACGCTTTGCATATATTTTCTTAGGTAGATTCAACCCTTCTGCTTATCCTGTAATGCTACAGGGATTTTGATCTGCTCAACCACTGTGAGGCATGACAAGATGTATTGTAGCTCATGGTTGTGGCCCAGCAGTCCAGCAGTGCTTTCTGCCCCTTATATAGTAAGGCAGGTCACACATTAGTGTTGAAAAGGTAGATATGCTATGTCACGTGCCCTAAAATTTTAGACTCACTCAGACTCACCAGCCCACTGAAGAATGTGCAGGAGATGCTTTTCTTACACTACCTCAACTATAAAGTCCTAAAATTCTATTTTCCTGCTCTCAGCAGAACAGAAAAAATAGAGTAGATTGCCCCTTCCTTTTGCCACTGCAGCTGCTTTTAGAGGGAGAAGGCTGTGTAAAACAGTGCAGGAAAAAGTGGGTAGGGAAGAGAATGCTGTGCTGTGAAAGATGTAGGATGAAGTTAATCTGTGGCTTAAGTCTCTAACATCATCTTATCTTCTTAGAAAACAGTGCAGTTGACTCCACAGGGAGTTCACTACTGCACTGAACTTCACAACTCACTGCTCAGCCCAGTAGTGTGTGGCATACTTGAAGGAAAAGAGGGCTAGAATTGGCAGATGTAGAAGACAATCCTTCCAGCATCTCAAATGCATCTCTGCTCCAACTTCTGGTAAAGGAAAATACAAGGAATCATTGCCGATGCAACACAATCATCTCTTGACTGTGGAGGATGCTAGAACACATTCAAATTAGGAACTTGTTCATTTTGCTCACCTTTTCATCAGTGCATAAGAAAAGAAAGATGCTAAATCTAGGCTCTCAGTCAGTGAAGGCACAGTTCAGGGACTAGTCACAAGTCACAGGCTTATGCTCAATGTTCCTTGATGATACTCAGGCACTGTGTCAGCTGCAGGCAAAGAAAATTGTATTTCTAAAAGCTACCACTGTTAATCTCTCCTTAGAAAAGTTCATTAAAATAACCCTCATTAATCTTTTAATGAACTCCTTTAGAACTCTTCAAAGAGAACATGTATCTTCTGCAGGAATTTATCTCTAGTACATGGTCAGGGTCAGTTTTATAATTTAGTTTTCTTTTGCTTTAAAAGTTATGCTTCTCTTTAGTTTTCTTACTATCTTTATTATCATATATGCCAACCTAATTTTTTATGCATAGTTTTAAAGAAAATAAGTAACAGGTATATAATTCAGATACTTAATTCTATATTGGGTTCATTTGTCTTTGTGTCTCCCTGTAACTTTAATATGTTTGGGGGTGAAAAATATACTTCTCAAATTTCATTAGAAGTATGACATTGTGGAAAATGTTAGTAGACTTACCTCTGTCAAATGATATTATACAAGTTGTTTTTCAGATTATTTTTCAGTTCACGGTGTTTTTACAGAGCTGTGTTCAAAAGACACAATTAGATAAATACATTTCTTCTGGTGTGCTACAAAAACTTGAGATTATTCAATTTCTGCTCAAATTAAATGCAAAATCCTTCTCAGTGACAATTAAGGAATTAGATGGCACTTCTTACTATCACAGCATCTGCCATTCCTTTCTTCACATAACTGATAGAATTGATGGGGTAAAATCAGCTGTTCTTCAGCAACACTATTTTTCCTGCTTAGAAGAGGAGACCATGGGTAACTTGTACTGTTATTAAAGTTTTTTCTAGTAATAAGGAAGCCAATTGGTACTTAAGCCAAACACATTCCCATGACATCAGCAGCCCATTGACAGATGCTAACAGGCAGCACATTAATTTACAGAGGGATAACTATGTTCAACCAGTATTAAGGGATAAGGAATCATTAATATGAAGGTCACTATAGCATGTGTAATTTTTAGCAATGCCAACTTTTAGCATGTCAGGGAAAAAAAAGCCTGTAGCACTGGATGGCTGCCCCAAGGAAGCCATTAAGAAAAAATAAGTAAATCCAGAAGGAAAACCAAACAGACTGAGCCTTAGAAGTGCTCATGGAAAGAAATCAAACTGCTTCACAGAGAGGTAGAACAGAGGTAGAAACACCTTGCTTTGCAGTATAGTTCCTTCATGAAGACAGAAATGAGAGAGATCTTTTGCATATGATCCCTGGTCAAGAGTTCTAGAGTGCTGGGGAAAGTTTCTGCTTGTCCATGGCCATCAGTCAATCTATTTTAAACTGACAGGTTTATTAGCCTCATAACTAGAGAAAACAAGAATGCTTATGTAAAGAGATAGTGAATATTTCTGCTTTGCATTTATGAGATTTTTCAAAAAAAAGAGAAAAAATACTATATGCTCACCTGAAAAGTCACTTGCCAAATCTCAGAATCATAATGGGCCCATTCACTTGGATATTGTGGATTATTTAACTGCTGTTTTGTTCAGCAGGGGGGTGTGGGGGTGTGTATATATATATATATATATATATATATATATATACACATATATAAATATAGACATAGATACAGGTATAGATACAAATACATATATAAATATATGCATGTGTACTATTCATATGGGCACCACTACAGGTGTAGTTAAAGATGTTTCCTACAGAGCAAAAGAGGGGACAGAGACCCATTTGATAAATCCTTTGAAATGGAAGGGAGAGGAGATTCTGCCACTGATTACTCCAAATGGTCAGGTTAAAGGGCTTACTTATGAAGCAACTTCCCAAACTTCTTATTAATGATGTGTGTTAGGAGGGCTTCTTTTATTAATACAAAGACTAAATTTTTTTCAACAGCTCAGTTTTTAAGCACATACCACAACTGTCATGTAATTTACCAGGAATAGCTGTTGTTACTACACTAATGAGACTGGTTTTCTCAACAAAGTTGTGAAGCCATGGTTGCATTTGTGACATCATGACAAGAAGCAAAGAAAGAGAAGGTTTATTTCATATAAATCAAATTTTATTTACATATTTACAATACCTGCACAAATGAGTTGTCTAGCTAAAATGACAGATATTAAAAAAAACAAAACAAAGTACAAAGGAATAATCGTTTGGAAATCCAGTCTTTATTTTTATTTCATAATTTTCTTAGCCCAGGTAAGTATTTGAAGGTCTCAAATATATAATTTTAGATTGTACCTGGAAAATAACCTGAAAACTATAATTTGGTTTCCATTTCATTTGGTAACACACTTCATATGTGAACAAATAACCATTTTGACTGTAATTAAATAGTAATAGTTAAAAATTTCTTTGATTAATTCTTAACTATTTCACAAAAGGCTTTACTTTCCTTGGTGTAGATTTATAAATCCTGAGTTTATGGCTGAGTCCAGTCCTTGATGAGTTTATATCATCCATTACTATTTATTCAAGTCCTGAAAAATGAAGTGCCCTAGAACAGTGTTCTACATTACAATTTAAAAACATACAAACAACCATATCTCTGAACTTTATTGTTACTGGGCAGAATCTGGTATCAGGGTGATACAATGCATTTATAAATAATGCATGAAATTGCCTCATTTGAACTATTTCCAGACCTTTATGCTGTCAGAGTCCAACAGTCTCTCACTAAGTTCTTTTGGATATTTCACACAAGAAAGGTTTAATGCTTTAACACAGAGTTTGCTTATTTGATGTATTTGGCATTAAATGCCACTTGGGTTTAGAAGCATAAGGCAGCAACATGCAGAGTATCAAACTCAAGCATCCTAGAGAATTTGCAACACATGGTTAAAACCCCAGACAAAGAGCACCCCCATTGCTGGTCCCTGTGAGCTCACAGTCATCAAGCAGAGCCACTCCTGTGAAGTGTTCAGTGGCCTTCCCCGTGAGACCTCCTGACTTTCCCTTCCAGGTCATGGTAAACCAGGGCTCAGGAAGATGCAGACTGTTCCTGCTCTGCCAGGCCTAACAGGTACATGGAGGCTTAAAGGCGTGAGTTTGGTATTTTTCTGATTTTTTGACATTTGACTTTACAATCCAATTGTCCTCTCACACCACTATCTCAGTACAATTTAAAATTTACATTGCAGTAATACTCAGAGGAACCAAGTACCTTTGTAACCTCATTGTATTAGGCACTGTGTGAAAGCTTATGAATATACATTTCAGGTCTGTAATCTTAGGGAAGAAGTGACTAGGATATAGATTCCTTGCAGACCATATTATGCTAAATGTATGCATTTGCTTCCTAGGCACTTTCTTATTTTCCCTTTTGCAGAACATTATTCCTCAGCACTGAATTTCAATCCAGTATATGTGCAGAAGTTCAATTTTTTTAGTTTCATGGGCTATCAAGATGCATTATTTCTGGAAAATTACCCATGTTTTTCAAAGGAAAAGTTAAAAACTAAGAGTCCTTTCTCGTTTTTTTTAAGGACTTGGCATTTTAAAGCAATTTACAGTGCAAACTGTATTTTCCAGAAAGATTCATTCCTCAATAAACTTCTTGATCTGGGTCAATTGTCCTCCTACTCTAGTGGGTGGTCAGGGCTCCACAATTTCAAGAACAAATTTGTAGATCAAAGTCCAGTGACTCTAACCAATAGTCAGTCTGCTTCAGCATCACCCAACAGCTAGTTAAGCCAAGTGATGCCTCTGCCTGTGACCTCCAAGGCCTCAACCTGCCTTTAATTGAGACTAACTCCCATTTAAACCAATGGAAACTAAACATAACAAGCAAAGGTCCCACTGCTGCACTTGTCCAAGGGAATAGAAGCTGAATGTCAGAGACATTCAAGCTCCTCTGTCATGAACAGTCTTCCCTAGGACACCTTTTCACTCGTGCAGCTTCAATGATAGGATATCATTGTTTTCAACATCCTGTTTTCTGGTTTGTGATACACCATCCTCATCCACAGGTTTCCTCTCTTGGCCCACATTTCAATTACTTTCTCAAAATTATTCTTCTCCAGCAATAGTTTTGTCTCTTCCCATGTCCCACATCTTTATCCAACAAACCCTTAAATTCAACACAAACAAAAGCTGAACTCAGCACTCCTTTCCCCACTTCCTATTCCCTGTATCAACAGGGTCACATTTTTGCTTTAGAAATCATATGGGTGAAACTCAGTTGGGGTCAAAACCAAAAAATAGAGATGTTATTGAGTTGCATAGGAATTATCAGCTCCAAATAAGACACACTATCAAAGACACATATCATGAAAACATAGGAGGGATGGGTTGAGGGCAAAGAGTTGGGAGTTAAAATTTCTACCCATTTCACTAAAGCACAGAGCCCAGGGAGAGCTGAGAAGGGAGAGCTGGGAAGCTGCCCCATAGCTACAGCTCTCCTGGGCTGCCTCCAAGACACAGGGAATGTGGCCAGTCCTGGTTTACAAACTCCTGGCCTCTAAAAGGTAAAAGGTGACCTCCTGATGCCTGCCAGCCCACTTCTGGTCATTTAATCAAACCTCCTGAGCTGAGTCAACTATGCAGTATGGCTGGTGGAGATGCACTTTGTATCCCTCCCCTTTGCCCATCTGCAATGACACTCTGGTCATTTTTCCAGGCCTCAGAAACTCCCCCTGCCCCACCAATTGTGATATTTGCTGGGTCCCCAGGACAAAGGAGTAACTGGGAATCTGACTCCCTGTTCTTAGAAGGCTAATTTAATATTTTATGATATTATATTAAAGAATGCTATACTAAAGTATAGAATAGAGAAAGGATACATCTAAAGAATAGAGAAAGGATACATCAGAAGGCTTAACAAGATACTAATACTAATTAAAAACTCGTGACTGACTCCTCAGAGTCCCGACACAGCTGGCTGTGATTGGTCATTAAGTAAAAACAATTCACATGAAACCAATCAAACAAACACCTTTTGGATAAACAATCTTCAACCACATTCCAAAGCAGCAAAACACAGGAGAGAACATTGAGATAATATTGTTTTTCCTTTTTCTTTGAGGCTTCTCAGCTTCCCAGGAGAAGAAATCCTGGGCAAAGAGATTTTTCCAGAAAATATAACAGTGGCAACCATTCTATTCCTCTTGCCACACAATCCTGAGTGTGTCCCTGCAGTGTTGGGGACCAGCCCCATGAGCTGTCTTGGAGGCCTCCCTGCTCTGGCCAAGTTCCTAAAGGGAATCTGAACACCAGCTTCCAATCCCCCCTTTTGGTGTCACCAGCAAATCAGAGGATCAAGAACTCCATTGCCTCCTCCAGATGTCCAATGGCACAGTCCCCATGACCAGCCTGTGGGGTTCTGCCTTTCCAAGGGCACCACAACCCCTACTCCCCTCTCTTTGGAGACCCATCAGCTGGCCCCATCAGTGTCTTGTGGCAGGGAACACAAGGATGGAGCCAGCCCCCTTTGTGGTGTCACAAATGGCTGAGGAGAGGGAAGAAGCAATTTTCCCTGCCCTGCTGGCTCCCCCCTTGTTCACTGCTGGCACCTGGATCTGCTGGCTGAGCCTAGGGGAGTTCAGGTGTACGGCTGGTCCTGCACTGCGGGCACCAAGCTCCCCTTCGGTGTGACACGTCTTGTGTTGACAGCTAGATGGAAGTACTGAAGTCTCTCAAAATGGAAATAATCCTGGTAAATATAAGTAATGTAAAATGCAGGGTGAAACCCACATAAGATAAAAAAGACAGACCTCAATTATTTTAGCTATGAGTCTTTAGGAGAGCACACATCCCACACTCTTAGCCTGAGGGTGCACCTATACCCTGCTAGCCTGAGTGAGAAATCCATCACAGCAGACTGCATCTACAGAGGTGCTAATTCATGTCTGGTTGCCTGGGAAATTTCACTCTTTCTTTCCATGCAAGCACATTAGTCCTAGCTGTTGCTTCCTCTGCCTCCCTTGTACTGGTGGAATTTACCAATTCAGGGTCTGAACTCAGAGATGGGTAAAGAATTGAAGAAACAAAAACAACCAGGCTGACTCAGAAAAAAGAAGAACCAGAATTTTTACCCATCAGGTCAGAAATTCCATGTAAGACCTATATAATCTGCCTCACTGAAATGTCTCCAAATCTTATACATTTACATGAAAATTTTGGCTTTGATAAATAGAAATTTCTAACTAAAATAGCTTATGATTGTAAATACAACCCAACCTTTCTTCACTGATTCCTGATGAGATTCTGAGGCTTGCAATGTTTTCATCTTAATGTTCCATTAAATTAATGGGTTAGTCCCCACCCCAGCTCCATTACAGAGTGAAGTGCAGTCAGCAAATAGCTACACTCCTATGGCACTAAGCAGATCACAAAGCCAAAAACAAAGTTGTATGAGATCCAGAAACGAGGCAATAGCTGTTCCATAAATCCACTAAAGGCATAGTACTATTTACCATGAAGATGGCTCCCATAGTCAGGGGCAGTGCAGAACTCTTAAGTGACCAAACCAGCCCCACCTCTGGCTTGTATCCTTGTAGAGGCTGCTGCACATCTTGCCACTGAGTTGATCCCTGTGTGTACAGAACAAAGGGCAGCTCCCCTAAGGAGCTTTTCCAGGGTGTCCTGTAGGAGATGATGTGTCTCTCTCAACCTGAACCTACTTGTCTGGAGCAAGTTTCATGGGCTATTTGTATTCTCCTTGAATTCACAGTACAGTAGCTGTGGTGTAAACAGTAAGCAGCCTGCAACACCTGCCTGAAAGAGTTCACACTCTCGCCTTCAAAGATTTCAATAGCCTCCCAAAATGTAAAGAATTTTTGAGTAAGTTAGGCTGCTTTAAAAAAAATGTAGGACATCACTCCTTTTCAATAACAGAGACACAAACATATCCCATACTTGCCCTTAAAGTGGTTTCCATGATTTGGCTTGGTGGTTCTTACCCTGGTCACAGCAGGAGAAGTGGATCATGCCTACAGCCCTCCTCTGTGTCCTGAAAGAATCATGTTTGAAATGCTTAGTGTAAGGAAGTTGAAGTGCAAGTATTTTCTTCATATTATTAATATTTAAAAGAGTAATTGGGAATGTTAGTGATGGTTTTCCCCTTTAATTAGCAATGTATAATGCAACTTTAACTACAATTTAATTACATTATGAAAGCAGAAGGTATTTTCTGAAAGCTCTTGAAATTTTTTTCTCTTGCTCCTAGGGAATTAATCCCATTAGTATTAATAGTTCATCTGCTTAAAATCCTCTATATTATGAGGACTGAGCTAAAAGTTTAACTATTCTTAAAAATTGTAATGCTTGTAAATTAGACATGTTCTACAAAATCTTAGAGACATAAAAATGGAAAAAAGATGTATGGAATTTCAATATGATTTTGGCTCTGTAAAAAAAAATGGACTTTTATTTATCTTAAGAAATATTGCAGTAATGTAGATGATCAATTTTATCAAACTGAAAATCACTAGTATACCACTCTCAGGGAAGATTTTGACATTGACAGAGAACACATCTCTTTCCTGCTCAGAAAAGAAGGTGTGAAAGCATTCTTATTTACACTTCTCAAGAAAATGAGCTGTTTCTTCTCCCCTTGCCTGCAACAGGAAAGTTTCTTCACCTTAGCTCCTTGGTGTTCGGATTTAGATTGTCACACGTCACATTCTCTAGTAGGGAGGTGTCAAAGAAGTGGCTTTTGATCCTTGTCATGAACAATGCAGTTCATGTCTCAAAGCAGCTGTTTCAGGCTATCTGACATCTTAGGCAGATACATTTATTTGGTTATACATAGGTCATGGTTCCAACTAATCTGTAGGCTAGAGATCCATATGTACAGAAAAAAAATGGAAGTCCAACAAAAAAATCATGGATTTCTGATACAACTATCTCACTTTCAAAAACAGCACAAAAAGTAAGAAACAAGATCCTAAAATTTATTCTAAGCTAACCTGCAGTGGAAACTCAGATATCCACAGCAGGCTATAACCAGTTCACGAACAAGCCCATTACATCCCCTCAGAAGAGAAATCCTTGAATAAACACCAGAGGCAAAAGATCAGCAACATGTTACACAAAGTGGGACATGAAACTCTAGTGAAAAGTTCAGTTTCCTTAAATGTACAATATGCAAATGGATGTTTTGAGAGTGAGTATATTTGCATTCTGAGTCCAAAGTTTGGGCACAATCATTGATTTGTAGAAGCAGAGGAGTGAAGAAACAGATACTGCAACTTTCTCAGACAAAAATTGCAGAGTTAGCCCACCTTGGATTCCCTAGCTGAGATTAGCTAATGTTAAAAGGAAACAGGCTAACTGGTGGAAGACACTCTGCGTTTAACTGAGAATGAGAAGCTCCTGATACATATATTTTTTGAGGAGATTGATTCAAATGAGTGGTTTCCTACCAGAAACCTTTTTCCCTTCTCAAAAACGAGTTCTGTGAAAAAAGCTGAAAGAGCTCCATTCTTTGTGCATGCAAAGGGAAAAGTACTACTAGAGAGACATTTATCCAAAACAAACTTTCCCTCAATTTCTCTAGATACACTTGAAGAACAATTGCAACAAATGCAAATTTGCATTTAGTGGAACTGTAGACTTTCACAGAAGTTCAAAAAAGGGGAGAGCTGTTTTTTCATGCAGGCAGGATTCCCTTCAAATGTCTGATTTCACTTCAGAGGAGTTTCTGTCATAAGCAATGTTGGAAGCTGCAGCAAGAAATCTGAGTAAACTCTGGTGACACCTTTCCTGCTGAACACCCCAGTAAAACTGATTATGAATTAGGTGGGAAATGGCCTCCACAGAAGAGGGAGAAGTCTCCAAAATAAGCATGCAGTGAGCTGACTTTCCATGTCCCGGTGGAGCCTCAGTCAGCTTGTAAGGCAGGAAGTTCATGCAAACCTCACCTAAAATAGTGGCATCCACTTTTCCCACATTTCTAGGTGCAGAAATCATCTTTGTTATTTTTAAGCAGAATACTTTAACTTACTGACCCTGGTGAATGTGTAACTGGGACACTCAGGCAGACTGGGGTAACAGGGAGATTTAAAGCACCGTGGGACAAGCAGCTCTTGCAGAGTAATCAGTAACCTGCTTTTTGTGAGTAGCTCTGAATAATGCCAGTTTATGGATGCCTAGTGGAGGTCCTCAGAAGAACTGACCTTTCTCCCTATAATTTCTTTGAGATCTCAGGGGAGAGCCCTGAAGGTAATTTGCAATTTTCCTGCTGCCAAGAATGTCTTTAGAAATGCTGCAGTACACATCCAGGGAGCCTCAAGGCTATAATGATTTAGAATAACTCAAGGTTTGTGATGCATTTTTGTTTAAAATTTCTTAAGCCAAGTCTTTGTCAGCTTTGAATGTTTCTAATTTACAACCTACATCACTATCCAATGAGTAAAAAGATGAAAAATGAAATGTACATGGGATTTATGAACTCTCAGGTAGTACAATAGTTTTCATCAATAAAAAGTAGAAAACCTTTCACTGGATGCATTCAAAACTATAACTGAAGGAAAAAAATCTAAGGATTAAATTTCATGACATACAGAGTTGATATTTTCAATTTTCAATTTTTCTATGACTTGATTAACACACATTCCCTGCTATTACCTTATATATTCTACATTAATTTTCTGTGCTTATCATTCTGCCTGTGTCTATACTAAGTAAGGTCGTAACTATCCAGAAGAGTCTCTAAATAATTTGGGTGGATAGTTAAAGCTTCAGTGAATCCAATTCAACTGAAACCTATACCAACTGATGTATACAAATGTATACAAAATGTATACAAATGAGGTACCTTACCAGATTACCTTCTTGTAACTCATGGGAGCACTAAAATAAAACTTGACTGTAAACCTAACACTGCTGATTTACACATAGATGTGATGAAAAGACAAAATAAGCCAACTAAAGTATTAGCTGAGTATAGTTAATACTTACAGATCACACTGCAATCATAAATGAGTAAACCTTTTTTTTTTTTGTGGTGGCAAAGAATAAAAAACATTCTAGGATAATAAATGCAATATAAGACTATCTTCCTTGTTTTAAGTATCAGATATATATTACCTGAGATTCAAAGCATAAGGCATATAAACCCCTATGACATAAAACCAAAAGTAGATAGAGCACTGAAAACAATCAAGAGGATTTTGTTTTTAACACCAACAGAAAAATTAATCAAGTTTCTATTAATTTGTGAGCAGCTCATACTTTCAGGCAATCTTCTGGCTTCTATGAACAACATTGTTGAACAAAATTCGCATAAAAAAGGTGCCAGGACAAACCATCAGTGGAAATGCTTAATTCAAGCTAAAAATATAGAGAGTGGTTCATATGCACTCCTGAGCTGCAAGAAAGAATTACTAAATTAATACCAGTTCTTATCTGACTTTTGTGAACACGTCTTGGGTTTTTTTTATTGCAATGGACCATTTATCACTTTCTTTCCCTGCACTGCTTAAAAAACTCTTAATTTGCTAGTAAGGTTACTTGAAGACACTCCTTCTTGTCTTTAATCTTTACAAAATCCCTTCCACAAATCGTCACCCTTCCAGAACAGGGTCACCCTTCCAGAACATGTAATCATTGTACCTTATTGAAATGAGATAAAACCAAGGCAGAAAATGTTGATTTCACAGATATTTGAATAGAGAAGGAAGCACAGAATCAGATTCACAAGAGTACTAATGCTTTGTATTTGTATTTAGAAGCCTTATTTTCTGTGAAAGCAGAAAATAAGGTGGCTGGTGTTGAACTGGGGTCAGACATGTAAACATATTCATAGGCACTGAGAACTATAAAGAATGTGCGTTGCAAGATCTGAGTCACCTCCTCAGACTTTATCCCTCTTGTACAGATTTTGACCATGTAATACTGGAATTCATTATTCTAATTTTTTTTTAATTGCTCATGTACAATTACTGTATGATTCTGTCCTCTCTCCACTGTCACTTTACAAACACCTAATAATTACTTAACATTTTCTCCTTCACAATCCAGATTAAGTCAAAGCAACATTTTTCTGAATACTTACTGTTTTCTTGCCAAAAGCACTATGAAACTTAAAGCTTGTATTGACTAGAAGCAACATTCCTACTTCAGCCAGTGTCACCCCTCACCATTTACCAGAATGTCAGGCAGAGGCACAGTTTCCTCTCCAATTTAACCTTTTGAGAATGTCAGAGAATTACTTATACTTCTCCTTGAGTTACATTTCAGAAATTAGCTTTTGAAAACAGTTCACTGGAGCAACTAATCCTTGGAAGTTCAAACATCAATGTTCTAAGGCTCCCTTGGTCTCCTGCTTTTTTCTTACTCTCGGTCAAAGCTAAACAGAGATGGTCAATCAAATGCCTGCTTAACTTTTGCATTAAAGATAAAAATAAAAGATGAAGGATCTTTTGAATGAAGTACTGCAAGCTCTTGAAACTGAACCAACAAAAAACCTAGGAAAAAGACAACTGGGTTTTTAATTTAGTGAATGATGAAGTTAGTCAAATTGTGATAAATGCTGAATTTCAAGAGACATTTTCAAATAATAAGATCTATTAAAATGTGCAGTATCTAATGTGTAGGAAGAAAAATCTTCACCACTGTAATTAAACCTTGACTAATGTAGAGAAAATTATGTCTGTAGATGTAGAAGGATTATATCACTTCCTCATATCCCTATGCAAATCAATTTATATATTTCAAGAATATTTAAAAATCCAAATACATACAACCTGCAAAACCCATAAATCAAACGTCAAATGACATGAATTCAATTAAAAGTTTATATTAATCTGGCTGAAGTTTATATTTGTCTTAGTTATCAAAACTGCTACAAAATCTGTTCTGATGCACTACTAGTACAGAGGAACTGATGGTTATTTAAATTAAATTTCTGGAAAATAAACTTAATTATTGTAATATATTTCTTGAGTCTTTGAGAAGATGTAGTGGGTGAAAAACAAGTCTCTAAAAATGTTCAATGAAATTATGATTAATTTTTTTCCTTTTTTTTTTATAGTTGTAACCAGCATCTGTTAAGTACAGGAAAGATCATAGAAATTAAGACTGGACAAGAATACAAGTAGATCTTCTATGAGAAACAGCAGTGAGTTTCTGGAGAAGCATGAACCTGTCACAAGCTGTCTGGAGACCAATACTCTCTCCTGTAAAGTTATGGCCACATATGTGCAGCACTACATATTTCACTTCAGCATATCAATGTTTTTGAAACTCTCAGCCCAAAGAAGTAGAGAAGGGCATATCTGGACTTCCAAATGGACCTCACTGTACCTTCTGTGTCATTCCCATTGAAATCCATCAATTAAGTGTCCAAGCTGCTTGGGCCTTTCAAAAAATAACTCACTGCACCTCTTTCAATCTATCTGTGTCCAAAAGTAATTGGCAATTTATCCATAATCAACTCTGTAGGAAAGAGTATATGCTGCCAAATGAGAATTACAAACTTTATTAAATTAAACAGAAAATTATTTGGTGACCTCAAATGTGACATTTCAGAGAAGAAAAATAGGTTAAACATATCAGACAATAAAGCACCAGTGCAGAAGACATATTTTTGGAATTGTCTTTATAAATAATAAACTGAATTGGTAGGAGCAAGAAAGGATTTCTCAAATTGTGAGGTTTTGGCCAAGAGTTAAGAATTTTTATAACAGGAAACTGGGTTTAGCTCATTCACTAACTTCTAAAAAATTGTGCAGCTTTTGTGACATATTGAACTTCCTTAGGTAAGGGTTTAGACCAGTTTCAAATTGCTTTGATTTGAAAATTGTTAATTTAGATATGAAAAATGTTCAAACATTTGATACATATCACTACCAATACAATCTGTGACACAAACTGTGACAAAAGGGTATTTTTGTCCGTTCACATTTCACGTAAATTTTTTGTGATCTTTTGCTGTCTTGTAATGTACTTGCTTCTTCTTGCTGCTTCTGGGATTCAAAATGCTTCACAAATTCATCCTATATTTTAAATTATATCAGTCATCATTTTAGCAGTCCTGTCTCCCAGAACTCTGCTTACTAAATTCATTTGTGTTTATTTCCATACTCTGTTACTTCACAGCTCCTGGACTGGTGTGTGATTCACTGGTGAGTGATTCCAGCCCTGGTTTCAAGCCTGGCTGCTGCACTCCCATGAGTTAATCTGCAGAGGTCCCCTGCCAGCCAGCCTCAGCTACTCCACAGTTATCCTGCGTGTTAAATACACTCAGCACAAGAAATGAGCCCCTACTGCTACAACAGCTCCACGGTTTTCTGACATCTTCACAATGATTATGAAACATCAAATCCTATAATTCAGGAAACCCATTCCATATTCAAGTTACTGCAAGTTTGTTGACCAAAATTGTGTAATGCTATCAGATAGAAATTTTTGGCTGTGGTGCATGCACTGACTGGTGTAACTCAGATTTCTCTGAATGTCAGATTGATATATAATAGTCTGCTATCTCCCTCAATCTTTTTTTCTGATTTTCTTTCATCAGCTGACTTAGCTTCTTGGTATTGTAGGAATAAATATTAGTGGAATATAAACTTGGAGATCTGCAGAGGTTTATGATGTCAATAGTTTAAAATGGGAGATTAAACCACTAGCGTTCTGGAGTCCTACAATGACTAGTTATTACACCCACAAAAAGGTTTCCAAGCCATGCCACACTGACTGTGAGTTTTTTCCTTTTTAAAAGGTTATTTATATCTGACCAGTCTTATTTTAGTGGGCTAAACAACCAAGGATCTCTAAGTAATGCTTTCTTTGTGTAACTTCACAGGTAGCTTGTCCTACATGTCTTGCTCAAGCTCATGTATATTCTTTGTGAACCAAGAGATATTTTTATTAATAGGCAGAGTCAAAGGTACAGATCATACAGAAGACAAAAAGTCAAGGTACAGAATTAATTCATTATTTGATTGGTTGCTATCTCCTACAGGCTTTCTAAACAGGAAAAGATTCCCCTGGTTCATGATCCATTCAGACTTTGAATTCTGGATAGAATGATGATTTAGGATAGCTTCCTGATATGCACACAGAGCTCTCAGATGTCAAGGGTTTTGGCAGGAAGCACAAAACTCTAATCTGTACAATATACAGTATGTGGGAAAAATTATGACTCCTGACAATTTGAAATTCTGCCAATGCTATAGAAATTTTCATAATGGCACTAAAAGACACCTTTCTGACTCAAAGACTCTTTCCTGACAAGCTCCCAAAATATGCTGCAAATCATGATGGAAGTGGAGCTGTTAAAAGTTATAACCATTTTATTTTATTACAGAAAGCACTAGATAAACTGTGTTAGAGGCTTCTTCTATCATAATACTTATATGGTAATGAAATAATTATGTCAAGCAATTACTTTAAAAAATATTCTTGCATATTTTGACTATATGGTTCTAAAAAGCTATCTATATTGAAGACTGAAAACGCAGAGCTTATATTTAGTTGGATAAGTTACCAAAGACTTACAAGCTTCTGACAGGCTGGAATTTTTATTTTTCTTGGGAAAAAAAAAGGGCATCCTCTTTGTAGCCACCACTTAAGTACTGGAATGCTACGATGAGATCCCTCCAAGCCCTCTTGTCTCCAGGGAGTGACTAACTCCAGTGTTTCCTGAGAGGTCAGGTTCTCCAATCCTTTGGTCATCTTCTTGGCCCTCCTTCAGACCCTCTCCTCACAGTATTCCAGGCTTAGCCTGATATGTGCTGCATAACAGATTGTGTGAATTTTACAGGTTGGAATGACCCTTATTAATGAAAACTTTTATTGTTGTGACTTCAAACCCCATTTTTAATTACATAAAATTACGAAAAATGCTAACAGTTGCTCATTTAAATCAGTGGATTTTAGGGTCAAGTAAAGAGCTTTGGGAAGACAGGCTATGCTTCAAAGGAAACAGCAAACCCTGCCATTTGTAGGACAAAAATCCTGCAGTTTATATAAAAATTTACAGAGAGAAAATTTCCACTGAATTGAGAGTTGCAGATTTGGATCAATGCACACCATAATCAAAACTACCTTGGGAGCAGAAAAGATAGAAAGGAAGAGAATGCCGCTTTGTCCTTTTTGGAGTATGAAGTGTTAAAACCATCAGACTTTCTACACAGAGATGTCATAAATTACACAGTTGTAACAGTAGCAAAGGGACTGATGTTTTTAGGAGAAAGAGTTATTAGCCATGTTTTTCCTATAACTGTAGAGCAGAAGCTTTCAGTCAAAGTAAGTATTGCAAATGTAGTTAAAGACACCACAGATAAACTGGTTTTAGAAGACTTACTTGCAAGAAAAAGAAAAGGAGTTTTAGATATTAACAATGGAGACCCACTAAAGCTTCCACAAGATTACAGTATCCAAAATATTAAAGATTGGCAGTAGCTTTTTTTTTTTTCTTTTCTTTGATGTACAATATGTATTTTTTTCCCCAGCTGTTGAGAAATAAACCTTCTGGTCTAAAGAATTCATTACAGTCTTACCATTTTTAAAGCTTTCAAACCTAGCAACTTTTAAAGCTGCCTTTCTGGTTTTGCTTGCTACTTATCTATTTTCAAGGAAGAAGGTAGAGTTGTTTAAATTCTCTGCTTGTCAGTCTCTAATGATAAGCTTTTGCCTTGTTAAAATGTTTGCATACATCTTCTTCAAAAATTATTATTTTTCCACAAAAAAGAACCCTAAATATAAAAATATTGTGTCCAGAGGCTGTAAAATTTAGTTTTTGAAAATAACATTCAAAACATCTGCAGAGAGATACAAGGAAGAGAGAGAGCTTAAAATACTGTATTCTAAAAATTAAAAGACCTTGCCAGTAATGGAAACTGACAGTTAACTGAATGATATGATGATTTTGCAGCTGCATTCTCAGCTGTCCATAATTAGAGTGAATACTACACATATATAGAACAATAATTATTGAGAAGCTCTCCCAACATTGTGCCTCAGCTTAAAATGAACAATATCTATCCTATATGGACTTTTAGGATATGCATTCAGACACAAAATTATCACCATAAAAAAGTGAAAATTAACACCTTAAATTGAGAGTAGCTTCATGATTAACAGTGTTATTTACAGTAGGATTTGGAAAGTTAGGGTATTCCCTAAATAATATTTTATTTTAAATGCCATTCATTTGCCATTATTCTACTAGCAACAGAATTTTCTTCCTCTTCCACTTGGTAAAATGTTGTGCATTACTTTATTTTAGTAAGTTTGAGAAAGACTAATGCCCAGAACCTGCTGTCATGTGAGTTAGACAACCAAACACATCAGATAACTGAGTGGTCACCATGGAGCAAAAGTTAAGGAGGCATATACCTGTTTACAAAAGGCTTGTTCAAAAGACTGTGGAACAAAATTGCGTAGGGCTTGTAGGGCCCAGGAAGACTTCAGAAGTCAGGGTAATTTCAGATTCTCCACTTATTTATTTTATGTTAAGTAAATGCTCAGATCCATCTCTTTGACTACTCAGCAAGCTACAAGTTTTTGACAAGTTCTGGGACTACTATCATCATCCTTCCCTACCTTCACTTTGATTCCTGACTAAGGCACAAGCTAAATTTCTGCTGCCAGAAGGCACAAAATCAAACACTAGGGCTTCCATTATTTTGGTACTTGAACAAATTTCCAATAATAATGACTCAGTGGCTTAACCCCTTGCAGCTCACACAGGTGACAGGAAGATCTTACCTAGAGTCAAGAGGATACTGAAAACTCAATTCACACTTTGATGTCTTCAACCAAATCATCCCAAGCAACATTTGTACGTATGCACATATGTATGTATGACTGCTTACTTACATATTTGACTGTTCAAATTGCTTCAGCTCCCAAACCTACTGAGCATAGCTTGTAGTGCCTGAAAAGGGCAGCCTACAAAGAAGAGTTTAGTTTCAACCTTTGTGTGACCTTGTGGGTAGATGCAAGCTTATTTTAAAGACATAGATGTGACTGCATTACTATCTGGCACCAACTCTGATCTAATAAGCTCTTCAAGAAGTTTGGAGAGACAAATTCCGACTTAGTGGATTGCTAATGCAGTCCCTGGCTTTTTGACTAGAGTGGCCTTGTGTGCTCTTTACTCAGAAAGCAGAGAGCTTGTTCCTACCTGCCATCCATGCATCAAAACAACTCAGATAAAGAAACACAGAATCACAGAATATCCTGAGCTGAAAGGGACCCACAATGATCACCAAAGTCTGACCCCTGAAAAAGGACAACCCCACAATTCACACCATCTTTGTATAAGGAGCATAAAGCAGGTATAATAGAGGACTAGAACATGCAGGTCACAAGACAAAGTGATGAAGGAAATATCTGCAGAAAATAATACAGCAAACATTACTCTAAATGCAGTATTATATCTTTCTGCATTTTCCATCTTTCTATCTTTCTATAGGAGCCTTCTCCGAGTTCTGACTGCAGGGCTAGAGAGTGTGGGGATTTTATGATGAGTCCAGAAATACATGATAAAACATGAAATATGGTCCAGAAATATCTGGTGTTCAACTTTGAGTTATTTGAAAAAGACTATTTTGAGTTTCCAGGCTTATGTTTCCAAAAAACCTGAAAGCAGAGATTGCTGAATCATCTGATATCAGAAGCCAGATTTTAATATTATTTTAATCTTAAAAGAGTGGAGACTTTTAGTCAGTCAGGCCTGTTTTCAGCATTAGGCTCACTGTTTTTTAACAATTATGATTAGTCATATTTGTTCTTCTCTTTTCCATGCTCATTTCTAAAATACTAAAGTGCATGTGAGTCAAGTTTTCTTTCTTTCCCGTGGAACTACAAGCATTAGAAATGTATTTTAAAGACACTTACACTGATATTCATTTCTAAAGACATTAAATTAGCAGGGCTTTAAAATAAACACCAGAAAACAAAGTTCCATATGGAGTCATGAATTCACAACAGGCAGATATTATGCTTTTTATACCAAACACACACATTAAATGTAAATTCTTATATGTCTCCATTCCTCGCTCTGATTTAAGCTGTTACTGCTTAGGAGACAGAGCACACAGAATACCTGAAGGCTTTTCTGATCCACCAAATTTGAGTTGGCAGCGTGAGAAATGAGATCATGAAAAAACACCCTTCTCCTTTTCTCACAGATTACTGTTAGTTAAAACACTCTCCCTGGAGGACAGGACTTCTCTCACTTCAGGTCTCACTTTTGCTCCATCCTTTCACCAACTTGTAAAAGTTGGTACAAGTTAATTTTTGGGCATTGAGTCAATGGCTTCAGGTAAGCATCTGAAACACCCTTCAGTCAAAAATCGGACTAATTTAGTGCTGCACTAAATTAGTTCCCATTCCATCAGGGACACCCACACAGGACTGGCTTCAGCAGATAGGATAGGCAATGTTTGTCATGTATCTGTGGTGTCCAGCGCAAACATCTGATCTCTGCGTTTGATGAATGAAGCAGACTGAATGCACCATCCTTTCTTGGGACACCACTTAGGAGGGAATTATTTCCAGGAGGCTCAGAGACTACAACTGGATTGTGTAACTGCTACACCCTTTTTTTTCTTCCCTGGTAAAAACATTCCAGTGACACTCTGTAGGAAAAAAACCTTTATCAGCTATGGAGGAGGGTGAAGAGATGTGGTCATTGGGTCGATGATTATACAATAGTCATTTTCTGGATGCTCACTTGCTACCTGATTTACAGACAGGCCAAAAACCTCACACAGGACCATTTACCATCAGTGCAATTTTTTCCTTTTAAGAAGTTGGTCAGAAAAGGACTACAAACTTGGTGCCTAGACTATTTTGCAGCAAGGGTAAAAATACTTTTTTTTTTCTGATTGTTACCAATGCAGCAGCTCTGCAGGAGTTCTCAGTGTTGATAATATTGTTGAGCAAAATCAGTGGAAAAACTCGGCACAGAAAAAATTGCAAAGACTTGAACTGAAATTCTTACATACAGAGGAGGATTTCTTTTGGCTGTCAGTCATGCTCTATTCCAAGTTTTGTTTCTCTGTTTAACTTTTGCATAGACATCTTAAAAGCATATATGGTAGGAGAATTAGCATCTATTATCAGTACATAGTGTTATGTTATTTTTTGAATGTAAAAACATTAATACATTTTAGTAGCTTTGTGTGATTGACACAGATCTGTGAATAGCACCATCCAGTTATACAGTGATAAATGTATTACTATGGAATTTTGTGAAGAAGATTGCTCTCAAACTGAAGGAAGAAAAACAGACAACTGCCTTACAAGAGGAAAGTTCAAAAGTGAGTAGGATGAGAAGCATGAGAAAGCTAAAACCTGGAAATTCTCTTATTGCCCAAACAGAAGAGAGAACTGAACTGCCCACACCTTGCAGCAGAATATGAAGTGTAACACCTCAGAGAATCCAGATGACTGAACCCAGACAAACTGTAACATCTTAAGTAATGCACCGGCACTCACTATACAGGGCTGAAGAAAAACCATTGAGGGCATTAAAGGACAGGGTGCTGTTTTTCCTGGAAAAGATTGTTAAGAACTAAACCAGCAAGCACAGCTGAAAGCAAAGGAAAAGGTACAGAATTTGACAGCTATGACATCAAAAGTACTGGTGTACTTGAACATTTCAGGAAAATAGAATTGTATCTGAAAAGTTTAGGTTAGGAGACAGACTTTTAGCAACAGCTCTCAGGCCATCAGGTCACCTGAAACAAGGCAGAATGAAAAAGTGAGTACAGCACAGCATTTAGTGTGCTGTCAGTGCCCAATAACAGATACACTACTTACTGAGCTGTGGTTTTGTTGTCATTGTCTGGCAGCAAGATCATTTGTTTTAATGACCTTCTGCCATCATGTGAAAGCAATAGCTCTTTTGATTGGACGTGTGGTAAAATTAAAGGCTAATTGGTATTCCACTGACAATATACAGTAGGTGCCTCATTGTGCTGCTGACAAGATCTGATGGATGCTGCTTCAGGTTGAAAGGAAATTAGTTTGATAGGAAAAAAACCTGGCCGTGCCAAGTTTTCAAGTTATCTACTAGTATTCTATTTCACAAGAGATATTATACCATCCAAATTTAATACATACTAGCCAGAAGAAAACATAATGACAATAATGCTAAATATTATTGTGGCATCTGTCCACTGTATGAGGTTACTTTAGTATCATAGATTTGAAACAAGCATAACAATTTAAGAATTTAAGAGAGTTGAGGACATCAGTGTAACAGCTTACCAAAACAAGCGAGTCTGGAGACCAACAAGAGGTCTCCTACTACTAGAAATGTTATGGGAAGTCCTGAAGAGTAGAGCAGGGCTGCTGGATATTTAGAAGCCCTACACATGCCAAGTAGTGGCAAAGGAGCAGCTTATCTAAAGTGTTATAAGTGCTAGATGCAGTTTTAGAGTTTATCTGCTTAGGTGCAATTAGTCCAAAACACACTTTGGACACTATGTGCTCTGCAGAATGTAAATAATCAGCTGTGGTATGTCCCAAGAGCTACCCAACACACATGTTGCTATTTCTTTCCACAAAGTGCCAGAGAGAGATACAGCAATACTTCTAATGTATAATTATGCAGTAAACAACTCTATCTGTGAACCAGCCTTTGTTCTTTACTTCTTACTTTACCTTAATGGCACTCATCAAAGCTTTACTGGTCAGAACTCAAGCTTACATTAAAGACAGGCTTTTAAAATGGCTTGGGAACACTGGATCTGGACTGAAGAATATAAAGAAGCAGGCTTAGATTCTGAGATGCTGAGTACTCATTAGCTTCAGTGATTTCATAGGCATCTGGCTTGAAACTGATTTTAAATTTGGGATTAGGAAGACAACTTCCCAAATGCATGCCTTCCAATTATCTTCTGTGTTCAGCAGAGACCATAAAATACAGCAAAAATTGCAGCACTCATACATGCTTTTTGAATCCAGCTTTTAACTGCCCTAGCTTTGCAAAGTAACATGAACTCCAAAAATTTATTCCAAAATACCTTCAGCAGCTATGGCTTCCATTATTACAGTCCATTTTCAAAATACACAAAGTAAAGAGGTATCATTTTTCTGTTAGGACAAAGCAAAGCAGGGTACAAAAAAAGAAGCAGGCTGTGTCAAAGGGAAGGGTGGCCAGCCATAAATCCAGTCCTGTGTTCAGCCCAAATAAAAGAGCCACAACAGAGGTCATCCTAGTGCTACATCCCTTTTACAGGACACTGCACCCAAAATTGGGGAGAATATGCTGCTACCACAAACATTCTTCACCACAAATTCTCTCATTGCAAGTGAGTGTTGCATGGTTGGCTCAGGTAAAAAAGTGAAGGCAATGAGTATTCAAAGCCCAGTGCTAACTCAGTGAAGTTGGCAGCCCACCTTTGCTGACTGAGCCAGGGCATTTGAAATTCAACCTTCTATTTACACAATCAAATGTGTAAAAAAGGAACAAACAAATGAGGAAGCTACTGCTTCTGTGTTGTTTAAATATAACTTTTTCTAACTAAGCTGAAAGTTGCTGATTAAATAATTGCTACCCCTGTATTTTAGATACACACAAAACATGCACATTCTATGATGCAGAATCTCTTTGGCAACTTCTAGAAGTAAATAAAAGCTCTGAGCACCAGATGATAAACTGTACTCAGACACTTTAACTATTATATTTCTATGGCAGAAAGGAACAGAATCTCCATCCTGGGATACCTTTTAATTATGCAGTAAAGTCTCCTGTGAAGATACATAATAACTTATGCTACTGAAAAGCAAGCCATGCATGAATAAATGTTTTTTCTCTCTTCCTTCAGTTTCTTACAGTCAATAGCACCTACAAGAACATATAAAATTATTGCATATTATTGTACTGTGTATATATAACAAAGTACACTTTTCTGCAATTCTGAATAGGTTTTCTCTGAAGTGTTTATGTTTTTTTTTTCTTAATAATTTTCTCCATATTCTTTTCTGGTATACTTGGCTGCTGCTTACACTCTTTTTCTGAAAACTCAGCCTTTCTGCATCTGAGATCTAATACCACCACAATACCCAAACAACAACAATTACCCAGTAGAGGCCAGGCTGTTGCCACTCTGGTTCCTACAGCAGTGAGGCTGAGCAGGTTTTCTCAAAAAAGGGTGGAGATGCACTGTACCCACACAGGGCCAGTCACACAGACACACAGACCAAAACACAGCCCCCGTGCAATCACCAACAGTACTGGCACCCACATCCTGTTTCCCCATCTGGCTGATTAGGATGAAAGCCTGTGAGCAAGGAATGCACACATGGATATAGTACAGATCCCTCCAGCAGCTGCTCTTAGACACTCCATCTGTCTAGTTACTGGCTGCCTGATCTTCTGGTGTCTCCAGTTGCTGGCACCTGGACATAAAAGCCCCTGAGGCCCATAGCCACACAGGCTGCTGGCTCCCAGACCCACTGGAGCATGTGCACACTTGCACACACACTGACACACACCCTGTGGGCTTAGCCAATCTATACCCAGCTTCCCAATCCCCTGGCCTGACACTTGCCTCAAACAGGCAAGGTACAAACAGGCTCTCTCACAGCCTCATCCCCTAATTCCATGGGTCCTTCCAACAGCTGGCTTGGACCTCCCTCTTAATGTTCATTAGTAATTAATTACACACACTGATGTTCCCACCCACCCAATATGCACACACTCCAGTCTTTCCAGTTGCTGTCACTTCAGCACACAGACACCTATGCCATACTTATGGCCACCTGTCCAGTTGCTGGCACTCAGACCTCCACACATTTGTCTTTCCAGCTGCGCGTATAACAAACAAGGGCCCCTGAAACTCCTGGTGTCCTCTCCAGCCACTGGCACTTACTTATCCATCCACACAGAACAGACAGACCCTCATTCACAAAGTTACCAATGGAGTTCAGCAACAAGGCTGGGAAAGCAGCAGACCATGTTAAACTATTTACCAGCACCCAACTGGCCTTATTTGACATCTCTTTCCTATCTTGTCTTTATCCCTTCTCAAATCACCTGGGTCCTTCTCCTTAACATTTTATATTAAGCCTTGCATAATCCCAAGAATCTGTCCCTGCATCCCATAATGGCTTCAATGTCCCTCTCAGGGTGATGGGATCATTACAATCCAGCCACCTTCTTCCTTTAAGTTGTCTGGTGAATTTCACACTTGGTCCCAAGGTTGATCCTTCTCCTCTGACAGTCCTGCATGCAGATCAGGGCATTTCCCTCAGGCACAGTGACTTGGTCACTGGAGTTTGCCCTTCGTGTCACTGCTCCTCTGTGCTCATGGCAATGAGCCTCTGATAACCCCACACACTGTTTATGCAAAGATACTTTGCGGTGTTATATCATTACATTATCAAGCACAGCTCAACAGTTTACAAATTATTTTCAATGCTGATATTCTACATGCATCATAAGCATTGAAGAACACAAAATATAATCAAAATTACTGAATACAAAAATTGCAGCAGACCCAAACTGCAAAGTTTTGGTTTCTAAGTATCTGTGATCATATGTTCAAATCCCTAGGGAGTTTTTCCACAGACTTCAATAACTGACAGATCAGGCTAAAGGCAAAAGATCCTCTGCAGGAGGAAATAGCCTAACTTTGATATTTTATTTCTATTCTTTACTATTTTCCATCATTTCAGGGCTTATTCTCCAGAAATTATTTGCAAGCAGGTCATGTCTATAGCCATGCTTTGTAAGAAAATATATTATACAAGTCAGAGCCCCACCCTGGCAGTTAGTGCCTCCCCAGACATCTGTGCAGCTAAGCACAGCACAAAAGGATCCAGTGCTCTTGCTGTGAAGCTTCCAGATAATTATTTCTTCAGCTAAAACCTCTGTGTTTCAGAGAGGTCTTCAGAAAAGAATTTGTTGACATGAGAATGAGCCACTAAAGACAGGCAGGAGCACAAAGGAAGGTCATGGAGATTCTTACATAAGGAATTTTGTACTGGCATATATTCATATATGGTTTTTTACTTAAGAATTTACAGTTATGTATTTATGCTAATTTAAAAAACCAAAACAAAACCAAAAGAAACCAAAACTCCCCTCCAAAGCTCAGCTTACAGGCTGAAGAAAATCTGTAGCCATTTGGGAGACATGACCAGCAATACTAATTTTGTTTTTTCCAAACACAATTCTAAGGATTTTGAAAACCACCACATGCAAACAAACGCACATGCAAACAAATAAAGGACATTGCTACAATAAAATGTACTTTTAGGACTCAGAATACAATAACATCAAATATGTAATTGCCAACTTGTTCAGCACAGTACTGAAAAGAGGAACCTATTAGAACACTAACAAGGAATTCCTGATTCAGGGATTTCTTTACAATTGTGAAGTGTTGTTAATAGAATAGAAGGATTACTGGAGGTTTTAAAGAAAGAGATGGGAGTTTTGTGTGAAGTTTCAGCTGTCCAGAAATGTTATGCTAACAACTTTGCAGTTTAAAATAAAACCAAATTTTTTAACTTTCAGACTTCTCATTTATTTTATAAAACATTTCGTATCTCTAATCACATAGCTGTTCTCCATAAAAAGTTAAAAGGCAAGGAAATAAAAAACTTTCCAAATCTCAAGAAACTTTTAGGGGTAGAGGCTTACAAGGGCCACTTAAGGGTGGTTCCCAGCATCAAGCTCAGGCCCACTTCCCTATCATCACCTCCATTAAGTGCATAATGTTGAGCTCACACAAGACAGCTGTGATAAAGCCTTGCTAAGAGATTGGAACTGCACCAACAGCCAGGTTCCTTAATGGTTCCTAACTGGTAAGTCTTGAGGCACTTACACTGGCACACACTCAGCACTGCAATCAAGACATTTTTGGGCAACACCAATCACATCAGTTAAACATGTGGTATTATTGTACAAGGTTTTCCACTTCCATCCTCTTCTTCCTCATCCATTTTCCATGCTGAAAAGACTGACACCTCCTGAAAACAAACAAACAACCCCCCAAAAATCCCAATGAAGATGATCATTTCAATTCCAAATGTACCCTTATTGTAACAGGGGCCTGGAGCTACAGGCTATATTAAGATGCAGTTCCATGATGGACTAAGACAGCAATCAAGCTGCTGCCTGGTTTGCTCCCCACCAACTCTCTAATTAATGCTTCCCATTTGTCCACAGGGCTGACAGATTTTTTTACATGCATTAAGCCATCCACATGGGTCACCAAGACCTTTGTTTTATGTAATCACTACGTAACTACTCCAGAGCCCACGGCTGGATATGTATTCAGACTAAAACACTAAATAACAGAACGGGAAAAAATTGTTAAAGTACTTTAATTTTACCATAAGATAAACATATTGGGAGCAGTTCAGGTAAAACAGACCTGACCTCAAGTTTTACTGCAAATAAGTGTTTTAGGTGAATTGTTATTACTGTAATGGATTCTTTTTTTTTTTTTTTTTTTTTTTTTTGCCTAGTTGATGGATGTTAACTACTCAAATTAAATAAAAAGGTAAAGAGCACTGAAGATCTGTTCTGTGTGACCTAAGCTCCAACACTTAGGTTTGTAAATGACCTTGAAAAGATGTGAGGGGAAACTCCAGATTTGACACAATGAAACAGAGGCAGTCGATGCATTCAAAAGGCTAGAAAAAGAGCCTGCATCATGTAGCAGCTGTAATTTCAAAAGATTAAAAAAACAATCCCCAACAAAATGCCTAACATTAGCATCTTAGGCATAAATGTTGTGTAACTGAAATAATAGAAAGGCATCTGGTAAATAGTAGTCCTGCAAAATGAATTAGCATTAAACAAAAAAAAAAATCTAAACACACAAACCCTACTCATTCCTGTATTTATGGCCTCACTCTCTTCCTTCGGGAAAAAAAAAAGAGTAGGGTTGAATGACAGAATTTTTTTCAATACTTCAAAAGCAAGTGCATGGAACAAATCCATAACCTTCTGATGTGCTGCTCTCTTTTTCTGAAGTTGTTCACAATGCATACTTCCCTTCTGTCCTTCAGTCAGCTGAACTCATGAACAAAGAGGTTTAATTCAGTAGCGAGTGGGAGGTATTAGACATAAAGAAGAGACATCTGTCACCTCCTGACTGGTGAGCAAGGTGGCACTGTCAGGAGTGCAGGCAGCAGGAGAAAAATGGCTGAGAATGGTTTCGATGTTAAGTTTAAGTCACTGTCATAACATTCAGAAGCCATCAGTAAAGCCAGATACCAGGGCAGGATTCAGTGCTGCCTTCACACTCCAGCAGGCTGAAAAACCTTGCCAACTGATCACACCAGAGAGGCCAAATTCAGAGGCAGCGGGCATGGGTAAGCACAACTGCACCCACTTTACCAGCAATATTAATCGTGTGGTGATAGAGAGAAAAACTCTGGAAATGTTGGAGAAAGATTCGGGAAGTGTAAGAGAGCCTGTGCCTGGGACTCAGGGTGGGGAAGGGCTCATGACCAGGTACGTGGTACAGCAAAGGAACATTTGAAAAATACAGTATGTTTTTTTCAGAAGAGAACAACATGTTTTTTTAGTAAGTTTCAAGCCTTTCTTCATGGTGATCTCAGTCCTTTCTTACGGTCTCTTTGTCCACTCGTGCAGAGAGTGATACTTCTGCCAGATCATTAATTATAATGACAGCTTTGACCAAACAGCGCTCACCGCAAAGGCCCTGTGGATGCCGTGGAAACCCGACATCCCTCGCCATTTACCGCACCCTTGGCTCACAACCGGCCAGCCCGATTCCGGCCCTGGCCTGCCCACACACGCACTCTTTTTAACGCCGGGAGTCCTTGCACAAAACCCTTTCCAAGCCCTCAGGGAATGCTACCGCACCCAGCGCCGTCATCCAAAACAGCGCTGCCAGCCCTGAATGACTCGTGTTTTCTGGGAGGAAAAGACCTCTCTGACTCTCATCCTTTCATCTCTTTGGGGATTATTCACACCTCTCGCGAAACCCTAAATCCAAACATCAGTGATTTCTGAAACAGGGAGGCTCTCGAGATCCAGCCTTCCTCCCGGGCCACCTCCTCCTTGCTGCGGGCTCTGCCCCGGGCCCGGCCAGCGGACAGGAGCGGTGGGACGCCCTTGGCAGGCTCCAGGGGCGGCTCCGTCGAGGCCGCGGCCGCTCAGGCCTCACGTGAGGCGGCCCCGCCCCGCTGGAGCCGCCGTACCCGGAAAAGGAAGGGAAAGGAGGGGAAGGGAAGAGAAGGGGCGCGGCGCGGCGCGGCCGGCGCGGGCGGGCAGCGGCGGTGGTGCGGCTGAGCCCGGCCCGGCGGCGGCAGAGGTAACCTCGGGCTGCTTTTCCTCCCCCTCTTCACTCCTCCTCCTCCTGCTGCTGCTGCTGCTGCGGCGGCCTCTCGCGGGGCGGTGTGTGCCAGGCCCGGGCCCGGGCCCCGCCGCAGCCGCCGCGCTTAGGGCAGCCGGGGCCGGCTCCGCCGGTGCGGGGTGGCTGCGGGGGCCGCGGGCGCTGAGCGGCTCCTGCGGGTCACAGAGTCGTGGGGTGGGACAGGTTGGGAGGGACCGCGGTGGAACGTCTGGTCCAGCCGCGCCGCTCCGGGAGGGTCATCCCAGAGCACGTGGCACAGGATTGCGCCCAGACGGTTCTTGAACTCATGTGTTCCAGTTCTCCCGTGAGGGAGACTCCTCACCCGCTCTGGACAGTCTGTTCCAGTGCTCGGTCACCCGCACAGTAAACTGCTGCCTCATATTGCGAGGCCGCTCCCTGTGCATCAGTTCCTGCGCGTTGCCTCTTGGCCCATTGCTGGGCACCACCGGGAAGAGCCGGGATCCATCATCCTTTTCGCATTCCTCCTTCAGTTACTTATGGGCAATGACGAGGTCCCCTCGTCTGTTTCTGGCGGCGGTAATGGGGTTTTCCAGGCTGACTAATATTTTGAAAACGGAGGTTCTCCTCATTGCCCTGGAAAAGGGCTGAGGCAGCACTGCCCTGCTCGCAGTCTCCATAGCAGTTAATTCGTAGCCCTGCTGGAGTATTTGTGGAATGAAACACACAAACGCTCACACTTGTGAGCATCTGGTCCGCACCAATGGCCTGCCTGCCTGGTGAAAGGAGCCGTGCCACACTAACGTTAAAACAAAGGCAGAACGTGACAACATAAAAAGCCAGATTTTTGTGGAGTGCTGGAAACACTTGCCCAACTGGTTTGCCAAAACCTCCGGGAAGTCCAGTGATGAAGGGTTGGAAATTTCGATTTTTAAGCAGGAATGTGTAATTTATATGACTTATTCATTGCTGAGACAGAAATTGCAGGGCTTCTTTTAAGCAGGAGAAAACTCTTACCTAGAACTTAGTTGGTGCACCCTTGAGGGCTCTCATGTTAGCAGTGGTTCAGGCAGAGCTAAACAAAGGCAAGCTGGCACCTGGGGAGGTGTTCATGGCCAGTGACCTACCTCACTGTGGTATTCAGCTTCTTCTGTGCCCGAGGCAACACATCTGGGAGAAGTGCTGAATGTGTAAGAAATTTAAATGTCTCTTGCTGCATTGGTACTTTGAGCAGGGTTTGGTTTTGTTTGTTGTGGTGTTTTCTTTTTGTTTAACAAATTATGATTGTGTGTTACAGAGGATAATGTGATTGGTTTTGTGCAAGCTATTTAAATTTTCCTCTTTTTCCATCTTTTTAGTGCTGAAAAGGAACTGCAATGGAGAGCACAGTATCAGTTATTTTCCTTGTATCATTTTCCATACTGCTGTGTGAAAGCTATCATCATGGAGTGGAGACGGCTACTGTTGTGCATACATCAGAGAGAGCTTTTTCAGAAAAGACAGTGGGTGTTAATACTGACTTGGCAGGACTGATACAGAAGTTGCACCTTCAAGAACTTTTTAATCGTTATGGAGAAAACAACTCTCTGTCAATTGATGGGTTTAGAAAACTGCTGCAGAACATAGGTATAGATAAAATGAAAAGGATTAAAATAAGCCACGATCACGACCACGATCACGACCACAGTCATGATCATGACCACAGTCATGACCATCACGACCATGACCACGA
This sequence comes from Agelaius phoeniceus, assembly GCF_051311805.1. NCBI lineage: Eukaryota > Metazoa > Chordata > Aves > Passeriformes > Icteridae > Agelaius > Agelaius phoeniceus. The sequence goes on along the minus strand of NC_135265.1, from coordinate 92,523,726 downwards.
CCATCACTCTCATCATAATCATGTTTCACTGAGTAAAGGCTCTGAGAAGACTGCTTGTCCAAGCCACGAGTCCGATGCTAGCAAAGACCACAGGAGCAGCCACGGGAAGGAGCCCCACAAGGGCGAGGGCGTGGAGCGGCAGCAGAACTTTGTGCGCAGCAAGAACGCGCTCCATGAGATCCCGGCGTCCGTCATCACTTCCGCAGGCGGCCACGCCGAGCTCCAGGACGTGCAGCCCGGGGAAGCCAAGCCAGTTGTTCGTGTGGGTGCGGCTGGCCCTGGTGCCCTTAATGTCACAGGGGGCCGCAATGGCACCTGGCCAGGTGCCACAAAGGCAAACGAGTCTCGTGCTTCTCCCAAGGAATTGGAGAGAGGGAGCTACCTCTATTCTAAGCTGAAAAAACAGACCACTCAAGAGGTGAGGCCAGTTCTGTTGTATTCTCAGGAATCCAGATCCACCAGGAATGTTGTCATGGTTTATTTGTCAGGTTTTATTTTTTCAGGCTTATTGTTTACCTGGGTGCCAAGTTTTGTGGTGTAACAATACCTGTAGCCGAACACATGCAAACAACTTTCCTTGGAACTTAACATTTTGAGGGAATATGGTGTTATGTTCACAAGCTCAGAGGAAAATTAAGTATAAACGTACACTTGGTTTAATGCATTTATTATTTATATATTTAACTTACTAAATATTAAATAAATTGCTACTAATCCTGAAAAACATCTACAGTTTTAAACTTGCAGTTCTGCCTTAGATCAGGAATCTGTCTTGTTTTCCTATTAATGGAGTGAAAGTAAAAAAATCAGGTTAAGGTACTGTGATTCTTATCAAAGCTGTCTCACATTGTGTGATAGTGTAGAACCGTCCTCCTCTAACACCTTCCCTCTCCATCTAACAACTGTATGTAAACATCTCTGAAAAAGATTGTGGCAAAGTGTCACATGTTACTTTAAAATAATATAAAATTAGCACTGATAAAGAGCATAGTTGTGTTGTAGACGTTTTTCTTAAACGGTCAGATCCTTTTCCATTAAAGGCTTTGAAAAGCAAGTAGGATCTTAATGTTTGCAGCCATGCCAGGTAACCCTGAGTGGGAGTTGCGTGGCATGTGATGGTGGGTGCTGAATTCACAAGTTGTTGCTGTGTTCTGCACTGTGGAAGCAGAAGTTCTGCTGTTCTTTAAACCCACTGAGATCGTGTGTAGGTTGTACAGTGGGGAGCTATTTACTCGAGGGAGTGTATGTACAACATGCTCTGTACAAGACGTTCCACAGCAGTCACTGCCATGAAAGGTTATTTGACCTTATTAATGCTTCCTTATGTGGCCTTTAAAACTGACTGAAAAGTGTTAGGCTTTTGCTGTTTGTACATCAAAGCATCTGACCCATTTGTGCTGAGAATGAGTAATAATTACATGTCATCTATCCAGACTCCCAAACCAGCTTTCTGGGGCAGGGTTGGGGTGGAAGTACAGTTTTTACTACATGGGTTTGTTACCAGTTTTTGAGTTGTGTTGATATAGCTGCTTTCATGTGGTGCCCATTGCATTTCAATTAATGTGGGAAGAGGAGTCCTTTTAAGATGTATCATGGTATTTTGCTTCTGGTTAATCTTTAATTTGTCTCTTCCCACAGTGCTCCAATGCATCCAAACTGATGCAGTCTCATGGAATAGGCACTCAAGTATTGTTGACTGCTACAGAATTTAGTTATCTCTGCCCAGCTCTTATTAACCAGATCGATGGCAAGTACTGCATAGTCCATGCTACTAGTGAAAAAGCTGAAACTCCTCCAAAAAGTTTTTCTCTGCAAATAGGTAGGCTGTTTTTTGGGGTTTTTTTGTAACATCAAAGCTTAATGGAAAAATGTTTATGTTGGTTATAAAATCCAAGAAACCTATTTCATAGCTGTAAGAAGTGTCGTTTTCTTTTGGACTTCACCAAGATTAGAGAGAAATCTTTGCGGCATACCTTTTGTTAACATCTGATTAACTGAATGATCAGGTGTGTTTGATAACAGAAACATTAAGCAAACAAAGTCATGTAATCAGCTGTTACTTATTGTTGTTGTTTTTTTTTAAATTTTTTTTTGCCAGCTTGGATTGGTGGCTTTATATCCATCTCCGTCATCAGCTTTCTTTCCTTGCTGGGTGTTATATTGGTACCACTGATGAATCGAGTATTTTTCAAATTTCTTCTGAGTTTCCTTGTGGCATTGGCTGTGGGGACCTTGAGTGGAGATGCCTTCTTACACCTCCTTCCACATGTAAGTATTAATTACTGTTTCATTCATTATCTCCAAGCAGAGAACTTGACAGCTGTATGTATTAGTGCCCTATTAGCTTGTACCCATTTGATGAGTCATTTCTCAACCTTGTTATGCAGGTTGTTTGATAGGAAGGTTTTCCGTTTGGAACATCTGTATTATTCATTTCACAGTCTTTAAAAGTTCAAGAGCTTCATGGCATTATCCCACTCTATTTCCTGTTCTTAGTCATATGGACTGCTGCGTCCCTTTATTGTTCTTTGAATGCAAGAATTTTGCATAAATTTTCTTAGTGGTTTATTGCAGTGCTGCCCCTTTTTCCCGCCAGTTTAATAGACTTTAGAGGTAGTGGAAATTGCTCACTGAACACTTAAAATGTGAAATGAATAATCAACTATTTTTTGTTACATGCCACTTATGCTGATGGCTTACCCACTGTGATTTTTCTTTTTTTACCAGAATCCATCATTTCTGAAGTCCTGGGGAAAATACTACTTGATAGATTTTGGAATTTCTGTTATGTAATAGGGGCAGTGAAATGGGAATATGATTGCTAAATTTCTACTTTTCTTGAACTTCTTAAACAGACATTCTCCCCCTGCAAAAGCAGCTTGCTTCAGCTGTCAAATAAAATGGATAAAAGTGTCTGCAGATTGTGTGGTTTCCCAGTCCTACCTGTAATCCAGCAGGTGGTTCTTTTTCCTTTCAGTTAATTTTGCATTTGCTGTGGAAGGTTACGTAAATCAAAACCCATGTGAATGAGATGTGCAAAAAGGTTTTTTATTTCTGATCATACCTGTATCCAGTAAGGTCAGGGAAAGTGTCAGACTTTCTTTAAAGAAAGAAATTACAGCCAACTTCCTTGTAGAAAAAATTGTTTTACATCTCTGAGTTTTCTTAGATGGGAAGCTAACTGGTGTGCTGGCTGTGACCACTGCTTAAAATGTGGATTCTTTGATGGTGTCAGGAGTCTGTGTGGGGACAGCTGTACACCTTGGATTAAGCAGTGTCCATGCAGCTTCAGTGTGTGGGCCTGTGCTCAGTCCTTGCAGTGTTTCTTCCTATCAACAAATTTCCAGTCAACAGATTCCTTTGTAATTGTTGGAGTCTGTAAGCAGAGCATTTGCCCTGTGAAAATTGTCAAGTCTGGACTCCAGACATGAGGAAAATTATGTGAAGAATACTTTTTATGTTTCTTACATTACATTTCTTTTGAATATAATGACTTTCTCCTTTTTGTTCTCCCCTTAGTCTCATGGAAACCATCACCATCACCACGAAAAGCCTCTGCTTGACCAAAAAGGCTCTATGTACAAACATCTTGTTTTTCAAAGTACGGAGGAGAATGCTTACCTGGATTCTACATGGAAAGGACTTACAGCACTTGGAGGCTTGTACTTCATGTTTCTAGTGGAGCATTTGATCACTTTAATAAAGCAATTTAAAGACAAGAAGAAAAAGGTAAGGAGACTATTACTCTGAAGCCCTACTGTATTACATGGTCATTTCTGAAAACACTTATTAAAAAACCTCCCATGAATATCATATATCTTTTGATTTAATAGCAATGGCTGACTGGGTTAGTATTAGAATGTCATTTTTATTAGGGACACATACACTTCTAAACCTTTTATTAAGGGCTATTTCCATAGCCAGACAATATAGTACAGGGTTTGACATTGCAGTGAATTGTTTAATAAGAAAATGTCCAATTGCATCTTCAATTTTAACAGAGTGACTTAAGAACTCACTTCATTACTGACTTCTTTCTGACATCTTGAGACATTTATAACTATCTGAACTGGTTTTATTAATATTGTAATTCTAATCCTGGATGCAATAAGTTTGTACACTTATTGTACTGCTGTTGAGGAGGGCACTTGCACAGACAGGTAAGGGTTGGCAGTAAATTCTTACATAAATAAAAATCCAAGTATACTCTAGAAAGTGACTTTATGGAATAGCATTCCATGAGGAAACAGTCTGTCAAGCCCCTTGGTGCTTTCCCTTCTCTCCCCCAAAAATGCAGCTCTCAGATTGTTACGCTGGTTTTTATGTGTAAGGTAAATAACTGAATTTTGGCAGGTCATTAGTGTTGGGAACTTGCCAATTACTCGTAACAGTTCTTTAAAGACCTGTGTAGCCAGGAATAAAGAATGATATCAAAATTGACTCAATAAGAAAAATTAAGCAGAAGTTAGCGATAGAATAGAATCATGGAGTGGTTTGACTTGGAAGGTATCTTAAAGGTCATCTGGTTCCAACCAATCCTAAGCCTTGCTTGAGGAAAGTTAGTAAATACTAATTACTTAGTTTAAAAATAGCTAATTGCTAGGCTACCTCGAAGACTGATAATCTCTGTTTAGTTTTCTCATTAAATTGGTCATTAAGGCAGTAGTTGCAGGGAAGATGCCATGTAAGCTCTTTGATCTTTGATGGGAGGTTGTGTTGGTGTGGTTTATACTGAAGCTAAACCAACTGTGGTTTCCCTATCTCTAGTTAAATTTGTTTGACAGGAAAGAACATGATGAGTTTCAAGCAAAGCAAGAATTTTGTCTCCTCCCAGCCACAAGGAATGGATTTCCTGTTAGACTAATTATGCCTTCCTAGATATTGAGTCACTGGTCATAAATTGTTGTGATACAGACTTTAGTTGGCAAGGAGGAGAGATTTTACTTGGTTTTCCTTCTGTACATTATAAAAAAACATCATACTGACATTATGATAGAAAAGAATGTGTGGAATAAATTAGTCACCATTTGATGCATTTCACTTCTCAGATGAAAACCTTCTGTTTATTTCTTGTGAAAAATGTAGGGCATTTGTGTGTGTGGGTTGGTTTGTTTGTTTATGATCTTCTTTGTTTTGTTTTGTGTTTTGTCCCCTCCTATGGAGCCTGAGGAACCTTTGTCATCCTACTTTAATAGGTTTCTAATCTTTATATGGGCCTCCATGTTGTCCTCTTTCTGTGCAGGCTGCATAAGTGTTGTGAGTATAATGTTGCTCATGTATATCCTGAAAAATAAGTAAAATATTCATAACTGCAGTATTTTCTTTTGGAATAAGAAAAAAAATGAAGATGATGGAGAAAGTAAGAAGTTTTCAGCAAATGAAGAAAAGTTGGATCCGGATGATCGTAAGTCTCATTAATAGCACACAGTTGTTGCTTCGTGGCAGCACTGTTTAAAAAACACCCGATTGATGGCAGCTCGTAGATCTGCTTCTTACTGTAGGTTGGAACACTGCCTATTTGAATTATTTTCAAAGCAAAACCTGTCTGTCTGCTGATATGTGGAGCACTAGGTCTATTTGCTGCTTTCCTTTGAAAAGGATCAGTGGGTTAGAAGTAGTGAATTCGCAGTTTTGGAACTTTTAAGCCTTTTAATTCTGCATTTAGCAGCAGAAGTTGAAGTCATTCTGTGAAAGCTGCAATACAGCTACACTTCCTACCCTTCTCTTTTGACTGCTAGATGTTATATGCGTGACTCATTATTTAGATTTCTGTGTTTGTTAGTTTGATTATTTATTTATAAATGTAATATTACCAAATTGTAGACAATACTTGAAGTTCAGCATTCAGAGTGCAAATGACCATGTTATCCGCAAGATCGTGCTTTAAGCCAAAACACACCGGACAATTTACTTGTTAGCTGTTGTTGATAAAAGAGATGTTCTGTTTTTCAGAGTAATTTTCTAACTAATGAAATACTTGTCTGTAATGTATAAAAAAATAATATTTATTAATTTAATTGCAGAGGAAGAATTTTCAAGTTTCAGCAATTAGTTAAAAGAACCAACTGTGGTGTGTCAGCAATGTTTATATGAGGGTATTTCATTGTCTATATTGATAACTTTGTTTTTTAGTGTTTATTTTCTAGGTGTTTAAACTCAAGTGCCTGTATTTGTTTTGAAATACAGGACTTTCCAAAATTATCTATAACATAATCTTCTTCTGCATCCTTTTTCTTTAGCCCTGAGATTACTAAATGGCACAGGCTTCTCAGATACTTGATTTTTCTGAAGTAATTGAACTAACAGTCTTCATGCTGTGAGACTGGGACTTGGAGCCTTTTGCTGTTGTTTAAATTGCAGTGAGTCTTAGAGGAAAAGATTTTTTGCCTTTTAGGAAGCATTTGTGTCCATAATGTAAGAGCTGCTTCAGTAGTAGGGGACAGAAACTAAAAGTTTTCTTTATTTTCACCTATTGGGAATTATCTCTAAAATCTGAATAAGTTGTAGAAACGTTTCCAAAAAATCTTCTGGTTCAAGAAATTGGATTATCAGTCTCAACTTCTAAACTTCTTTACTGCTTTACATAGCCAAACTGTTTATTGTATCTTTGCTTCTTAGGTGATTTAAAAAATGTGTAACATTGTACTCTGGGTTTTTGTAACAGGGCCTGAGGGCTATCTAGGGACAGACTCTCAAGATCCATCAAACTTCATTTCTCAGCAGCCAACGGTACAAGAGGAAGAAGAAGTGATGATAGCTCATTCTCATCAAGAGGAGGTTGACAACGAGTATGTGTCCAGGGGCTGCAGAAACAAATGCCATTCTCACTTGCACGATACTCTGGGACAGACAGATCATCTGAGTCACCACCACCATGACTACCATCACATTCTGCACCACCACCATCACCAGAACCACCATCCTCACAGTCACAGTCAGCGCTACTCGCGCGAGGAGCTGAAGGACGCGGGCATAGCAACTCTGGCCTGGATGGTGATCATGGGAGATGGGCTGCACAATTTTAGTGATGGACTGGCAATTGGTAAGTGCTAACTCGGATGCTGTGAAGGCAGTGAAGTCTTCTAGCTGTCTCTTACCTCTGTTAGGGATGTAGCTAATTAGCAGAGGATCTTTAAAGTCTAAACTTTTTTCTCAGAGCGTCATCTTAATAAGTAAGAAAAATCTCTAGCTTAACAAACTGGAGGTAAGTGATATATGAAACAGTAATTATGTGTTTGCAGCTGTGTTTCTTTAGAAAATCCATAAACTGGACTTCATTTCCTGCTTTTGGAGAGTTAAAGCTAACATGTTTCAAAACTAAAGCTAGGCTTATAAAAATATTTAAGATTGAGTTTATGCCTGCAAGTGCTCAGCAATTTTTTAAAATTTTAGTTGTTTTTAGGACAAGCTTGTATTTTTCAACATAGTAATTGTGTTTTTTTCACTTCCATCAGGCCACTGGTACCATTGCCTGATTTAGTTATTTTTCTCTTTCATCTTCTTTTGTGTTGCAGCAGGGTCAGGTTCTATACTTGGCATGTCTGCCTGCCTGCCTGTACTGGGTCCTGGTTACACATCAGGATTCCTCCAGAGCACTGATGGATAGGGAGATGAGGCCCTGGTTTCAATCTGTTTTAGCCTGAAAATTTTATTTTCTGAAACAGTGGTCATACTATACTCAAAACCTTGTTTCTAAAATTGAGCATAATAGTCCAGTTTTTAAAAAATTGAAGAGGTATAAACAGTTATTTTACTTGTAAAAAACCATTTTGTTTCTGCTGAGTTCATGCCCCTGTTTTCCCCTTAATGCGTGTAGTTGCTCAATCTTTCTTGATAATGCTTCAGTGAAAATACTTCTTTATCACAAAAACAGTAGATTGAGTATTTTGTTTTGGACTTCTGCCTGGAAGGTCAGGTTTGGGAACTCTCATGTTTTTCTTAGAAGGAGAACTAGATTACAGGTATATTGAATTTAAAAGGTTAAAGTAAGTCACAGAAAGTGAAGTCAAATCAATAATCTTCAGTACTTAGGCTAATCTTTCCTTATCTTGACCATTGTATTTAGGACTAATCTTTACAGGTATTGGATTCATTTCCAGGCTGTTTAGCATACTGGAGGCAGTTCAGCAGTATCAGTCTTTCTGTACATTTTATTGTAGGAAAAAATTCGTTCTTGTTTGAAGAGGAAACCCAATAATAACTATTTTTTCACAGCAATATTTGCAGTTGTTCAGATTCAGTCAATTCAAAGTGTAATGTGAGAAGAGACTTTCTGATTTAATCTCATTTTTGATGAAAGTTGAAGCATGAAATGTAAATTTTTGAGCGGATCAGTAGTGAAAAATGTGGTAGAAGGAAGATTTGCATACAAATGACACAGAATCAATTACCTCTTGGCATTAGGGAGATTTGGGAAGGAGCTATGACTTTATAGTTATGAAGGGAAAAGTATGAGAAAGGTTAATAAAGGCTTATTGAACAAGTGAGAGCAATAGCTTTCAGAAGTCCTGCTGTGTAGCTTGTTCAGGCTAATGGAAATATGGGTTTCTTTCAGTTCTGTTTGTGCTTAAAAGTATTATGGGAAACCATCAATTTGATGGTGTTGTGAAAATGCCAATGCTACTTGTGTAGTAGTTAATCTGTATTTTAAAGAAGAAGTGAACGCTTCTGTAAAGACAACTTTAGCCAGCATAACCCTTCATTTAAGTTCATTCACTTCATGTGATTTGTTATTCATCTGTTGTGCTAATTATGTAGGAACAAGATTTAAAAGTGCTTATTTTTTTATTAAGGCGTGGAACTGTTGCATCTGACTCATTTATGGAAAAGGATCATCTGTGATTTGAACTTTTATGTGTAATTACAACTAAATAAGTGAAATGCAGAACACTATTTTTATACTAGTCTTGCATAGATACTTTTTTCCTTCAGCTTTTGAGAGAAGTCATGTCTTAAAAAGTATATTTTAAGATAAATCAGCATCTTGAGAGGGGATAATGCCAGATATATTAATTTCATCTTGATTTGTTAACATTTCGGGACTTCTTTTTAGCAGTGAATAAATAAAAAGAGATATTCTTGATATTTAAGCTTGTACTTTAATTACTTCTTACTTTTTCTCTTTGAACTTCATAAGAATTAAGTTTGCTATGGTCTTGTCTAAAGCTCTAATGCTTGGTGTGTCACTTCTGCCCTTACTTTCTCCCTGCTTTCCCCTAAATTTGCTGTTGGTGCCATCTGTTTTACCCAGGTCAGTAGTGAAGATACTGAAGAAAGTAGGTTGCAGTTTCTGTCCTGGTGGGCTCTCTTTCTTACCAGCCTTCAGGCCCTGTTGGCCCAGCAGTCCAGTCAGTGTGCAAGCCCGTATTTCCTCTTTGCCCAGGAAAGACTGCTGTAGGAGATAGTGTCAGAAATCCTGCTGAAGTTCTGTTGTATTCACCATCTGTATGATCAATTATTTCCTCAAGCTGGATGCAGCTTTTGGAGAGGGATTTTAAGAGGATATTCCACAGGATCTTTTCAGGAACTGAGATGACATTGACCACTCCCGAGTCTTTTCTTAAAGATGGGAATAATGTTATCCTTTTCCCAGAGTTCCAGTGGGGCCTTCTGTAGCCATGGTTTTCCACACATGATTGACAGCAGCTTTTTAGTCACACTAGTAACTCTGTCAGTACCCTCAGGTGAGTCTCATCCTGGGATGCACCTGAGCATTTCCAGGTTTTTCTGCATTTCTCTGAACTGTTGCTTCTGTGGTTTGATGTCTCTTTCTTTCTAGAATGGAGCTGGGATCTGGCTTTGTTGAAAAAGACTGAGGTGAAGGCTGTGCTGGTGCTTTGCCTCTCGTTATGTCTACTGCTTATTTCCCTTCCTCATCTATCAACAGATGGGAATTTTTCATGAACTCTGTTTCTCAGCTAACATTCTTGTAGAACTGTTTCTTGTTGTCCTTGGAGTCTTGTTAGTTTTAGATCAAGCTGGGCTTTGGTCTCCCTCCCTTTAGTTCCACTGCTTTTAGCTTCTTTGCTAAGTTCCCAGTCCTTGTTTCTAATTCTTGTGTGCTTCTTTTTTCAATCTTAATTTACTAGGACACGCTGCTTAGCTGGGCACATCTTCTGCAAGTGTTCCTGCACAAACAGGCTTGTTTGTTTGTGTATCTCTGTGCTCTACAAACTGGCCACCCCTTCTGGCCACATTATCTCTTTTGACTCATTCCCTACACTGCAATTCCTTAAATAAGTCAGAATCTGCTTCATTAAAGCCTAGAGTCTTAATTTTGCTTTTTCCTCTTCCAGCCTCCTCCTGTGTCCTGAACTCAGTTACCTCATGCTCACAAGATGTCTTTTTTTTTTTTTTTTGCTGTATTTGCCATCAGTTTTTTCTTGGTTTTGAGCAGCAGGTCAATTTACAATGCTAATCCTGGCTGGCTTCTGTGTCATCTATAGTAGGAAACTATTACCAATACACTTAAGGAACATCCTGGTTTGTGTGCCCAGTGCTGTGACCTCCACAGCTGAAGACTCTTTGTGTGAATGGTGGTGTCCTTTGTTCATAGGTAGGCTTATCTACCACCTTTCCTTGGTTAGATGATTTGTAACCTTATTCCTAGTGTTACTCTGATTGACTAAGAGACTGAACAGACACATGGAACCGCAATTCACACATACTTTTATACTGGAGCTCTCTGTGGTCAAGGAACCCTTCTATGGAGGTAGCCAAAAAAACCCCAAAGTGAATTGCATTCTGTCCCTGTAGGCAGTTGGTATCTGCAGTAATCTGTGGCTCTCTGGGCTGTGTATGAGTCCGACCCGGCTAGCTCAGACTCTGGCCCACAGGGACTTGCGTAGACAGAAAGAAAGAGACAAGAAGCGCTCTTCTCCACGTGGGGACGAGTATCCTGTTTATTGGCTTGGGCCAGGACACTGCTGGTGGTGGCGACCACCCAGGTAGAAAAGAGGGCGTGCTACCCTTGCAGTGGGGCTTTATCCCCCAGGGGAAAGGGGGCAGGGAAAGAGGACCATGGCCAATGGGATTCCATTGGGGAGGGGCGAGGGGAGGGGTACCCATGGGACAGACCACCAGGTGTGTATAGAAATGGGGGGTCCATAGGGGAGAGACCATGTAATGAGAGAGGGGGAATAACAATCTCTGTGATGTAACATACCCAGTTCAAACTTCCCATCACCCAGTGCAAAACAACTACTAAACAAACTATTTAGTGCAATACAACAGGTATCTATCCCTGACAGGCTAGACAAGCTTTGGTGGTGTCTCCACAGCATCATTCAGGCAGGCTCTGGGCAATCCATGGACTTCGCTTGGCAAAAGGTCAGCAGGTCTGTCTTTGTTCTGCATGGGAGAGAATCTCCTATCACCAAAAAAAAAAAAGATTTCCTTTCATTTTTTACTTCTAATTTGATGACGTGAACTGCTGGGCAAGGCAGGACTCACTCACCCTCTCACTGCTGCCAGGGTCATCACCATGTTCTTCAGATCAGTAAGCTGCAGTGGGGACAGAAGATTCTTCCTGTTGCCAGACTTCACTGTTTTCAAATGTTACTCATCTCAGAGTTCATGTTTCCTGTTCCAGTGCTACTTTGGTCTTGCCTCCCTCTGTAGTCTGATGGTCTTGGCCTCTTGCCTCTGTAGAACCTCTTCTGAAGACTCTCTCCACCCCGTTTGTTATCACAAAGGTGCCTGCTCACCACATCCTGCATCCTCTTGCCTGGATGCCACAGCACACATCCCAGACATAATGGTGCTGCTGCTGTCATCACTTCAGGGAGGAGCATCAGTCATTTCTTGCACTTGAAGACCTGGATAGCTGTGTGTCCCTCAAGAGTTAGGTCAGCATATAAGTGAAAAGAAGGGATTGTCTCCAGTGGAGTAATTTCCATTGTAGTGCTTCCTCTGGGAGCAGTTCTCCTGGGTCCCTTGTGTGCCAGCCGCTGTGACATGGCTTTGTGCCTCTTTGACTGCTTGTTGGCAGCATGTTTGCTGGCAGGCTCCTGGTAGCAGCTGAAGAGGAAGCTGGATGTGGCTCTGCACCCTTGGTGAGGCTCTCCATGCAGCTGGGGACCTGACATGCTGTGTGTGAGCTGTGCTGCAGCTCTGCAGTGTGCTGCGTCCTCCTGAGCTACTGCCAAATGAGAAAAATGGCAAGCAACAGGAGGAGCAGGGAAGACAAGAAAGATGAGGATTGTTGGAGTAGTTTAGGGGTTTTTGTGGTTTTGGGGCCTTTTTTCTCCACTTAAAAGCAACCTGCTGTGGTATTTACCTTGAAGCATGCTGCTTAGAAGTTGGTCTGTCACTGTGATTTTGTAGCCTCTTATTGTTGTCTTGACTTTCCTTTCCTAAGGTGTCTGACTCTCAGGTGCAGTTGAGCTGCTTTGTTCCCTTTGTATCTTAAAAAAACCAGTAATTTTTGGATGGTATTTCCATTTATTGCATTTTTTTGGGAAGGATTGTGGTGTTGGAATGTATTTGGCTTAGTTCAGAAATAAGGTAGTGAAACGTGGTTTACTTTAACAGCAAGATTCTGAATAAGAATTTTGTGACTTTAAGATCATAAACAACTGTTCAGTTAAAGTTTAAATGCTTCCACAAATTAAAATTTTAGTGAAATATATGTCCTAATATGACACAAGCATGTGCAACAGTGCTTCCGCACTTGATGTCTGAATATGTCTGAATATTTGCTTTTTTTTTTCTGTCTCTTCATAGGAGCAGCCTTTACTGAAGGGTTATCTAGTGGTTTAAGCACTTCTGTGGCTGTATTTTGCCATGAATTACCTCATGAACTAGGTAAGACCCCAGCATTTCCATATGCTGCACGTGTATGTACTTACAGGTGCATGTGGGAGGACAGAAATTTTACCAGACAACTTTATCTGTATCAGGTTCTCTATTCAAGGATACTCTGATTTACTTAAAGACTGTTTAATCATTTCTAAATTGAATTAGTAGTTTAAAAATCTAAATATTTCAGCTACTCTGGTTAAAACTGTCTCTTGCAATTGCAGCGTTTTCTGTCTATCTGTCTACTTTAGTTGTAGTTTTTATTCTCCTTGTATATAACATAAGTTGTGAATTGCAGGAGAATGCATGACAGAATTTTCTCACATCTCTCCTTAATTTTATTCTCCTGCTTGTGCTGCTAAAAAGAAGGTCACGATTAGTCAAAGTACTTTCCGCATAACATTTGCTGCTTTTTCATTAAGTCTTGCAAAGAACTGTTGTAGCTCTAAATTAAACTTGAAACTACTTGGAAATCTTTCTGGAAACAGTTTGGCTTTCAAGCTCAAGTGATTTAAATTCGTGTGCAGTCCCATGAGAGATTATTGTCGTGTCTTACAATATGAGTTGAGTATTTGGCCCTTTTGAAGGGCAGCTGGTAAGAACAGGATGGATGTGCTTAATTGAACTTGAGACAAAGCTGATCTTTCCAGTTGTCAAATCATTTTGGATGTGCAACTGGTGTTTATTTCTCAGCTGTCACGGTCACAGTCACACTTGGTGTATAGAATGAAGAAAGAGGAGTTTGCTTTCACTTTTTTGAAGGTTTTATTCCCCAGAGGGGAGAACATTCAGTTTCATTTAATGGAGCTTGTAAACCAGTATGTGTAAACTTTAAACTCTCTCTATATAAACAGTTTGATATATTTATACAATAATGTTACACAGAAATATGTTATTATGGAGAAAATATACCTGATTTTATGGGTTGGAAGGAATTGAGTCTTGTTCATACTAATCATGGAACTTGTATTAATTTCACATACTAAATGTTGTTAGTTCATATATAAGAAGTAAATTCATCTTTATGAACCTGATAATTTTAGATTCAACTGTTCTGTTGGTTTTAGAAATAACAAAAATCCTTTAAAATTTACATCATACTTCTTTAATCAGAACAGAAGACTGATAGGAAGTACCTTCTTTACCAGAGAACATGGCATAGGAAAATTGAAACAAATGGGACTAGTTGAGGTTAGCTGGGAAAAAAAATTGAATAGTTGTTAATGCTAAGCAATATACCAGTTCATCTTGCAATAGCTTATAGGAAAAGCTGTTGTAACAAATTACTCAAATTAGCTTTGAAAATTGCTTTTGTTTACTTTAACTGGAGATAACTTATTATTTGAAAATAAAATGGATTCTTTATAAGCTTATATTACTCTGGTTTAGAAAAAATATTTTCTGAATTACAGAAAATCTGTTTCTGGCTGGTGGTCTTTGATTCTGTCAAGTTAAAATAAGATGTTAAGGATTATTTACAGAAATTAATAAAGAAATTACTTTAAATTTATAAAACAGATTAAGAGTACAAAGCAGTTACAGGATGATAAATGGAATATGCAATTGAGTGGGAATATTTTACTGTAGGAACATTCAGGCATGTCAGGTACTGCAGCATTTTACCGTGGTGGTTTAAATTCAAACTGCTGGAGGATATGAAGCTATTAGAGACCATCCAAAGGAGGGGTACAAAGATGGGGAAGGGGCTTGAGGGGAACCCATTTGAGGAGCAGCTGAGGTCACTTGGTCTGTTCAGCCTGGAGGAGACTGAGGGGAGACCTCATTGCACTCTACAGCTTTCTCATGAGGGGAAGACAAGGGGCAGGCAGGCACTGATCTCTCCTGTGACGGGATCCAAGGGAATGGCTTGAAGTTGTGTCAGGAAAGGTGGAAAAGGTTTTTCACCCAGAGGGTGAAAACCCTTGCCCCAGAGGGTGTTTGGGCACTGGAACAGGCTTCCCAGGGAAGTGAAGTGGTCACAGCACCAAGGCTGAGTGCTCAAGGAGTGTTTGGACAATGCTCCTGGGCACATGGTGTGGTCTTGGGGTGTCCTGTGCAGGACCAGGAGTTAGACTTGATGATCCTTGTGGGTCCTTTCCAAGTCAGGATGTTCTGTGATTCACCAAAAAGCTGCTTCTTTCAAAAATGCAAGGACTTTAAAATTTTAAATTTTATTTGCTGCTGTGTTGTTGTTCATGAGCACCTTTGAATATTCTGTCCCTCAGTGATTTCTGATTTTATGAAGGAAAAAAAAATAAGGCAAACAACAGCATAAAAGTAGCTTAGTAAATAAGACAACACTGCAGTACCTACCCAAGAATGAAAACTTTGTCTTGGCTTTTTTTTTCCCCTGTTATAGGAGATTTTGCTGTCCTTCTAAAAGCTGGTATGACTGTCAAGCAAGCTGTGCTTTATAACGCTCTGTCAGCTATGCTGGCCTATCTTGGGATGGCGACTGGCATCCTCATTGGTCATTATGCAGACAACGTTTCAATGTGGATATTTGCACTTACTGCTGGCTTGTTCATGTATGTGGCTCTTGTGGATATGGTAAGTGCCTAGACCTACTTGAATTTTGTGTAACACAGCTTAAGAATTAATGATTTGAAGCAGCTGCTTCTTTTGAAGGTATTTAACACCTCCTTGTTTGTTTAGGTACCTGAAATGCTCCACAATGATGCCAGTGACCATGGATGTAGCCGGTGGGGATACTTCCTGTTACAGAATGCTGGGATTCTCCTGGGATTTGGGATAATGCTGCTAATCTCAGTATTTGAACATAAGATTGTATTCAGCATAAACTTGTAATCCTGGTTGCCAGGAAGACACCTTGGTGTTAAATTATAAGCGGTAAGGGTTTTTTTTCTATGAATTTCCTTATTGGAAAGGTACATTTGATAAAGACTAGATATTTTTGTTGGTGTGCTTTGTTGTTGTGTACTTCCCTCCCTTCTTGCCTGATAGAAAGGAACACTGTAAAGTTTGGGGTTTGTTTGGGTTTCGTTTGTTTGTTTGTTTTTAATTGTATTTTTTTTTTACTTGGGATTTAGCATTGCTTATGGTACTTGAAAAGTGGTACTTAGTAAAACATGGCCAAATCTATATTATTTGTATTGTCTGTATTGTTTGGGGGGGAGTAGGTTGTTTTTTTACTGAATTTATTTACTGTATATACGTGATGTTTTTTACTTCAATGGTTTTGCTGGTTTAAAGAAGTAAAAAAACAGTGGTTTTTATTTTAGCACAATTAAAATCAGTGGATACCAAGCACAGTGAGCAAAGTAAAACAAGAACAAGACCTGTAATGGTTAGCATATGTTTATTGGTAAAAGCTCATCTCTTCTGCATCCACCTGGGTTATACAGAAAGGCAGATAAGTCCATTCCATCCTTTGTGGTGGTGCTGGTTCTCTCAGTAGCTTTGGATTCCTGTGTCTTATTCCAGTTGGTTTCTACTCCAAACAAGTTGATGTAAAACCATGTTCTAAGTGTTTACATCAAATGTTTAACTTGTTTGATCCATTCTGATATGAGTTGCTCTTTGCTGGTTTCTCAAATCAGCAACAAAAGTCCAGCTCTTAAATTGCCAAAACTTTAAGAATTCCATCAAAAAGACTTAAATAGCAGTGCTGTATCCCACTTAGGCTGCCTGAAGTGACAAAGGTGTATTAAAGCCTGTTTGATTTCAAGGGGGAGGAGTGCTACAGGCTGAGATAAACAGTCATTTCCTACAAAAGCTTCCTGAAGTAAAGTGTTGATTTACTTTGGAAAAATGAGCTGAGTGGGAGAGCTGCCTACCTCTAGTTCAGTGTGATTGCACACAAACCTGTGCTATGTTTTTTTGCAAGAACTAAAGCTGAGAAATCCAAAATAAGAAAATTTCTTTGGTAGCATATCTAGAGAAGCAAGGTGTTAAAGATAATAAGTGTATGCTTAAGTATGTAGTTTAGGCCTACAGTCTTAATATGTTTAACCACCCTGAATGTCACTGAAGGAAGAAGGTTGAAAAAACCAATAGCAAAATAAATCTGCATTTGCAGGGAAGGTGAACATGTCAAAGTTCTTTAATGATGAATAAATAACAGAATTATGCTGTCTTACCTAGTTAGCTTTAAAAACCCCAGAAATAAAACAGTTAGAACCTATTTCTGATCCACTGCCTCAAATCATCAGCTGAATAAAAAACTTGAATAACAAGATAAATGTTTGATAATACCATGTAAAACAGTTTGTTGGTCTGTCATACAGTGGAAGCCAGGAACCATTCTATCACCTCAGAAATAGATGTTTTCAGTTAATTTGAGAGATTTGAGGG
Source organism: Agelaius phoeniceus (assembly GCF_051311805.1). NCBI lineage: Eukaryota > Metazoa > Chordata > Aves > Passeriformes > Icteridae > Agelaius > Agelaius phoeniceus. The sequence continues at coordinate 92,506,614 of NC_135265.1, read as the reverse complement.
GGTTTTAGGAGTTGGGAAATGGGTGCCACATGAGTTTTTGCACCCAGTGGACTTAGCTTCTCTTCCTTCAGCCTTTCCTCAGGTTAGCAAGATTGATATTTACTTTTCTGCTCACAGTGATGAAATCCTGTGCTGTGCCTCCTTTGAAGCCAGGGGTTGAGAAAGGTGTACCTCCCTCAGCTCTCCTAATGCACCCCTGTGTCCTAGCGGGCTGTTTAGGCTTGGGCATGGTGTTCATCTGTGGTGTGGCAAAACTCCATAAATACTGTGCACTTCCGCCTGTGGGGCTTCCACCTTCTGCACTGCAATCCTGGCTGCTACAGAAATCTGGCATCTCTGTAGTCCTGGGGGATTTCAGACTTGGATGAGCTCAGTTTGCTTTGAATTTTTCACTGCTGGTTTCTGTTAGCCTACAGCCATAATAGCTGTCAGTTCAGCTGGATTTCTCTTGTCTGGATATGACACAGGACGTGGGCAGGTAGCCTGCTGTTGTTCAGGAGATTTTAAGATTAATGACTAAATGATAAATCTACAAAGTTCAGTGTTTCCAGTGAGTTGTTGGCTGGCTTTTGATGTACTTGACTGACATTAAAATATCCACATATCAAAACCCATTGCTAATTTAGGAATAAAAAAGAATGAATTGCCTTTAGAGCAGAAATGTCTCTATCCTGTACACAAACACTCCACCCATTCAGTGCTCTTTGATCATTGATGGAGAAACGTCCATGACAGGCAGCTGTCCGAACTGATAACTGAGAAGGCTACAGACTAAAACTTACTGTAGTTTCATATCAGCAGGATGACAAAATGTTGGTTGTTCTGTTTGTTTTGAGCTGCTTTGTTTGTTTTGTTATTTATCTTTGTTGGCCTTATAAAGTAGAATCTGCATCTGTTGCAATGTACTCGTGTTGGAAATACTCAATGCTTGGCAAACTGGTGGGGCAGTGCCTCTAAGCAGCCCTTTATTTTTATGTGTATATTTTTCTGCAGCAGTTTTTAATGTGCCTGGCTACTCTGGATAATAAATGCAAGTGTCTGCTTTGTGCATCCATCTGTAGCTTAATAATGGTACAGACCTTAATTTTTATGCTGTTACAGCTGCCTTTAGTGCCTGTGTTAGGTGCAGGTAAACAGAATAGGCAAAAATGCTGGAATCAATTTTGGTTTGGTTTATTTCTGTAACATATTATTCTAATGGTTTTGGCCTGTATTTGTACAGAAGAGGTGTCATGTTTGGGCAGCAGGAGTCAGAGCAAAGGTGTGGAGTTCTCAAGTTCTCCCCTGCCTGGCCTGTGGGGATCAGGTGCTGGCTGGTACGGTTTCTCTCATTCTTTGCCCCTAAATGTGATGCCATGGGTGTTGTGGGAATGCAACTCCTTTATGTTTATATAAAACACAGCCCAGGCTGTGAATTCAAAGGCTGAAATAGAATTCACTGAGGCTCTTCTGCTGCCTGAACTGAGACACACGTGCAGTTAAAATCTCTGTGGAAAAACTGGGTCGTTCCATTTTCCACAAGCAGAAAACAGTTGTTTTAATGGAATGGGCGTTGTTTTTCTTTGTTTGGTTGTTTTTTTTAAATTTAAAGTACGTTTTTGGTGTGTGTGTATATATGGTCTCTGTAGCTGTTACTGTATTGCTGTGTGCTAGATTAAATAAACCACTGAACCAAACCGCAGGCGTCTGAGCGTTTTTCTCAGTGATGCAGATACGGCGAAAGATGTTAAGAGCCTCGAGAAAAAAAATCCGGTAACAAAACTCAAGGTTTGGCAAACTGGTGGGGCCGTGCCTCTAAGCAGCCCTTTGTTTTTATGTGTATATTTTTCGGCAGCAATTTTTAATGTGCCTGGCTACTCTGGATAATAAATGCGAAGGTTTCCTCAGGGTTTCCCGTGCCGGGGCGGGGAGAGGGCCGGGCTGCCGCTGCTGGGGCCGCCTCCCGCCGTCATCGCGCTGCGCCGGCGGGGCGGGTCGGGCCGGGCCGGGCATGGCTGAGGGGGCGGCGGGGCCGGGCGGCGCCGAGCGCTACTTCACCCGTTGGTACAAGCCAGGTACCGCCGGGGCCGGGCCGCGCCGGGCAGGGCCGGGGGGCGGCGGGGCCCTGACTCCTCTTTGTGCCTTCTTACAGACGTGAAGGGGCGGCCCTGCGAGGACTTCTGCGTGCTGCAGCACTCCAACAGGCGAGTGGCCGGCGGGGGTCCGGCGCCCGGGAGGCCTCGGGCTGCGTTGGGCCTGTCCCAGCTGCCGCAGGGCGAGCAGCAGCTGGGACAGGCAGGGTCGGCCTGGGACACAGCACGGGGCGAGGCTGCGCTGTCCAGGAAGGTGGGAGGAGGGGAAAGTGACAGGGGAATCGGCCTCCCCATCCTTAAATTGAGCCAGTGAGAAACAGAGGCTTGGCCTCTTCCCCCCTGACGGCCCCCCACAGCCCCTCGTGCTGTTCAAGCAGGGCCTGTGGTGCTGCCCTCGCTCCCTCTCCTGCCGAAAGGGCCCCATACACCGTCCCTAGGGGCGTTCATGGAAAGACTGGACGTGGCGCTCAGTGCCATGCTCTAGTTGACACGGTGGTGGTCGATCATAGGCTGGAGTCAATCTCAGAGGTCTTTTCTAACCTAATTGATTCTGTGATCATCAGTAGGAGAATAGCAACGTTCCAAAAGGCCTTTCTGTAATGACATTTTGAAGGAGTCTCTTTACCTTGATTTAGAAATCCTTCCATTTGAACAAACATTTAGCTTTTTCTAGATAAAACCTAATTACTTTTCCATGCACATGTACTAATGGATGGTGAAGGCAAGATAGGAAAGTGTCTTGCTTCTGCTTGGATGTAGCTGGATATCCAGTTATATGGAGTAAATCAACCAGTACCTGATGTGTAGTCTCCTTCCATACCTTACCTCCCCCTGCTGCAGCCTCTTAGGGCATCAGGAGCATTTCTGGGGTGTTCAGTCCCAGAGGGAAGAACAGAACCTGCTATCCACACAAAAACTGCCAGGGCCAGTGGCTCATGGGTTGAGGGAAGGTGAGGCAGCATTTGTGTTCCCGGTGAGTTGTCTGCTCTGGGAATTCAGAGTAAAAGGAAGGGTATGCTTGGCACAGGGCAGAACCATTGCCTAGCTGCAGCCTTTGGAATTGGAGCTTCTCTGTGGCTGTTTCCTGCAGTCCTTCCTCCATTCTTTCAAAAGGGAAACCAGAGTACCTTCAGATAACAGGTGTGACAGTAACAGCCAGGAAGGACACCCTTCCATTTGTACTGAATACTGAATATAAGGTTACTAGAGTTTAAATTCCACTGATTTGTTCAATTGTCCTTGAAAACTGTTCTGCTACTTTGAATTCTGAAATATCAGGACCCTTGGGCTCCACAGCAGCTTAGCCAGATGTTCTGTAAAGTATTTTACCATTATTATGTATGGGGCTGTGGCTCAGTGTGCTGTTTGTAGGCAGTGTGAAGTTGTCTCTTGATTTTTTGTTTTACAAGGTCTCAGCTCCATCAGGTGACAGCTCAAAGATAATTTGTCATCTTCCCCTTAGAAGGAGGCTGGGGTGAAGGGAGGTATCTTTGCTGCTAGGACATGCTGGATGCATTTACCAGGATCCAGCTCCCTCTTGTGGGAGCTGTGCAGCCAGAACTCCACAGGAGTGTGGGGAGATGGATACAGCATCCACAGGGAGAGATCTGGTTCTGTGCCCTGGTTTTCTCTGCAGTCACTCTTGTGTTGATTCTGGTGCTTGCTGTAGGTTTTGTACTCTCAAACAGAATAGCTTCCACTCCCTTCAGTTACTGGCAAGTTCACGCTTGTGCATTAAGTATGGTTCTAGGCCAGGCAGGCTTGGTTTCTTCAGCCAGGCTCATCTCAAACTGTGCAGTGTCATGGTAAGAAATAACTGTCCATTAGAAAAAATGAAATGCAAGCAGCAAGTTAACTAAGGCCCAGATCACTGAAGGATTCCTCAGCTGTTCACCGCATAGGGCCTTTAGCTGTTGAGAAACACTCCTTTGTGGTACATTTTGTGACAAAAGTACACCATGCTTTACTTGTTTATCTTAACCTGAGTGTCTCCTTCAGCTACTGGCTGAAATGAACCAGCCATGCTCTCATGGGGTACAACAGATAGAACAGCAGTGGTTTTCTTTCAGTAAGAAGTGTAGGGCTTTTGACAGTCCAGTCCGGTATCTCAAAATGAAGCATTTTCCATGGGAGTGGCTTTAGGTCAGAATGCCATTTTCATTCCGTTTGGTACAGCAGGTGTCAAACAAGATAGGCAGAGGAGGTTGTGGGATTTGCTTAGAGCACAAAGGAGTGGCTTCTTAAAACTACAGTGGAATAATTATAATCTTTTTTCTTTTTTGCAGAATCTGTGTCATCACCTTGGCAGAAGCCCACCCTCTTCTTCAAAGTGGGAAAACAATTAAAAACATTAATTACCAAATCAGTGCAAACTGTAGCAGACTTCAGAATAAGGTCTCTGGGAAGTCAAAAAGGGTATGGCTTTTTGATTTCCTTAGTTTTCATTTTAATCTCGCACACTGCCTGAGATCTTTCTGTCCTTTCTTGGAGAGAAATCCAGCAGGCTACTTCCGTATTTCATTTAAAAATCAGCCTCTCTGCACTTGAAGAATTTAGACTTCCTCAAGGGGAGCCTGTCTGGCTGTCCCAGCCAGGATCTTGCAGTGCTCCTACAGCACTGGTGGTTTCCAGTGTTGCTCAAACACACTCGCTTCTAGTAATTTTTTTGGTAGTGTACAGAGGGACATAAACATCCCTGAAATAATAAAAATTTATTTCCAAGAAGATGTGAAGGATTTGGAGACTAGATAGTAGATGGGCCAGTTCAGCATGGTGGGTTTTTGAAGGTGCAGTTTAACTTGCTTACACCAAAATCAACGGTGCTGTTCCTCTCCTCTCTCCCCTGACTTTAGTCTCATCAAAATACAAGTTTGTTAGTCTGCAAGAAACTTGATTATGACTAAATCTGTCGGCTTGTAACAAGCTTCTATTTGATTTGAGCACATAACTAAGTTGGCATCTTCCCTTCTGTAGCAAAGCACAGCTCTGGAACTTGGAATGACCCATAACTATCACACGTCCTTCCTTTTAGACATTGCTGATGGTAATACTTTTACAAGTCCTATGTAATTAAAAGCACAGATATGTTTGTTTGTTTTCCAAATGCAGGGAGCTCAGTTTTTAACAGAACTTGCCCCTCTGTGCAGGATATCTTCATCAGATGGAGAGGAATACACCATTTACAGGTAAGATTTTTCCCATTTTTTCCTTACCTTGCCATACCCCACACATCTACAGAATCTGAACACTTTTGCAGTTGCATACGAGGGCGGCTGATTGAAGTGAACGAGAACATCCTTAGCAATCCTGCTCTTCTGCAAGAAAAGGTAAGACACTTTCTTGTTCTTTATTTTTCAGCTTTTATTTCACTGCTAACTTCAGTCTCGCTTTTTAGCCATCAACTGAGGGGTACATTGCAGTGGTTCTACCCAAATTTGAAGAAAGCAAGAGTATAACTCAGGGACTTCTGACGCAGAAGGAGTACGAGGAAGTTTTGATGAAACGCCACAGTTCTGCTTCATGAAATCAACTCTACACTTCCCATCTGTGTTTGATACTAAATAAGTGACTTTTATTGTACACTGTGAGTTTTATAGTATGGAAAAGGCCCAGTGCCAGTTTTTAAAAGTGGAACTAAAATCTTTGATTCATAAAAGAATAAACCAGTTAAAATAGTTTGTATATTAAAATTTCTGTAAAAACTTGACATAAAGTTGGTTTTTTTTCTCTGAATTCTAGCACTACAGGTTTTTAAATGAGCTCAGAATGATATGTTGGAGATTATTTATGTTCCACAATCAGCTTTGCTTCTGCTTAATGCAAGCATAGTACATACAGAAAAATCATAGCATTTAGCTATCATGTAATTTAGCTAAACTAATACAATATGGAGTTTGACACAGGTGAATGGAAAACAAAAATGCAACAAAAGCCTGTGTACAAAGAGCAGATTAATTTGAAAATACATATTTCACACCAAGTTATATTTTCATGGTATCCTGAAGTCAAATAATGCCCTTTGTACAGAATTTTGTAATAATCACCATCTGTTTTCTTCAATTTTAAATGGCATAGATCAAGTCTGCATAATACTTTAGTGGTTCTACAGGCAACTCAAATTCTGCTCAGTTAGTTTTAATAAAAAAGAAAGCAACAACTGCCATCTACAAATAGGGTAAAAGAAAAAGGGTTTAAGTCAAAACTATTAATCACTTAGAAATACATTTTTTGTGGAGATAAATCTTGTAAAGATTAAAATTCAGAGGTGAATCTATTGAAAGAGGTTTGGTTTTTTTCCTAAGACTACTTCATTGCAGGTATAACTTGTAACTAAGGTAACATTTCAGTGCTTCAGGCCACAGCCTTTCAGACTATATTCCTGATTCTGCTTTATCAAATACACAGACCGAAATAGGCCAGAGATGAGTTTACAGACTTCAACAGTAGTGTTACATGTAGCATATGCAGCACAGGGGTCTTTATGTAAAATGTCTATTTAGCAGCATCTTTGGGTTGACACATCCATTAAGACATTCAGAAGCATTAATTACAAAATCGGTATCAACAGCGAGCATAGGAAAGGCATTCACATTATAAAAATACAGAACATTTAGACTAGCTTGTGTTTTAATGGCTAAGTAATGGGACATCTATTAGATGTGACAAAGGTCAACAGTTTTATATCAAATTAACCTGGCTTGACTTTCCACAAATGAAAGCAGTATTGAAACTTCAGCAAGTGTTATTTTCAAATGGGAATTCCTGCATTTCTCAGTGCTATGATTACTTGCTCTCTAAAAACGTCATGTTTGTTACATGATTTTCTAAAGACTTGATGCCAAATGTCTCCACTCTTCTTTCTGGAGTACGTGCATTTGTACCAGCTCGTATTCTGTCTTCTTTCCATGGTGGAGCAGGCTTAAGACAACCATTTCCCGCTTTATTCTGTGTATGTATATAAGAAAGATTTCTTAAAAACAACCAACCAACCCAAGCAAACAAACCTCAAAAGTTTTAAATAGTGCAGATTAAGCTAGTACTCACCTTTCTCAGTAATTTGCAGCAAAGTGGAAGAAGTTGACATAACAGAGTCATCACATTCCTTGTTTTCAGAATGCATGCATCAACCTAAACAAGACAATAAGTAGAGTAATACCTATTACTCTATACTTGTGTTAGGCAGTTGTTTTTGGCATGAGATGATCTGTTTTGAACTGGGTTAAGTAATACTTTTCCTGTTAAAATATCTCCTAATCAAATGGGTTTGCCTACTTTTTTTAAACTTCTCTGTATAGTACATGTAAAACAAGAGCATCCCTTCTGTTAAGCACAACTTGAGCAGACACATCCCAAGAGGATGAACTACTAATAATACTATATTAAACAGTAACAGAAGTCTCTTGGAAAGGAGCTCTTAAGATCTAAGCATGAATCATCACAATTCTTCATGGTTTTCCTTTTGCCAGCATGATTTAGAGAGCCAAGCATCATTTAAGCCTTAGTTTGATGTTACACTAAAAGTTATCTTAAATCTTAACATTCAGCACAGGTCACAAGTCTGAGCCCTCAGACATTAATTTGAGAACCTGTTACTGCTATGTACTGGTACATCACTGTATAAACACACTGGAGTTCCCATTTAATTTAGAGGGTATAAAACAAACCATGCAGTAGCCCCAAGGTGCTCGGTTTGGTTCTGAGTGGCTTCCATGCTTTAGCCAGTTTCACACCTGCAATAAAACTGAAACTTTTCCACAGCCATGTGCAAACAAACATCCAGCTGCATGGAAATGGTCTTGCTCAAATTGATTGCTGCTGGCTCAGGGATACTGATCCCCTCTGATCTTTGCAGATCTACTTCTTGTGTTAACAGTGATGAAACTTTCACTGTCTATGTAGTTATTTCTAGCAAATATGAATATCAGAAAAAAAACCTGCACAGTCCAGGGTAGATGCTGCCTACTGAGAATCAAAGGTGTTTCAGTAGTGGAGTTGGGGGTTTGGAATTTGTTACATTTATATTAAGCATCAGTAACAGTAATAACAGTAATTATTACAGTGGCAGAAATACATATTACCTTCATTAAAATTTTGATCCCTGAAGTCCATACTGAGGTACACCTAAGTTCCTGTTTATCTGAATGGCATTTTAGTGGATTACAGTACTACTGCAACCTAATTCCATATTTTAACTGGAGCATAAATTAGTAAATTATTTTATTTCAAAACAAGTTAAGTGTTACTTTGAGAAATATATATAGTTTTTTACTGTACCTTTGTAAATGTAGCACTTTTACCCTGAGCAGAAGCTTTAGCTGTTGCCTGGAGCTGCTTGCACATAGAGATAAGTTTTTCAGCCTCCAACAGAAGCAAAGGCTTGTCATCATCATGTACCTGGTATGTTGTCCAGGAAGACAAAATAACTCTGTGTTAAAGACTCCAGCATCAAGTTAAGGGAGAAGACAGCACAAGCAACTTCTAAGCAGTATCACTGATGTCATAAGATACATCACCTGATCAGAAAGAGCATGAAGAGCTGAAGCAAGCTTTGTGCCCTCTGTGGCAAAAATCTGAAAGGAGAAGAAAACGTGTAACAAAATGAATCATAACAGAAGGTAAGGTTTTTTCCCTCCTGGTTTAATAGTGTGCTTTTAAGTAAAAAGGTAGCAGGAAATACTTGTAATAATTGTATACATCTACAATTCACAAGTCAGCAGTTTGCAGTGACTTCTGAAATAACAACTACACAGCAAACTGCCATCCTCACAGATAAGCAGAGTTTGAAGGCTTTCCCCTTACATATAACAAAACCCCCAACTTCCAATTATTTTTTGCACGTGGCAGCTCACAAATGTTTTGTGATGACACCTGGCCTCTTTGTTTATTGTCCTTTCAAAGGTAACAAGTCTCCTGTTACACACAGGTATGCATTCTGGAAATAGCATTTCACATCCCTTCATTTGGGCCATTCTGTTTGCATTGTGCAAGTTTTTACATCTTCTTTCTTTCCCATGAAAATCCTGCTGCTCAGACTAGGATTTAGTATCTGTTAACAATACCAGGGACTGAGCTACGTGACACAACAGATACTACTGATGTGTTGAAGTCCACTGTATATGCCATAATGCCAGTTTGCTATCCCTCCTCCTAGCTGGAATCTATCAGTGTAATGATCCTGTCTGAAGCTATTACTGGAACACTGGAAGTTCACTTTCAGAATATATATCAGAGTTAGGCTGCTCAAAGTCTAGAACTGCCAGTCAATTCATGGTACATTGTACTTATGTGTAAGGAATCAGACACTGAAGTTCCTGTTTGGCTTCACTCAGAGTGTCTACGTCCTATTTTGTTAAAAATACATTACCTCTGCCTGATGAAATAAATCTTGAGTAGTTTTCAGAAGTCCTTCTCCTCTGTGAGAAATAACAAAAGCAGAAGATATGCCATTTACAGACTGCAGATTATATTGCTTGCTACTTACAAAAATTATAGTCTCACCACTGAACATTTTACAGTTCACACCAGTGAACTGTAAATATCAGTCTTTTAGAAGATACTAGACACAACTACCTACAAGAACTGACTTAAATATATTATACAAACACCTCAGCAGCTACAGCACTGTTGGGGAATTAACAATGGCTCAGTTCTCATAAGCTGAACAAGACTAGAAATCCACATCTCTGGCATAATGAGTATTATTGGACTAGCAGGTAACAAAAAAGAAATCTCAACTCTGGTAAAAAAACCCCAAGCAAACCTAAATTCTTCAAGTAAGAAAGCTGACATTGCACAGGCAAGTTTCAGATAAACACTTTTCAGTACAAGGATCAGTAATTCTCATCTACAATACTATCTCATCTACAGGTATATACTTGTGCTTTAATTCCCTTAATTTTCAAAGTATTTATGAACATGATTCTTAAAATGTTTTCCGTACCCAAGAGACATTTAAATAGATGCCCTCCAATGAAACAGATGTGAAGCCCTTTAAAAATAAAGTCGGGTTTAAAATTAGGGTTTTTTTAAACAGTTCAGAAATTTACAGAAGTTTATAAAGCCTACAGACGGAATCAAGTTCCTTTCTAAAACAGTCCCAATTATTATGCTCTGAAAATGAAAATTTGTTCTTTCTTACAAACACTGTTAATGCTCTTTTCCCACCAAAATTTGCCATGTGTACTCTAATTACCTGGTAAATAAATACATGGAGTAGGCCATACTTGACATGCCTTGTCCATGCTGCACAATCTCATTCTCCTGATCCTCCCATTTCTCTGTCTCAGAATCCACATCAGATGTTAGCAGATGCAATTCTAATCCAAGCTTTGCAATTTTCGCCTGTTCCTATAAATGGTAAGCATATTTATGGCACTTAAAAACACATTGTTCAGACAAGATAAAAATATGAAAGGAGTTTTTTTTACTAAAATGATGCCATCTTACCTCAGAATCTAGTTTGACCGGCTTTAATGCTTTCAGATTTGCATTATGCTTCTGTTTCAAACAAAAAATAGTATTTTTAAATAAAAGGAACTGGTAATAATTTTACTTGCAAATCTTAAAGAGATAGCTCTATATTCAGAGAAAGACTTTGCAGGAGAGTTCAAGAGGTTCAAACAAACTTCTCAGCAGAAACGGAGTACCTGTTCTAATCTGTCTGTCCTGAAATGGCAGGTGCAGATGCCCTGAAATTGCAAGGAAAATACTTCCTCCACAGTTCTCAGGCTCCACTTCCTAAAGCAGTACAGTCTCTTCCCTTTACCCTGTAATTCCTCAATAATACTCAGGACTAAACAGTCTCAAGCAAGTACTCCTGCACTGATTTTTCTACCACTGATGGTACTGATATAACAGGGATGCTGATTTGGCTAATAGCAAGCTGACCTAGGCTACCACCCATACAAATGCTGCTGTGAGGAGGGAGCCCATTATTCTGTGCCACTCTGGAGAAGCAGCTGTAAGCAAATACTGACACTGATCTTTTCAGGGGTTTCCTTCTTTTTTTTGTAAGTCATGAACTATCCAAAATATAAGTCTGGCTGCAAGCCAAATATTAGCTCATAATTAGTGGTACTGATGTGAGTAGACTACCTGGTACGGCAGTGCTTGCCAACTGCATGACACACTTAGGCAGTAATTCATAATTTATTTTGTAATTATTTGCTGTTCTTGGCTTTAATTTCATGTGCTGGTGCTGTCTCTGTGCAAAGACAGCAAAACCACCAGACGTGGGAGGCACAGTCCACATTCAGAAACCACTGGACTGCAGAGAAGTAGCTGGTGTCATAACTTGGAGAGATGTGAGGCACAGGAGGAGGCTGGATAATCTCAGTGCTCAGCTGAGAGCCTTGTCTGAGATTCTGAAAAACTCTGACAAAAACCTGCTGCTATTCATTCGTGGGAGTACTTGGGAAATTAGGTTCAGTAATGCGTGCAGGAAAAATAAACCAAACAACAAACAAAGAAACAATACTGTTCATTGTGAACAGCATCAGAAATGAGACTCTAGTCCCATTTCCATTTCCCACTTCAAGAATCTGAGCAAAAGTACTCATACTGAAGTTCCTAGTGCAATTTAGTGCACAGTTTAACTTTCTGCCATTTCTCTTTTCCATCCAAAAATGTTTAAATATTCTGAATCTTATGAATGTCTACCCAGATTAGACACTGCAATTCTGCCTATGTATTAGAAATGCTGATCTCATATCGAAACATTTAGCACAAAGGACTGTACTCCAAATTGTGATTTGACTATACTGCATGTTAGAAATGCAATTTCAGAAATACTGTTTTCAAGGCAGTGTCTTAAAAGAAGAAAGGAAGACAAAACCTAACTAGATTTGTTTGTAAACACGAATTTTGGTCTAGAAGGTATGGCAAATACTTAAGCTGCAGAGTCAAGGAAGGGTATTCAAAAAAACCAGCACTGGTTACAGCAAATAAGTTTTTCAATTCACAAATAACTAAAGGAAGCTCAGAATGTTTTTGCAGTTTTCTCCACTCTAGTGTTCCCTTGCATTATTTTAATAGTACTATTATTAAAAGTCAGATCAGTAGATACGTTATTCTGCTTTTAAAACATGATTCAACACTTTAAACTATAGAGAAAAAATATGCATTAATACACTCATGAATCATCACTGCTGCTCTGGTCCTCATCTACAGCATGGTCTAGGGTGCCACTCATTACCAGCAAACAGCAGAGTGGCAATTAAACAGATGTAACAAAATATGTGATCTAATTAGATTGGCAGGAACAGTGTGGCCTCTGTGCAGGGACAGCGTGGGCGTCAGCGAGGCACAGCAGATCTGTGGTGGCAGTGGAGGGAGGAGAGGCTCTGCTGAGAGGAACAACACTGGGAAGAGAGGCAATTCCAAAGCTCAGAGCATCAGCTAAGCAAAGAAATCGCTCTGTGAAGAAACTCTGGTGTCCTGTGGATGCCATCTACATTTCCTGTCTACTTTCAAACTGTGCATTTGTTAACTCCCCACAATGTTAAGTATCTCGCAAAACTCAAAAAGAAGGCAGGAACCTTTCAAACAATACAAAGCAGAACTGTTTAAATGCTGACCACAAAAATTTTATTGAATATTTTTAAAAACATTTGAATCAGTGGGACTCTGACTTCAAACATTTCATCTCTAAATTATGATGTCCAGAAGCTATGTCCTAATCAAACTGGTCAGGGACAGAAACCCTTTCCAAAGTTTGAGTATTTAGCTCCATAACTATGAAATTCACCCATGATCATGCATCCTAACATACTCTATTTAAATCTGCAGATTGGCTTTATAAAACTTTTTTATAAATATTTGATTTATAAAGATTTTATCTTTTCATTAAGAGTCAGAAGTTGTGTTTGAAGCTGTAGAATTGCACAACAGAAGGCATGGAGACAGAGGACCATTTCAAACCCAAATTTCTCTACAGGTTAAGGAAAAAAAGCAGGGAGAGAAAGAAACAAGCTAGAGCTTACTGTACCTTTTGAGACTATTCTTTCCCTTTTTCCTACTCATGGAAAGATTCAGTTCACAGAAAGTGAATCAAATGACTGATTACATGACACTATCAAGATTTAGGAGGCTTCCTAACACACAGATGCTCTCAGAAACAGTGTAATATCAATTATAATCAGCTAAAGACATTAAATTACCTCATACCTAAAAACTTTTTTCTCTACATTAAACATACTTAAGATCAAGGAAGGAAAAGAACCCATTATTTAAAAAGGCTACAACAGGCTCGAACATGAACCCTTGTTACAAATAGGTTAACTCAGGCTACAATGTTAAGTCTGATTTAGTATGATTTATTTTTGTTTTAATTTTCAGTATATTGCAGCATATTCCTACTGTTTTAATAGCAACAATGTACTTTTTAATTATATAGCATGAAAGTAGATTATGTGGTAAAAACATTATTGAACAGGAATTAAAGTTTATGTATAATCAAAGTGACTAAAGCACACAACATAACTAGTTACATTTGTCTTCAGTCTGCTTATTATTCACTTAATAAATTGACAAACTTTGATATTTTAGTGTCAGCCATCCAGTCAGGATGCATTTTACCAAGATATTGTTATGTCCCCATGGGGATGTGACAAGGAAAGAAATCAAACAGAGAACAGCAGATACAAAGTAACCACAACAAACCCAAAAGCAACTTACCCCTGGTCTGGGCAGTGATAGGTAGACACGCTTCTCTCCTATGAAGAACACACAGGTTTATACCAAAATTTATATATAGATTTTAATCAGTGGGATCAAATGCCTTACTTCATCCTTCCTAAAACTGCAGTACTATAAAAGCAAATTACTTACCTGTAATTCCTCCTCTCTGAATACTGCAGAAGATCCTCTGTCTCATGCTTTCAGAGACAGACCAAGAGCTCCGTACTGCTCAGATTTTAACAACTGGCAATTAAGAAAGCTTCTCTGAACATTTCCCTCAGTAATATTTCTAGTCTACTGCATGTATTTCACTAGGAAAGTAAAGCAACTCTCTCCCATGACTCACTAGCTACATGCACTCACTTTGTTGCAAAATACAGAACATAAATTTGTAGCTCCATGTATGGCTTTTCTTGGCATGGGATGAATGGTCTGAAATTTGGAGTAGACAGTGCCACTAGTGAGAAATACACAGGCAGGTTTTCCTAAGTAATGCAAATAAAACTCTCATGTTGTACTGTACTACACGTATCCCATGTGTGCTGTATTTTATGAAGAAGGAAGTTCTACAGAATTTTACAAACTTATTGAATTGTTTCTTGTATTGCCAGGAGCCTACAATATTCCAAATCTGAGCAAAATAAATTAAGAAAAAAAAATCCTTTTTGGGTGTTACCTAAAAGTTGGTAAGACTTTATTTTCAAGAAGAAACACTGCCTGGGCTAACAGCCCAAGATTAGAGTTTCAATTACCAGAAGATATAATAGTCTACGAAGTCTTGCATTTATTACAATAGATTCAGTTGCTACAATTGCTAATTCCTCCTCTTGTATCAGCTCCTAGAGAAATTCCATTCTGAGTCCTCAGAAGACAGTTCTTTTGTGCATTCAGGATTTTTTGAAAGCATGCCCTTTATCTCCTGACACAACAGGAAGATCAAAATCTCTGTATCTAGGCAACTGACTCCTACAATTTTAGGACGCCAACAAGTGTCCTTCAACCCTCTTAAAAAATAGGAAAAATTCGTTCCTAAGATCACTTTTCCTTCCCCCATGCAGTCTTGCAAAAGATGAATGAGCTAACAGGGCACAAGCTGCGTAACCTTTTTTTTTTTCAGAATGCAGTGTTATTCGGATATTAATTGCCCAAACATGTATCCAAGCAAATTTGTCCTCTAAAGACCAATACAAATTACGAGAAGTCATTTACAACATCCTATACATCAAAACATCAGCTAAAGGGCATGTAAGACATACCAAGAACAAAAGTGAACTTACAATTTTAAATGCTGCAGCATAAAAGATCTCCTTGGAGCTATGTAAAAACATGTTGTGTCTTGTTAAAAAGTTCAAACACAGAAAGCTTTGACATAACAAATGGAATAAAAATGCTCACTGCCATGACACAGTACTTGAACACACAAGGCAGGCATAGACATAACCAAATGGAAAGTGGTGGCAAACAGAAGAAAATAAAAATTGCCTTGCTCTTCTATTAATTCTCATTATTTACCTTAGCAGGGTTTCGTTGCTCACCATATTGAAAAAGAAGAAAGATCTAACTACTTATTTCTCGGAACATTTTAAAAAACCCTAAGGATCATAAAATATGCACACAAAAAGACACACTTCATTGGACCCACAGATACCAAGACCTTTCAAAGGAGCAGATCAACTCAGGTCAGAGATAATTTACTTAATCAGAAAATACTTAATTCCATCAGTGTAGTCACAGAACTTTTATTTGATTCCATTAGCAGAATATACATACGTAATTTTTCAGGTATTTAATTTCTTTAGTTTGTGTGTCAGATCTTTGCTATTATATCAAGAGGCTTTTTTCACCACATGATGGTCATCTTTTTATTTTACTCTGCCTTTGTTTTTACTAATGTGTTTTCTTAAACATGCTTTTCCTTTTTTAATTTTTTTTTCACTTAAAATTAATTTTCATTATTTCATTCTCTGTCTTCCAATTTTCTGCTTTCTACTAGTTCCAGTCCTGGTTTTCCCTCCATAATACCCCTTTTTCAACTTTCAATTCCCACTTTTGATGTCACTTCTTCTCTGAGAGTATGGCAGCATGCCTGCTTCACTCTTCTTGCTGGAATTTGAGCTTCCTAATTCTGATTTGTATCACCTATTCATCACCTACAGCCCTTCAGAAATCTCATGGTCATTCAACTCCTCTCAAATCAAGTGGGCAAAACCAAAGAGGAGAGCAGAGAAGTATATTCAGAATCATACTTCAGTATCTTCAGAAACTGTTCTCTCACTTCTTACTCCAGTTACAAGGCAGCAAACCAGAGGATCATTTATTTACATTCTTCTCCACCATGTTCAAACCAAAACATTAGAAAAAAGAGCTTGGCTGACATCCAGCAGCTTGGATTGATGAAAGGTACTTCTGTCATGTGGTTCATCTCAAAGTGCAAGAGCCTCAGAGTTAAGCACCAAATGGAAATGAACCAAACAATCCCTCTGTGGGCAGAATCAAACTTCCCATGCCTGGCAGGGGAGAAGGAGCTCTTGACCCTCTCAAGGAGCCTGTCACCCTCCTCATTCCAGCCTGGACACACCAACACTGTGGAGAACAGGCCTCCTCACCACTGGATTAAAAAGTGGTTTAGGACTGAGCAAAGAAGGACAACTCTACCTAGCTGTACAGTTCTGCACAGCACAGGAATATTTCCCAAATACAAATGAGGGTTACTGGGCTGTGCTGTGCTCACCAAGCTCCCCCACCCCGTCGTGCCTGTGAATCCTGCTACCCTGGAGAAGCCCTTTTCAATTTGGGCATGTTCTGGTATAATTTCATTAAAATTGAGTAAAATATGCTTCACTTTCAAGTTAAATCCAGCTCCTCCCATGTGCATTTGGAGCCTCAGCAAGAGAAATACCTCATTTTATGTTATGAAAAAAAAACCCCACTGGATAAAGAAGCTATGCAATTGCTCGTGAAAATAAAGAAATGAGTATAAACAATGTGAATCTAGTGTAATCCAAAAAATGCTTCTTTTATTTGATGTGTCCAGCACATTTAGTCACCATTCATTTTTTGCATCTTAAGCTGTATTCTGAACTCTCTAACAAAGCCAAACATTTAAATTGGTAGTACAAAAATACAAGATTTTAAACTGAGAAGAAAAAAAAATATACCTCTTACTGTAATTCTATCTCTTCTTACATACAGTCACAATTTTACTATTAATAAAGCACTTGATACATTTTAGTCTGTAAAATAAAGACACTTTTACCAACCTCAACATTAAGACAAGTATAATGAATTACAAGAAGAATAAAGCCTTATCAAATATTTTGGCACTCCATTGTGTTTGGAGGCAAAAGTTTTGTGAATGCCGCTCCTATAACCTCTTAGCAAGTACATATGTTCGTTTCATTTATTTACTGGATCACCAGGTGTGTTTTCTTGGAGAAGAAAAAGGTTGGAAGTGGCAAAGTAACTTCAGGGGGTATTTTCTGGTAGAAAAAAGTTGGGGGTGTTTAGGTGAGATTTTTCCCCTCCCTTTTTTTTAATGACAAGAGTCACTCTGAGGTCCAACAAGAGAAAACAAACAAACAAACAAAACCAGATTAGCCCACAATAGAGGAGAAAACTTTGTAGAAGACGGGTGGATATAAGACACCAAATTACTTCTAAGGACATAATTGGTGGTAACTATGAAAAACTCCAGATTCAGAGGAAAGTCTGGGCCATGTGACAAGGAAAATGGAGATTACTCAACAGTGTTTTGGCAATACAAGATCTAACACACCCAAGGCCACAGAGAGAACACAGGCAATGCTCAGTATCTTACCAGTGGTGGTATCAGAACACTTTATGCTGAAAGAAAGACTGAGGAAATGAGAGCCACTAACAAGAACACACTTGTGTGGTTATGCCAAACAAGAGAAGTCTTCACTGCATCACTCATGATGGCCTCCAACCTGCTCAGCAACACCTACCTATTCTCCTTTCCCTCCTTCAAGCAAGGACACTGGGCTGCCCTTGTGAAATGATGCTTTAAAGAAAGTGGAAAATACCACTTATGGAAAATGTGTTATCTTCCATCAGCAGCCCCAGGAGAAAGCTATTAACTACAGAGGAGGCTGGGCATCTGACATCAAGAACAATTTGTTTGGAGAGCCAAGGATATGCTTTGCTGTGGCTGCATGATTCTCTTCCTATTATTTTTAAATACAATAATATCTATCTATATATATGTACGCACACACACACAGGTAGATATAAATATATAAAAAGGTTATCATTCAACCTTGCTAGACCATTGTATGAATATGAAAAAAATCAGATACTGCATGATCAGTAGATTCCAAATTCCTAAAGATTCAAAATTTATTCTAACATATTTACAATAGCATAATAGCATAATTTGAGTTTCATGTTATAAAATATTCTCTTTAAGGAAAGCGACTTTGACCCTGGCTCTCAAAACAAACAAACAAAAAATCTGCTGAAAGTTGAAAGGCCCATAAACAGGCTCTCTGCACATATTTATGTGGTATTTCAGAACAAGGTGGAAGAACAGCTGGGATAACAATCACATTTTTCTCAGAAGTCTCAAACTGCCAATAACCTGAAGTACACACAATTATTGTAAACCCACTCAGAATTTCAACATATGTTTTCTTTTTACAAGTCTTTTACGAGGCTCAGGCACACACTCATTCACCAACCAGCAGCAACAATTTAAGATATTACACCCCATGACTGGTTGCTACTGTGCTCAAAATGCTGGCAGTAAAGAACTGCTCACACAAATAATCAAGAACAGAAATTTAAACTACAAAATCAAGTCTGAAAATGAAAAGAGATCTCAATAGCAAGATGAAGTATTGTATCATTGATAAAGTGTCATCTAACCTGAATAAGGATTTACATTTTCTGTATCTTAGATACAAAAAATTAAGTGCCCATATTTAGCTAAATCTAAGCTTTCGAACCTGAGCAATTTTCTTTAAAATACAAGACATTCAGTATTATTATACATTACATTCTCTCTGTATGCAATTATACCCTAAAGACTGAAACAAAGACATAGCTATAAGAAGTGCGACAGGCTACACTAAAGAAATAATCTGAAAGAAAATTATGTGGTATAAAAACGAAAACCAAAATGCCTTCCATTTTAAAGGTAAATTACCCTATGCTAAAAGTAGACATAGAATTTTTTTTCCTTAAGATTCCAAGCTTTTCTTCTACATGTTGTACAAATACCAATAAACTTACCAACCAGAGAAAATATCCCAAGATTGTGCAGAGTCGTCAGAAATTCCATCCAGGAGAAAGGACAGCAGTTTAAAAATCAAATAACTACATTCACTACATTATGAAGTGAATACAAGGCAAGCTGACAGTATAGAACATATATGTATATATGTATTTTCTACAAATACAGGACATTAATTAAACATGTCACAATTCAAGTTGTATGTTGACTGTCATGAATTGATGATATGTGCAAGACAAAATAAGGGGTGGGTGAAAGCCCTACCACCCCTTGTATTTGGACACTGCTGGCAAAGAACTGAGTCAAACAATTTTGTGTCCTTTGAACAGTTCCATTCGATTTTGCTGGAACTAATCTCAGTGCAGAAAATTAAACATAGCAAATCTTACGTAAATCAGGCCTTTATAGATTTGGTTGCTTTTATTTGAAAAAATCCAATCAGCAGCCTGATTTAACATCTATACAAACCCAACATATCTGTGTATTGCTACCTAGATCTCACAGGATGTGGAACTGTTTACTGCACTCCACTCTTAAGAAAACAGAACTTCCTAAATCACACTTAAAATTCTTAGATTTGAAGTTATATTTTTCTATTTCTACACAGCCTTCTTACCTCTTTTTCCTTCAAACACATCGTTGATTTCTCTTAACAACAGAGACATGTCACTCAGTTGAGACTCCCAGGCCTCGCAGAACACCTCAAGATTTTCTTTTGCAATCTTGCTAGATGGATGTAATGCCAGGGTTTCTGCAGCAGAAATTATCTGGACAAAGAACAAAGCATTTGCTGCTGTAAGTCCCAGTACATAGTGTTCCACATGAATTCACAAATGCCTCCCCAGGCAAAACACAGAATTAAACTGCTACTATTATCACAGTGTATTCATCTGACAATTGCAGGCTTGATGAGCGCTCTTTTAGCTCTCACCCAGCACTAGAGCAAAATTCCTTCTTAGAAATGAATGCTTTCAACAGGTAAAATTAGGTCTCCTGAAAAATCCACACAAGTAATTTTTATTGATTTATGTGTAGCAGAAGAGGCCAGTTAAAAGCTGAACATACCTGTGGGCCAGTGACCTGAAAGGTATCCTCTGCATGTATGCAAGTTATCTCAAGGGGCTCAGTTCCAGAAACATGCCTCAGTAAGCGACACATCTGAATTATTTCAAAAAAATTAAAAGAATTGTAAAAAATGTACATCTATTAGTAGTGAGAAAAGGTGTACATACAAAAATAAGGTGTACAAACAAACATGAAGTTATTGATTGTCCTTTCAAATATTTACTGGGGACTGCACTCCCTGGGCGCTACTCAGGGAGAATTAATAATAAAAATGGGG
Organism: Agelaius phoeniceus; assembly: GCF_051311805.1. Classification (NCBI taxonomy): domain Eukaryota; kingdom Metazoa; phylum Chordata; class Aves; order Passeriformes; family Icteridae; genus Agelaius; species Agelaius phoeniceus. Next base: position 92,486,273 of record NC_135265.1, on the reverse strand, counting down.
CTAAATCCTGACTTGAAAGGTGTGGAAAACCATTAACAGAAAAGAAAGTCTTAATAACTGAAGTAAAACAAAAACAATTTCACATATTTATGACTGAATAAAACTGAAAGTAAATACACATATATAGAACTTGGAAAAACTGTAGAATAAATAAGAACAGGCTTATTCAGCAATAAGTAAGCATGTGGAAAATTTAGGTTTTCATCATCATCCAATGGACTAAATTATCTTTGAGCAAATCAGTGCCAAATTAGTTTAGGGAAGTAATACCGTTTCCTTCATCTTTCCTTCATCATCAACCTAGAGTGCACTTTGGGTTGAAAGGAACATGGAAGTTTTCAGATCAAAAGGAATTTGTAAGACAGAGACAGCACGTATGAAACTTATTGCACATCATCAGACATGCTACAAGGTCTCACACACAAGCATTATTTAACCTTTGGTTATGCCTGAAAAAAAATTGATGTCTCACTAGAATACTGAATAGCCACAGATCAAGGGGACATTAAATTAGAAATTAAAAATTCAAAGCATTGTTCCGCCAGTCCTGGAAGTTCAAGGGTGTTGCTTCTACATATTCATATTTCTGGGAGGAATCCTCAAGCCCTGTATATCATATTTTTTTAGAAATGAGTATTGGATACCATGCAAGTACAGCTGCTGGCATCACTGTATTTCAGATCAAAGTGATCTATATTTGTATGTTTCCTGCTGGCATAGGTGCCTCTGCTCATCTGTGAGAGACAGCAACAAACTACACGTTGCTGACATCCCCTCCACACACTGCTTGTCACAAAGGAGGAAGATTTTCAGTGGCCCTCTTGACTAATCTTCAAAAAATCAAACTCACTGCATTAAGAAACTTAACTGTATATCTCCAGCATTCTTGTATACCTGGATTCAGCTATTGCTGGATGACTGCTGCTTGAAAGAAAGGGGTGATAATTTCCTCTTGGACCTAGAAACTTACTTTTTTACTTAATATTTTAGGCCAAATGTCTACGTACAGATTGAGTCTAGATCCATGAGGAGAATGGGCACGAATGTAAATCCCTTCTATAACACTTGCATGCCATGGTGATGTGATGTATCTGGCTCATACCCTGACAAGAACAATCCAAAATTCAACAGCATACTAGGAAAATAAAATAAAACTGCAAAAACACAGACCAAAGCCTTCCTAAAGAATAGACTGATGCAAATCCAGCCACTCATTTTCTAAGTGTCCTATACAATGAAAGCAGGTGTGAACTCACCTCAACAAGCTGTTCCTTCTGCTCTGATAGCTTGCAAGTATATTCTGCTACAGCTTCAAGATTTCCTTCTACTCCTGTGATTTTTAATGCTTTGAGAACCATATGATCTGTATGGTATTTTAGAAGATCTGCTGCCAGAGATGTTGCTGCACTGTGGACCTTGAATAGCATTAAAAGAAGAAGAGATAAACCATGAAACAGAAAAAAAAAAGTCTATCCAGTACCAAGTCAAACAAGCTTAGGAGACAGATTAATTTTTCAAGAAGCAAAAACTTCACTGGCATGAAAGCTCCTATACAGCTTGCTTATTATCTGGAGTTTTAGTTCTTCAATTACTATTCAAAGATAAAATCCACTGCAATTAAAAAAAAAAGCCAAAAAACTCTCCCCACAAACAAGAAAAAACAACTTCACAACCAAATATGGAGAGAAACAAAAGAGCAGCTGGGTAAAATGAGGCCATTAAGTCATCACACCACTGCTTTCTGATTATGTTACAGCTGAGGAAAAACCAGATGTATGAATCTGTGGGTCACCAAGTTTGGCATAAGCAAAGCACAATGGCCATCCCACTTCTCCTAAAGAACACACATTGAACTGTGTGAATCAGACTGAAGCTACACAAAACTGAATTTATAATGTATTAGAAATTAGAATTATCAGTAATACAAAGAAAAGCTTGAATATAATCAGCTTGTGACACAGCCTTAGGAAAGTACAAAGCACCTTTTCTACAAGGAGATGGGTCTTGAAGGAGTCTCAATCTCCCAACAAGCAAGGAGAAGCTTCTCATTTAAACACATCTCTAAATCCATATACAGACTCAGAAACTGTCCTCTGAATGACCCTGGTTGAAAACAGGTATCAGTGACAGCTGCTGCTAGTCCTAGTAACTAGTCACTAGGTTACCTGCACCCTACAATCAGCCCCCTCTTAAGAACATTGCTAAAACCAAAATAGCAACCTCTTTAGAAACAGCAGAATATGCTCCTAGGACTATTGTGAGTCTTGTAATGCTGCACTCACTTTACTAAACTAGACCGAGTACAGAACAAACTTGGTGTTCAAGAGGAAGTATTTTTCCAGCTCTTATGAATGTGATGAGCTTGGAACTCACTCCATAGAGAAGAGTTTTTACTGGAATGGTATGCTGGGGTTTTTAATTCACTGGATTCCATTTTTACCCCCTTCCTCTGGCAGTACTTCCTGTGCATCCAGAATTAGGTTCTTCTGGTTTTTTAATTTCACAAAGGACAAGAAAATTGAATTGTTGCCTCAAAACCTGCTGCAATTGTTTTTTAGAGGGGGAAAAACAAGCTATGACAACCTGTTATAAACTATTTATATAACATTGCTCACATGGCATTAAAAATTAGCACAAATCACTAATCCCAGAAATGAAGTCAACTCTGAAGAAAGGATATCTGAAAGGCTTGTAATGCTGGAGTAGGAACTGGCAATTCTCATTTATATGTAGACTACATAGAGATCACCTTTTCATTAGAGATTCTTTTCATCCTGATCCAAAATAGAAATATACTTCTACTTAATACTGTCTCTGATCATTAGCGGTAAAATCATCTCAAGAAAGGAATACAACTTCTGTTTCTTCCATAAAAAGACAGAGAGTTAACTACTTTAACAAGGCTGTCTTTTGTTCTCAGCCACTCAGGCTCTCAAAAACATTTTAATTATAGTCACAGTATTTGAATTTAACCAGTAGAAATCCTGACTGACACACTGGGGCATCCCAAGTCAGACTGACAGGAGAGTCTTCAGCCATGTACAGAAGCATGGCCACTCTGGGATCAATTCAATCACTACACAGAGAACAACAAAAACAACATAATTCTCTGAACTTACTTCTAAGAGCAAGAATCCTTTCTTTCACACAACATATTCCAGCCACCTGTGGCTTTATGATCTATGCAATTAAATAGTCACATCCTAATTTGACTGGGAACTCTTCCACCTCATTCAGCACCTGGGAACAATGTTGCTCAAGAAGGATAATCTCACAGCACTGTGAAGTGCTCACATTCCAAAGTGAAGGCCACTTTGGCAAAGCACTGCTGTCTATTTCCTCCATAATGGTGACCAAATTACAAACCAGCACATAATCAAAGTGCAAAAATTATCTATCCTCCACTTTCTGGAGCCTAACACTGGGCCTGACAGCAGAAGTGCAACTGAACTGAAACAGATTGAAAGCACTGTTCAAATCTTCAGGACAGCTGCAGGAACACAGTCCAGAAGACAAAATTTCTCATTCTGCCTATGGTAAAAAAGGGGAGCCCAATTTTTTCAGCAATTGAGATTTTCCAGTTACAGGAGCTGACAGGTCAGCCTAAACAAGTTCACCACATTTCTCTAACATCTTTGCACTGCTCTGTGTTGAAACTCACTGTTCTTAATCTTCATTTCTCCATCTGCTTAAAAGAACAGCAATTTGAAGCAGTTGAAAAGATAGCAGAATCATGTGCAAATATTTAGGAAGTTGCCAGAAATCAGATTCTCTATTTGCTTCAGTTCTGTGGAACAGACAAGGCCCCAATGCTACCCTCACTAGGAAGGGTGAAGACCCTGAGCAGCAAGTGCAGCCCATCCCATGTACCAAATGAGGCAGCTATTCCATGTGTGTATGCAAGCTGACCTCAGCATACTTGCACTTAGGAAAAGAACAATGTACTACAGACACACACATAGCTGACAACTGCTGAGAAAAAACCCCTGAGTATAAGGCACTGTCATAACACATTTCTGCTAAGGAAATCAATAGGAAAAGTTTAATACAAATAAACTGCAAATGTAGTTTATTAATTTAGGCACACACTAGAAGAAAATATATTTACAAACAGTGATGTATGCATCCCCAAGGGAAGTTTGCCTTTACATTTAAAATAATGGCAAGATATAGTACTTGCTTCCAAATACTTCTTTTTTGGGTTAGCAATGAACCTTTGCAGCCAACAGATTTCTAATCAGTAAGGACAAAGATGATGTAGCTAGATCCATGATCTAATTCTGATTTGGTTACTCTTGTCTATCAGCAGGCAACAGTATTCTTGGGTACAGTACCCCATTTTACAGTGGGATGGAAAGTATGAAATTCAAACTTTTATTCACCATATCTTGCTTAAGCTGTACTTACCTCCCTTTTAAGTTCATTCATGCACTGGCACGTTTTTAAAATGGCTACTTCCAAGTCTTCCATGAGATCCTTTGTCTTTTGGTTTTGCTACAAAGCAAAGAAAGAAGCCAACAAGACATTACACAAAAAACCCAGCAAACGCCACCTTGACATCATATGTCATGAGCTCAAGAAGCTTTAGAAGACAGCCTTTTCTTTCTAGATGAGATGCTCTCACTTATGCAGCCTATCTATATTCTACTAGAAAAATTCTTTTATAGAAACATTTATCACCAAATTAAATCTAAAACCAATTGTGAGGCAATCTGATTGTCTGCTTGTATTCAACAGGAATTTATTTCTAAACTTCACTGAGCTTTTTTCAGGAAAAGGGTTTCCTTGACATCTGCCAGAAATCATCTACCTGACCATCCTAAAGTAAAACAAGCATTTAAGGCTTTTTTTTTAATATAAACATCTTTTTAAAATAAAGTGGTTCCTTAAAAATGTTATACCAAATGTTTTATATTGAATTATAAGATTGGTTCTTCAGAACATTCACCTTGCAATGAAACTGTTGAGCTGAAACCAAATATCCACCTCAGTGAGTTGTTATTATTTTTCCTGCTACTGTGTCTTTAGTCACAACTAGGCTGGGTTATTTATTAATGAAAATTCTTAATGCACAAGCACACATGTGCACGTCCAACTATTTTCACAGATCATAAATATGCATAATCTTGAACTAGGCTCTCATTTATATCTCTTGAAATGAAGCCTGTAAATTATTTAGAGGTGACTATTTTCCACCAGTAAAGAGCTAAGAAATAACCACGTATCCTGGTTTTGGCTGGGATAGAATTAACTTTCTTTATAAATCTGGCATGCTGCTGCTTCAGATTTGTGATAAAGGCAGTGCTGACAACACAGTGTTAGTTACTGCTGAGCAGTTTGCACAGCTGCCTACCAGGGCTAACCACCAACACCAAGCTAAACATAGGTTTAGCTCCTATAGTTAAAGGGAGTCTATAAAATTGATATTCTGTATGTGTGTTGTTTGTCATAACAATATTCTGTATTATCAGTAAGATTTATATGCCCTTCAAACTGCACTACTGCATTAAAAACACACCTGACAGCAGTACCTGATTCAAAGAGGAAAAAAGGAACAAAAATGCTTTGTCATAAGACATACACTCAGTTAAGTAAATATCCTATACCAGGACACATATGCCTTATTTCGGAGCGTTGATAAGACCTTGTGCTACACATATCCCCAGGAGCAAGACTGAAAGCAAGTCAGCATCAAAACCAGAAGCTGCATTTTCCATCTCTGCTTTTGCTTCCCCTTTTGCATGTATCTTCTATCATTTTCAAGGAACAAGTAAGACAAATGATAGAGGCAGGCTTAACAGCATTCTTTTCTAAAAGCTACCATCATTTAAATAATGAAAAAAAGGACAGACAAAAATAGCCTTACTGTTTCTCTTCTCTCTCTATAATATTAAAACCCAGGCAAATTTTACAATGTTTCCCTTTCCAATAGTTTAACTGTTTCAGTTGAAAACAAGAAAGAAAACTGTGGTCACAGCTATGGGATCAAGACAATTGAAATCTCTGAACTACTCCACCAAAAGACTTCACTGTTTAAGATTGTGCAATGATACTTCTGTTCACTGCCATGTTTACACTCTCATCTTCATTAAAATTAGTCTACTGCCATCAGTAGCCTAATTTAGCCATCAAAGAATCAATGAAGCAATACCACTGGGTAGGGGGAGGACAGAACATATGGAAGCTGCAAAAGCACAGAACAAACTGGCTTCCTTGATCAGCTCCCACTGTGAGGAATACACCCAGTTCTCTCTTCCTAGACCAGAAGAAAGACTGCATTCAAAATTTCTATTCAAAGTAGAGATGAAAAGATTTACTTTGCTAAAAAGCTCTTACAGCTTGCATCCACACTGAAACCAGCTGCTCTAGTTCCATTTTAGCTTGTTTAGACAGCTCCAAAATGTGCTCTCTGTGCTCATGACTGGTATAGGCAGAGTCTGTGAAGTCTTCTGTGTGTTCCAGGATAACTTCCAGCATTGTTGAAAGGTTCTCTTTTGAGAGAAAATAAAGATTCTCACGGAGACCTTCCACCTTATTCTGAAAAAGAAGCACATCATTTCCTTAAGAATTTACGTGATTTAGTTGTGACGCAAATGCAGAAAGCAGATCTATCATTTTACTTTTTTTTTTTCTCCTTAATGCTTTTTAAAATTACTCCCTTATGTTCAAAGTAGTCCAACAATTTCCTTGTGTCCAGACCTTCAGTTTGGGGTTTGGGATGTTCCTTAAAAGTGATAATACAACTAGCAGTTTACTAGCCCCTTATCAGGAATAGCAGCAAATATATAATTGTATTCCTTATCAGGAATAACAGCAAATACATCATTGTTCTACTGCTGTCAAGAAAAAGTTTCTAAACTCAGGAAGTTTCAGAAATTAAATATATGTTCCAATTTTGTTTGATCCTTCCACATCCATGTAATCCATTTTGAGTAGTTTTCTAAAAATATGTATGTAGCAAATTTAATACTTTGGGGCACTCTCAAAAAATTTCAGTGGAAATTCAAAGAGGGGAAATGGATAAACAAATAAATTGAATCAAAGTGACACACTCAAAAGCAGTAAGCCACGGTTGCTCATTAACTGTTCTTAATGGAGTATGAAATTTAGAAAAGCCTTTATGAGGAAAAAAGTCCATTGAGCTACAATTTCAATTCAGAACATTTCTTTTAGATGCCAGTTTGCTCATTTAAATGTTTGTAAGAATATTTTTGTGTGCAGTTTTAAAAACATTAACACTTAAAAAGCAAGAATTCTCAAACAACTATTTTAATGAAGGTCTGAGCAGATCCTGATACTTCAGTTTATTCAATGTCAATGCATCACCTCAACAACATATTAAGAGTTCTGAATGCACACTGATTCAGAAGGAGAGGTGTGTTTTGGCAATGACAAATTATAGTCACCTCTTGACAGATTCTCTAACAGTTTGAGACAGTTATTTAAGTCAACACCTCTGAAGAGATGCAGCTCCATGATCTCAAATCTAAAACCAATTTTTTTCCCCCAAAAGCCTAGTTAAGAGGTACTTTATTGGCTGTAGAAAACAATATTATTTCTACTCTTACCTTGAATTCTTTGATGCCAGAATATATGCTGATGGGGGCCATTTCACTTTCTCCATTTGGTCTAGAGTCAGTTACAATTTCTATCACCTGTTCCAAAGCTAGTCTCATCCGATGAAAAACTCCATCTTTGTTAATACGAGCAGATTCACAGTCTGGATGCCTCAGACAAGTCTTTTTAAAGAAAGCAGAGTAACTATTATGAAAGACTACACATGCAGTATATTGAAATGAATGCTTCCTGCTAAGGCAAGTCTAGAAAATGATTTTAGAATACGGAATTCTTTCTGCTAAACTGCTGTTAAGCTGAATTCACACCGCTACTCAGAATACAGAGATTTTCTTTCCTCATTCTTTACACTTATACCCTCCTTTAGCATGAAATCTGAAGTGAGAGAGTGAGAGAGGAGAGTCAGCTCTCCTGGCAGATGCCATGCTTTGTGATTTAGCCAAGTTGTGTAAGGGTGCACAAACTCACTCACCTTTGAAGCAGTCAGGAGCATCATAGTGCACTTCTCAAGAACAGCCCTAGATGCTGCCATTCTGGCCTTTTTCTTCTCATCCTTCAAGTCCTAAACACCAAAAGAAAAAAAAAAGACCCAAATATTGCACAGTATCTAAAATATTAACTTGTGAGACTGGAAAAAGAATTCTTGCAGGTGAATGGTTGTGAGAAAGCTTTCTAATTTCTGACAACCGCTATTTTCAGCCTAAGTCATGATCTAGAACTTACTTTTCAGACAGACTTCAATTTATGGATTTATTCTTGGCTCTATTCAACTCAGATTTCAAAGAAGGAAGATCTCCAAGATATAGAGCATGTTATGTAAACTGTTGCTAATTTTGATACCTTTATCATAAGGCATTATTCATAAAACAGAAAAATGAAGTGAAAAGAATAGCTGCCAGGAAGTATTTTCTGAAATGGAGGGGAGGGTAAGGCAGAAACAGAGAACACCTGATTTTCATTATACTGCAGTGGAGGAAATGTAAACTAAATCTTTTCTCTACTTCAGTGTTATATTTGCTACATACCAGTAATAAAAAAAGTCTTAAGAGGCTGTAAAAGCAATTCCTTGGTATTTCTCTGCTCTGAGTACAGAAACTTATCAAGAACTTTCCAGGCAAATGTGGATACACCTGCAAAACTGAACTATACCCAGCAAAATTCATCAAAATAGAAGAATTTAGACTCCAAACCAGGATGTGGGGGAAGAGGGCATGAATCCCTCAACATGCAAGAGGGCCTAACAAGAGGAAGAACTCAGAAAGCTACATCTACCAGCTTCTCACTGCTCACGAGGACAGCTGAGTGCTGAGTGTCAAACAGGCAACTGAATGGGATGAGCTGAAGCTTTACAAGATGTAATTAATCCTAATATACCCTAGATTAACAAAAACACCCAGATAAATCACAGCAGCTGCCTGTTTTGACATTTTTATAATGTCTGTATTTAGCAACTACAGAAAATCTTTAAAATCAAAATCACATTAAAAACCAAATCAATAAAACAATGAAACAAGAAAACAGTTGATTTCTGAAATTCTGACATTACACACTGATAAATCTGATGGCACTCAAGAATTTATGGCACACTTAAAAATACTGTGAGAAAATGCCCCCTCCCCATAAAACCAGTAGTGCCACATAGCAGTTTACACACTGTAAACTGAGCACATCAAGAAAGTCCTGACACAACTGAAAAAGTGGTAATGTAGCACTCTTGCCAAAAGAATCAAGTAGGCACAGAGGGGAGAGCAGAAGACCACTTAACACTGAAAATCCAGTTGAAAAGTGAATGTAGTTGAAAAGTGACTATGACTTCCTAATTAATGCATGTTTCCCTTTCAAAGGAACAACTGCTTCAGGGAAAAAATACTTCAGAGAAAAAAAAAGAGTTCACTTCTAAGCAGGTATTTCCTTTAATTTTAAGTAGCTTTCCCAGTTCTTTGACACCAAGCATGCACACATCAACACTAAAAGGAAACACATGATGCTGGCCAATTTGCTTATACAAGCAGATTTCTGAATTTTGCTGGATATTAGGGACTATGTATATTTATACCAAACCCTGATTTAGCTCTGAGCAGAGGACTGGATTATCAAGGGAAAGTAACCACAGCTCACAGCGGAAGTCTTAAGCCTTAGCACACCCTTAAATTTACATGGAAGTAGTGGGGAAAAAAGCTTCCAGTATGGATGAAAGGCTTTGAAAGAGTAGCTGCCTGTGAGAACTAAAACTCATTGCCCTAACATAAGAAGGTTGCAACCTAAACCTAGAAAAATGTTTCAGAATAATAATAATAATAAACCAAACTCTAACAAGCCACCAAGCAGATGCTTTATTAGAATCCCTTTGGAGTTTTAAGATAATGAAGTGCTTTCACTGCATGCAAACATCAAATATTTCTGTCAAATAACAAAAGACAAACTCTCTAACAGAGTAATGAGACAGAAAGGTTAGAGCCAAAAGAAAGTGACGGAAGCCAACAGACAATGAAAATAACACACACCCAGGCTTCTGGAAGATATGCAGGGCAAACAACGCAGCCATATTTCTCAGGCTGAGCTTTAAAATCAAAAGACGTGTTTTGGGTGGAGCAAGGAGAGGGCACATTCCACAGACAGGACACCAGCAATTGTTTTGTTTTCTTTTATCAGCCCAGAAGACCCTATACCTTCCTGATAACAAGATGAAGATGATACTGTGCAACATCTCTTACAACTCCATACTAACACTTACATTTTGCCGATCTCCAGTTAAATGGGCAAACTCCACCATTTCATTTCCAAACTGGCTGAATATCTGTACAAACTCCTGGAAACTACTGACTTTTTCTAGTTGTTCCATTGTTGCAAGAACCTGCAAGATAAAGGAAAATACAGTAGATTAACAAAAACCATTATCATTGAACTAGGAGTACTATTACTTACAGACACTCCTAAGGCGTATAGTTTAAAATGTATATATTTGTCACAACTTAAGCAATAATAACTCAGCCAGAAATCCAATGTGAGTTAATTATCATGCTGCATTCAAAGTGAGTCATTTGTTGTCAGCCCTCAAAAAACATTTTCCTTGCTCTTCACAATATGAAGCGTAAGAGTATTGATGGATTCAGTTTCCAAATTCAGGAAAAAATGTGGTTTTAAATTTAATATGACAGTAACAAGTGCAGATGATACCCCTGTGTTGTAACTCTCCATTTCAGATGCCTCACTTTTAAAGTCTAAAATCACAGTTACACAGATGTGTTTCGGTGGCTCTGTATATTAAAAAAAAAAAAAAAAAAAAGGCAACAGAATTCAACAAAACTGAACAAAAATGTTCAAAATAAGTGAATTCATAGTTTTGTACTTTTCATAACAACCTAGTCTAACTCTGGAGATGTCTATTAGGTGCATATAAAACAAAGAACTAAATAAACCCAAGTTGTACCAAGTTCTTACTCAAGATATATAAACACATGTAAAATCAGCATTTTTTAAAACATTCAGAAAGACTATCATAGAGCTTATAAATTACTGATTACTGAAGGTATCCTGTGAAGTCACTACATTATGGATTATAACATCTGCAAATTAACATCCGCATTTTTCAGGTTAGACATATACTTGCTAATCTCAAAGTGATCTTTCAAATCCACTAAATGTCTTCAGAAGGGAAAACACTCAAAGCAGTTCTGTATTGTCTTTCAGACTGGAGATAAAACACCACATGAAAATTTAACAGACTGTACTTGAAAGGGAGAAACTTCAACTGATTTTTCCTTTTCTATGCCAAAAGTATCTCCCCACAACTACAAAAACAGTGTACACACCTGATTATGACCAACTCCCCCTTCCCTGCAACCCTGGCAAACTCTCCTAGAAGCACTCATTTGTTTGTGGCAGAGCAGCCACTCAATCTCAGCTGTAACCTAAGTAAAGCAAATGTCCCACTGCAACTGCTGTGGAATTCACAGCTTTATCAAGCAATATTAGACTGCAATCTGTCTGAGTATATTATGTTGGGCAAACAGTTCCACAAAGGCTGCAGAAAGGAGTTTTCCTGATTGGGCTGTTGATATATGAGAAAGGCTGGAGTACGAAGGACTTGGAAGGAAGATGCATTAAGATGTGAAAATAGCAGTATGAGAGTGGAAGAAGGAGAGAACCACAGGATTGGGAAAGTGAGGATTTAGAAAAGTAAATGTGGATAAAAGAGGAAAACATACAAGCTAAGGCCCAACTTTATCTTCTAAAAATAGACAAAGAGAAATATTAATGATGCTCAACCGTTCCAGGTTTAATCAAATGTGGTACTTTATGAATCAGACCTTGGTTGCAAACAACTCTGTTACAGTTTTCTGTGTTTTTCTCATGACAAATTTCTTGTCAAATAAAAATTACAGTGAAAGCACATGCATTTCCATTACATTAAATAATTCTAGACATCCCAGGCAGAGCTGACAGTCAAAAAAACTGTATAGACAGCTCTAAATTTATCTAAAGCTTATTCAAGATGCTGATACAATGCAAAATACCTGTGATGTCTTCCTAATTTTTTATTTTAAAGCTTTTTCAACAAGAAATATGCAGATGGTAATGAAGACATAGATCTATTAATTAAAAGGTTAAAAAAAATGTTAAAAAACCCAAGGCTTTAAGCTCTTATTAACATCTAAATTAGCACTAGGTATTGCAACAGGATGAATGTCACCTTGCAAACAGCAGTTGTAGGCTGACATCACCTCGGGGCACATCTATATTTTGATCCAAAATGAACAATGCAGCAACTCCCCCACTATCTGTCACTTCCCTGCTTATTGTTCTGGCTCTCCTAACCTGACTGGTGACAGTGAGTGGAGCAAAACCTTAAGCTCACCAATGCAGTGACTAAGTCTGTTGGACAATGAAACTGATTTTGTAAGCCAGGAAAGATGTGGGCAGGTATGGAAGAAAATGAAAGCAATCCAAGAACACAAGGACAGCATATATGGTGCAGAGAATGTGGAAGCAGGAACAGGATCACTGGGGATCATCAGCCAGAGGCTGGATTCTGGAACAGATCACCATTCTGGAAGATCTCAATCACTTCATTTGTCCGAAAGAATTGATGTCTCACCACTCATCTGTTCTTCTATCCTTTGCCCTTGACTGACTCTTTATTCACATGAGGAAGACAATGACAATGGGAAAAAAAAAGGTGTTCAGAAATAGGCAGTAAAAAAAAAAAGGCAATAGAAGTTTAACATTAGGCATTCAGTCTTTAAGATAAAAATGGAGCTGAGATCTTTTGGAACAGTGATGCATTTCAAGAAGCCAGAATCTTCTCCAGTTGGCAGCACTGATCATCCTCTCCCTACTTTTCCATCCTCTTTGCCATATCATACTACACTGTCTCAAAGTATTTCTGTGCACTTCTTAAATCCCTATCCATATTATCCCTCTACCACAATGTCTCCCTACAGGAAGAACCTCTTTGCTATCCATCCTAGTGGTATCTGACACACTTTTTGGAAATGTATTCTATAAAAATTAGGACATACATAAATATTGGGCCTGTATAACACCCCATCATTTGTTTAATCTGGTCCTGGAGATGTGAATTGCTCTACTGGTACCACAGACAAAAGCAGACTTTCCCAGATGTGCACTATGCACAGAAAGGAGAATGCAGTAAAACCCAGGAGATCCCAAAGACTAGCTGTGTCCTGGGGGCATCAGGCACAGCACTGACAGCTGGGTAAGGGAGGTGATCGTCCCATTCTGCTCTGCACTGGGGTAGCCTCATCTCCAGTGCTGGGGACAGTTTTGGGTGCTACAATATAAGAAGGATATTAAGCCATTAGAGAGTGTCCAAAGGAGGGCTATGAAGATGGTGAAGGGCCTTGAGGGGAAGCCATAGGAGGAACAGCTGAGGTCACTTGAAGAAGAGGAGACTGAGGGGAGACCTGACTGCAATTACAACTTTCTTGTGAGGGGAAGAGGAGCAGCAGGCACTGATCTCTTCTGTGATAGGAGCAGTGACAGCACCTGAGGGAATGGCCTGAAGTTTTATGTAGGGAGTTTTAGATTGGATACAGGAAAAAGGTTCTTCACCCAGAGGGTGCTTGGGCACTGGAACAGGATCCCCAGGGAAGTGGTCACAGCACCAAGTCTGACAAGAAGCATTTGGACAGTGCTCTTGGGCACATGGTGTTACTCTTGTGTGGAGGGATAGAATGTAAGAAAATAAAGATAGTGCAGAAGGTAGTTTCACACCTGAGGAGTTGCAGCTGCACTGATCACCAAAGATTAGGAACAGGCCTGCCCTTAATAGGCCACAGCTGTGTCCAATAAGAGGATGAGTGCTACAGAAGAGTGGGTTAGCTGGGTGAGGAGAGAGTTGGAGTTTGTTGGTTGTGCTGTGAAGAGAGATGGAGTTTGTTGGTTGAGCTGTGAAGAAGTCAGTGCTGTGAGGAACTACCCATGAGAAATCACTGAGAAGGTATGGGAGATTTACAATAAGATGACAACACTCTTGGGGTGTTCTGTGCAGGGCCAGGAATTGTACTTGGGCCCCTACAACTCAGGATATTTTAAGATTCTGTTCCTATGGCTATCAGAGTCAAAAACACTCAGTCTAGACTATGAGATTGCTTGAAATGCTTTCAAAATTAAATGCTACACCTATGCTTACTATATTCCCAGTGGTGTGTGACAATATTTTCATATATATTTAAAATTATTAGAAACCTAGCCTGCTCCTTCCTTATCCTTTCATGACATGTGCATTTGCACAGTTCCTCCATAGCCTAAACCTGCCACTTTTGGAAAGGTAAATTAATTAGGATTACTGCTTGGCTGCAGACGACAGCAGAAAAGCAGCAAAAGGTATTAAATGCACCATTCTGGTCTTCAGTGCAAAAAAAGACCAATGCTGCAAGGAACTCCAGAAAACTGATATTGATAACGCTGCAGCCAACTGAATCAACTACTGAGAGAAGAATGAGTACAAAGACAGGAGATCAGTGCTGCCAAGTCTAAAGCCAGAGAGAAGCAGGTAATTTCACTGGTTTTGAATCCTGGACTGAACTAAGTGCCTTGGATCTAGGTGCTGCAAAAGAGTCCAGTGGGTCTGGAAAGTAAACCGGGACATAGGACGTGGAAAGAGGGGCGCTGCTCTGGATTACAAGCTCAAAATTAATGGAAACCCCCAGGCCTTATCAGGTTCTCATTTTTCAAATAAAGGATTTTTCTATTTTTGTTTTAGCACATTGTGACCAAAAAAAATGGAAGAATATCCTACAGGCAAGAGAGTGAAGTCTGCACTGCATAAAACAGATTATATCTGAGGTTAAATGGGCCTTCATAGATTATTTAAACCAACCAAGTCTTTTCATCCTAAGTTTCAAGACCTAAGTTAAACTGCACAAAAACCTTTTCATCTGTAAATCTCACTTCACTGGAACAGACATTTATGTGCATTCCTCACTGCTTTTTGCCTAGATCCCATAATGCTCTCCTTGTCTTGATCCTGACAGAACAAACATCCTGTCATTAGCAAGTAGAAGATTTATTGACCATTTTATCAACAGACACACTTTTCACCTCACAGCAAATTTAAAGTTAAATAAGCAGTAACGCAGCATCTTCTCCAACACAGTAAGTGAATAAAGCAATGTGGGTGACATAAAATGCAGAATCAATGAAAATTGTTATTTTAACCCTACTGACTTAGAGCCATCCCTTCTCAGATACCTGCTAAGTAAACAAGTATGTGCAAGACATTCATTTAATCTCTTTATTTTATAATTCCTCCAGAGAGACAATGACAATATCACATTTACCACCACTCTTTTGCACTGACTACAGGTATCAGTTAAACATAACAGAAAAGAAGCTACAATACCTTGTTCCTGGAAGTTATAATTTGCTTAATAACAATTCTGTCTGCTAACACCAGCACCTTTGTGACAGAAGAAAGCAACAACCTTGCAGCTTTCACCACACCCGTTTTGTCCGTAAAGATTGTTATGTGGCTATCAGATTCTGGATGATCCAAGCTTGCCACATCTGTAAGCTGTGCAATTGTTTCACCTAGAAGGAAAAAAAAAATAAAGTGACTTTCCATACTTAGAAGAAAGATACTGGGCTATTAAACATTCTTAAGTTCTACCTTTGAGGGGTAAGACACTTTCAGAGCTATCTACAACTCTTTTTATTTCACTTTACTTCCTTCGACTGACTGCTGGTGGCACCCTCTCCATATTTAAATGTGGATTACCATTCACTACTACCTTATTCTTCCATCTGTAACATACACTTAATTTCCTTACAGTAATCTACAGCTATTTGAGGGGGGAGTGATGGGAAGAATTAAGGAGTGTGGAGGGAGAAAACATTCATGGGAGGTATTTTTCTGATTTTAATAGCCAAAGTCACACCAGTACCCACACTTGCAGCATCAATCCACTGACAGAGTGGGATGCAGCAAGGAAGAAAGAACTATGAACTCCCCTGCACTTTGCAAATTTCAATTAGCATTCCCATAATTTATAGGTTTCCTATTCCTGTAGAAGTCTCCAGGCATGAATAATAAAGAGATTCCAAACATAACTTCACAGTTTGGAGGACTGAAACATTACTGTGAGACTACTGCACTTCACATTCAAAGGAGGGCCACTAAACAGGGCACTGTCAGAGACAGGAGAGGAAAAAAAAAGGCAAGGAAGTGCTGATTTTTGGTTCAGCACCATCTTTTTATTCAACTTGCATTTAGTTAAATAGACAGTTTAAAAGGCTTAATTGACCACTTTTATTTTTTATGCAGGTAAAAACTCTACATCCACTGCTGCTAATGGATTTCCTTATCTGAGAAAGAAACACAGACCATATCCAATTGAATCTTCTGGAGTACCTTAGATAGTAGTGCAATACAGGAGAGACAGAGCAATTTGTTAAGTCTGTAACCAGAGAAGGGCTGCTGGGAGACATGAGTTTTGTTAGCATGCAAAAGATGATCAACCTACAGCTGATCTATAGATCACCCTTAAAGATAAAACCTAGGAGATTTGATCAAATTCCCTATGACTCATCTTCAAAACCTCAACAAAGGTAATTCACCTAAGCAGGCAAAATACTCCAAAAGCCTGATAAAGCCAGTGCTCCCATTTGAGGAACCTGAATTATTCTGGTACTCCAGAAATACCATGCACTATAGAACAAGGAAGGCCTGACAGTACTTCAAATCAAAGAGCTCCACATTTCATAGTGCTTCTCTCCTCTGATAATTGTAATCCCTTGGGTTCTTAAACTGCCTAAATAGTATTGCATCATGGAAAGGAACTTCCAGTACATTTGCTGGGATCAGGCCAGGTCACAAAAGGCATGCTCCAAATAATCAGTCACCCATATGCTGTACTATGGTACAGTCTGAGACAGTAAGCTCCACAGCTGAAGGCCCTAGAAATGGATAGAAGCAAGAGGACTTATAAAAGTACAGCTGCAGCTCAAAGAGTGAGAGGCATTCCCAGCAAAGCTGTAGGACAAGTCTCCAGTCGGGTAAGGGGATTATTTGACAGTAAAACACATTGGCCATTGCCTTCTCCAGTCCAATTCATTTCACTACACACCAATCTCTACTTTTTCACCTTTGTCAGCAGATTAACCTATTTCTGGGACCTCACAATATCTGTGACAACATAAAATGCTGTAGAATCACACACAGAACAATTAAAACAGATGCAAAGTTCTTTTGGCAGCCAAGAAAGGATGCACATCATTATCCCATTTCTTATGTTATGGGATTCTCCTCCTAGAGGATGAATCAAGTCATAGGTGAAGCAGCTAGTCATAGAAAGAGTTATCAGAGAACACTGAAACACCTGCAGTATTAAGCCCTGTAGGGGCTTAATTAAGCTTAAAAAAGGAGTAAGCTAAGAGGAACAAGACCTGTTAGGGTAGAGATGGAGCTAGAGAAGTTATACCCAGCTGGGTATACACCAGTCCCTAAAACACATCTGAGCATGCCAAAGAAACAGTTCAGTGTCACTGTAATTCTCCTATCATGACTGAGAGATTATGACAATTGGGTGATATTTCCAATGATAGAAAGACAACTCTCTCCATGTCAAAGAAGGTTAACAAAAAACCCCAGGTTATTGTGGGCTAGTCAGCCTCACATCAGCCTCCAGGATTACCATTAAAATAATCTTGGAAGACATTACCACATTAAGCAGAAAAAAGCAATCAGGAAGAGCCATCACAGACCTGCCAAAGTGAAAGTCCCTTATTGATCTGAGTGCCTTTTACTATGAGATGACACTGTTTTTAAAAAAAGAAAGTAACAAATGCTGTGCATCTCAGCTTCAGTATGATCCCTGCCAGGATCTCCCATAGTTTCCTTATAGCTTCATCTAGGGATATGGACTAAGTGAACAAAAAGGTGGATAGAAAATGAACCTGACTGTTGGGCTTGGGAATGCTGATAACAGATACAAAGTTCACTGGGCAGTCAATTTCCAGTGGTGTACCTCTGGGACTGACAGGAGTCATCCAAACTATTCCCTGGATGATTATTAGGCATGCTCAGCAAGTGTGTGAACAATACCAAAGTGGGGGAGTGTCTGATACTGTGGAAGGCTAGGCAGAGGAACAGGCTGAAAAAAATCATCTGATAGAAAATCTGTGAAGTCCAACAAGAGCAGTAAATACCACATCTGGGCCAGGGTAACAATACTCAATCCTACATGCTGAGATCAGATGTCAACAGGGAATCTTCATGGGGAAAGACATGGGGGACAACAAAGAGTTCAACAGGAGTCAGCAATAATGAACGGCCAGCTGCATGTGGAAGGCTGCAGAAATGATTCTTCCCTTCCTTTTGGCACTTGTGAGGCAGCATCTGGAGCACCATGTCCACTTCTGGGCTCCTCAACACCTCAGCTGACACAGTGGAGCGAGTGACATAAGGGGAGAGCTCCAAGGGAGGAAGTTTATTCTGCCCCAAGAAGGGAAGGTCAGTGGCAGAGCTTTCTGGGCTCTTCATCTATCCCCCCAGGGGGCAGGTATGGAGACACAGACAGACTGATCCCAGTAGGTTTGGTGATGGAACAAGACGTAAGAAAATACTTTCGCCACAGCAAAGGTAGTCAAACACTCTTATGTAAGGGCAGAAGAAAGAAGTAAGAAATGAGCAGTGTACAAGAAATTGCATGATCTCCGTTCTTGGGAGTTAAAATGACCCTTACAACTGCAGTTATTCTGTGATTCCATTTATCCATTTAAATTTCCATTTTTCAGCCTTCTTAATTTAGCTCTCTCTGTACTAAAACCAAAGCAAAAATAGCAGAGAGCTATTTATTGCTTTTATTTTACTCCATGTCTTCCTTTAGGGCTATGTAGTCATCTGGCAGAGAATACTGGAAAAGCTATGACACTTATTCCTGACATGTGCTTTCTCTTTTAAATTAGCCAGTCTTTCCTAGTTTTTAGACAGAAAAGGAAGACAAAAAAAAAAATCACAGATGGGCATCTAAAATGTGCTTCTGTAAGTTAAATTCCACTACTATACTGTCACTGTAAACATTGACACAGTGCAAGAATAATGTTACCCAAAATCTGCTACATGACCCTCTGCAGTGTTTTAGGATTCTATTTTGAGTCAATCAAATTACAAGGTTTATTACAAGGAAATAGTCATAACAAGTCTGAAACATTTCAAATCACTGATTATACCCTTCTCAAGAAACAGCTACAACATCTGTCATCCTTCAAAGCCTCTGCAGAAGATGCAATTGATTTAAAGACTCCCTACTCTTCTCAGAAATTGAGATGCTTAATGTTCTAAATCCTTTTGTGTTGAAATCTTTTATGCCTTGTAAAATCTCCATTCCTAAGACACAATCTAATTTATTGGCTAAAAAGAAGTATGAACAGCTCTACCAGATTCCCTGCCCTAAAGAGCAAAGGCTTTCTGCTGCCCATGCCCTCAGAACATAGGGTTCATTAATACAGACAATATTCTTGGCTATAATTGTCCAGAAAATTTTTTGGCTTGCTTGGGAACACCAAAGTTATTAAAAATGGCACTTGAATAACCATGTTCAGAAACTGAGTTCAGAGGATGTTTATCCATTCAAAGGACTATGTTACTGTGTCCAACACTGAACAGTCCACAGAGATACTACTGGCTCAAAAAACCCTCCATCAAACAAATAACCAAGAGCAAACATGTTTGCTATACTGAATTTCCCACGTAAGCCGTAAGTTAGATCTCAAATGCAGGGAACAACTGAGCCATGCCAAAGTAAACGTGAGCCTGACAGAAATGTAAACAGGCCGTATCTTCACTCCTCTAGACTGAGGCTATTACTGCATAACAGGAAATAAAACTTTCAATACAAAAGAACTATAGTCTTTTGCTGGGATAAAGTATTCCAGACTATTTTTAGGTTATGAGCTCCTCCTGCATACAGTGATAGGGAGAAAAAAAATACTTAACCACAGCATAACTGGCAAGTCAAAAAATAGAGATTCAACTGCACTGCTCTTCCAGCAGCTGAGATTATCAATGTGAACTTTGGCAATTTTGTCCTGTCAGCGTTTTACTTGGATCTCTGAAGAGAAAACACATGCTTCACATAACAAATTGAATGTTTTAAAATTAGGACATTTCTGTTTGCAGCCAAGTTTACTGAAGCAACTAGGAATTTTCAGTCTAAAGTTTATGCAGAATAGTCCTTCAAATCACAAGAACAATCATTCATCAGCAGCATGTTTCTAGACATTGTGATTCATTGTTGAGAGATTTTCAGAGGATTCCTTACAGCACCATGCCCAATTTCTAAGCTTCTTTTTTCATTTAATCACAAATAATAGTATGAACTGCATCCCCAAAGTCTGAGGCCAGAACAGTGATCCAACAAGGCATACACCAGTTAGGTCAGCAAAGACAAGTTCTTCAGAACTCTGAGGTAATTTCAAAGATAAAAACCAAACAGCCACCCAAGCCCCCTTTTAAACTTAACAGATCAGTTTCAAGTACAGTAACCCACATCTTGGAGCAGAACATTGTTCCATCCTGCAGTAATCAAGACATTAGTGTTGAAGGGATGTTGAAGGGTCATTTATTTGTCCCCACAACAGAAGCTCAAGATTGTCTCCCTGAAGCCACAGCAAGCAGAATGTGTATCACACTTGCAGGTTCATCCACCTGCTCAAATTGGGAAAGCTTCAAGTAAATCCAAAAGTATGTGAAAGCAAGAACAAAAACTCACCCCACTAACAACAAAAGGCAGATCTAACGACTTCACTGCAGATCTAAGAATATGCATTTACTGATGACCACTGAAATATTAGGCAAGGAATAGTATTTAGTATCTAGGAAAGCAGTTTTTTGCATGACACTGGCATTGTCTTACAGCATCACAGAATGCAATCCCCTATAAGCCTAAACAGAGTCTTCTGGGGGAAGGAGAGTGACAGCAGGCAACTCAATTATCCACACTTCACATTCAATTCATACACACAGCAAGTTTGCAACAAAACTTGAATCCAGCAAAAAGGCCAGCACAATATGATTTTCATTCTAGTGAGGGGAGTCATCAGATGACTGATGTGAGTCATCTTACTGAGTCCTGATGAAATATGGGTTGACACTGACCTTCATTCAGACACTGAGATTTGGAATGCAGTGACCTCAATAGTATAACACTCAAATAACTTAAAATACTCCACTGTTTTACCTTGGCAGCAATAAACTCTAAAGTTGTACTCCCAACACTCTGTTCTTTGTCTGTCGTAACATCATAAAAAAAGAGCAATCAGGTAATTCCTTGAGGCAAATGATCCTATAAAAATCAAAGCCAACACACAATTCCATTCCCTATTTGTAAGATGACAGCAATTTAAGTAAGTGACAAAATCAGGGAACAGATCAGGCCTTGAATGAACCAGCAGAGGAAGGTTAAGCAATTAAATAATAAAGTTCTTACATTATGCCTGACACTAAAAATAGTGTGCCAAAAATGGCACCAGTACAATTTCATGAGTAACTCCATACCTGCTCTCCTTGCCTCGATGCAAGCAACACTCATTTCCTCCTTCAGTTCATGGTTTTCGTTGGCTATGGCCTCACCCACAGTAACAAATCTGCCGACTGCCAGGTTAACGGCTTGGCCCACTCGCTGGATTGCCTGCAGAGTCTTGTCGGAACGCTTTGGCTTATCCTTATGATTAATAAGAGTAGTTATCTGCAAACAAGAATAATTGTTTATTAGAACATTATAACTTTAGCACTAAAGCCAAGTTCTGAATTGAACTCAATAATACATTTCTACAGTATTTCACTAATAAAATTCAGTTTTTTGCTGTGTCATGAAGTATCGTTTGACTTCTCAGAGAACAAAAAAAAAACCATTGAAGTGTAATTAAGGTTGCTCATCTGCTCAGTTTATCTCACATGAAAAGAGGATTTTTATTTTTATTCCATTCCCCATTTGCAGTATTAAATTAAACTGTCCTGGATCTCAACAGCCTTTCACACTACACACACAGCCCTCCCCTCATTAAAATATCCACCATACTCATAACTTAAACATCCTCAATTACACACGTTTCCTAGAATTTAGACAAAGGTGGCTATTTTGATACAAGTTATCAGTAAAACAATTTGTGAGGACATTCCTATTTTGAACTCCTGACTTGGTTCTCCTGCCCACTGCAAAGTGCTATACATTCCCTCTTGGATCACACGGACTGGAGATCAGCTGCATGCTGGCTGTAGTAGACTGAAGATTTGACCAAAACAACAAACATGAGGAAACAAAGAGATCCTTTCCCCTCAGGAGAATCCTTTCCCCTCAGGAGAAAGGCAGGATTGCAGAAGCACCTTCTGAACCAAGGCATCAGGTAAACATGAGAACAGTAAGCAATCCTGCAACTCACAATTAACTGACTATCAACTGCATTACAAACATGAGCTTTACATTTTTTGCTGCAATTCTTTTCTAGTGAGAAGCAGGAGAGAAATTAAACTCTCTAGTTTCTAACATCCTAAACCAGCATAAAAACCCAACAAAAATAGTCCTGCCTGTCCTTGTCTCCCACTCTCATGTTTGCAATGCATTTATCTGATGTGGGTTAAACCTCAACTGTGGAGGTGATGCTTGTTGTTTTAGTTTTCCCCATAATCAGGTCTCCAGTCTGGTTGACTGCACAGCTTCATGAATATTTTTGGTGTCAAAAGGGAAACAGTCCAGCCTGAGGAAAGATGGGCAGGAGCGCTCTTTTCAGTGGGAGTATAGTTTAAAATGGCCACAGAACTCCACTGCAAGCCACATCCCCAGGAGCTCAAAGATGTCTGTTTAGAGAATCTCAAAATTACCTGAATTACCTAAGTGTCTGAACATCTCAGCTCTATCAGCTTGATCACAGATGTCTTTGCTACTCCTCAAAAAGACATAAATCATCATTCACTCATTCTCCCACCAGTCAAGCCTGTGGTGGGACAGGAGCATACAAGCTGTACCTGTAATGCTCACTAAAAATTCAAGGGCACAGCAGAAACTGTTCTGCTTCATGATTTGATCAATGCCCAAGGGTTACCCTTCAGATATCACTGAGTCGTCTCTCTGGAGGAAAAAGAGTGGTGTTAACACCTTGCTGAGGCTGGTTTTGAATTCCAAGAGCTGGTTTAGCCAAGTTTCCAGTATTAAACTCTCTGCAATAGGAAATATCAACACTTCATAGAGTGCTTTGCACACACAAGAAAAACCAAAAACCCAAAAAACCTGAGAATAGTGCTGCCCGATGGAAGAACTGCTATGAGATGTAAGAATATTTTATTCTGGTACAAAACATTGGTACAGAAATGCATTGTCTGCCCACTGCCTTCTTATACATGCCCTACTTTTTCAATTTGTATCTAAGTCACAAGGTCTAAAGGAAGGCCATACAGTTCATACAACAAATCTGTCCCTGTAAGAGACCCCTGGATCACCAAACTTCAACTCCAAAGCCTATGAACCTTGGATACCTTTCCAGTGAAAAGATCTTCTTACAATGAAAACAGAGTCTTAATAGAGAGTAAACTGAGGAAACATCTGAACATCTTCAAATTCATTTTAAATGAGGAATGACATTCCTCAAAGCACACACTTACCATCACTTCAATGGAAATTCAGACCTATGTGAAATTCATGGTATAAACAACTGCACTACGCAGCTCTCCTGAATTCTTGCATTGTAGGTACTTCAGGTATACAGAATTTAAAAAATACCTGTCAGCAGCTAATCTAACAGTGCCAGCTGGTGAATTCTTGAATAGGCATGGCTAGCAAGCCAACTGAGAACATTAGTCCAAACACTGAAGTAAGCCAAACTGAAAAGAGGGTCACAACTTCGTTTCTTCAACTTGTTTACAAGTAAACAGTAACCCATACTGGATTAGTATTACATTCATACAGTTATTGACTTCTCAGAAGTATATGTAAAATAACACTGGCCTAAAACAAACTGCAAGTTTACATACTGGCTGCAAGTTTACCTCCCACAGCATTTTACACCAGTAGAAGTTTAAACATGTTCTGCATAACCCTGAAAAAAAATGCATATGCAAATAACACTGCAGAGTGAAAGGAATCCCACTGTCTCTTACAAATCATCAAGGGCATTTATTTTAATTCCCATGTTACTGCAGAGGTATGCAAATAATAAAAACCACGAAGATATCACAGCCTTAATTCCTTTATTGAAGTCTTACAAAACACTCTCAGGAACACGAGTGCCTTTTACATTTCTATCATTTCTTTTGCACTCTCTTCAGAGGGCATCATAGTTTTTGCAGCAAAAAACAACTCCTCTAGTCCCCCAGCCAAGGTTAAACAAGAATAAGCAGCTGTTTTGACAGGTCTTATCACCAGTGTCATCTTAACCTCATGAAGTTCAACAAGGCTAAACACAAGATCTTGCACTGGGGCTGGGACAATATGTGGTACCAATGCAGGCTGGGGGATGAATGGATTGGGAACAGCCCAGCAGAAAATAACCTGGTGGAACTGGTGCAAGAAAAACTGGATGGGAGTCAACAATGTGCTTGTATCCTGGGCTGCCTCAAAAGCAGCGTGGCCAGCAGGCTGAAGGAGAGGATTCTGCACCTCTACTCTGCTCTGGTGAGACCCACCTGGAGAGAGGCGTACAGCTCTGGGACCCCCAAAAGAAGAAGGACATGGACCTACTGAAGACAGCTCAGAGGAGGACCAGGAAGATGGCCAGAGGGATGGAGCACCCTCTGACCATGACAGGCAGAGAGAGCTGAGGTGGTTCAGTCTATAGAAGGCTCCAGGGAGACCTCACAGCAGCTTTTTAACATTTAAAGGTGGCTTTGAAGAATATTAGGAAAGACTTTTTACCAAGGCCTGTAGTGAAGTAGAGAGGTTGACATTTTTAAACTAAAAGAGGGTAGATTCTGACTGAACTTAAGGAAGGAATTTTTTTACCATGAAGGTGATGAGGCACTGGAACAATTTCCCTGAGCTGTGGAAGCCCCATCATTTTAAGAGTTCAAGGCCAGGTAGTTTGAACAACCTGGGACTTTGAGCAACTTGGTCTAGTGGAAGGTATCCCTACCCACAGCAGGAGAGTGGAACTAAATGGTCTTGAAAGGTCCCTTTTAACCCAAACCATTCTCTGACTCTATGGCCTACTCTAGACATCCACTTGAGTAGCATATGAAGATTAATATGAAGATTAAACTCAACCTATGGTTATACACAGCAACAGAGGCTTTGAAAATACCTCTTGGAATAATGAATTTTTAGCTGGGCAATATCATTTCTTCTCAGACTGGCTAACTTAGGGCCAGTATAGTAACTATAACATTGGAATGGAGGAAAGTGGTTGAGCTCCAAACTTTTTTCGGATAAATCCAAAAACTGTATGGATTGACAGTTAAAAACAACCATTGTGAGAGAACCAAAACAGAAGTTGGTCAAGAAGTTTGAAACATCACAGCTAACAGCTTAATGTAACACCTCTTTCCAGCAGCTTATACTGATATCAGATTTGCATAAGATGTTTCCTATAAAAAACTAAGTAGCAAACAGCCCTGAAATAGAAGTAGGTAGGTCATGATAAAAGAAAGAGAAAGATATGAAATATTGATCAGTTAAAGAAAAAAGGGCTGGGTTTGGTTCTAGAAACTTGAGTTACACATAAACCAAATGTAATAATGTCAAAGGCATGAGGAAAACTGTTCAGATACAAGATGGGCTCCTCATAACCTGCTACCTGCAGAAAACACTGCTCTACAAACAATGAAAAAGATTTTTCAGAATTATGCATTCTCATTCCCTCACAGAGTGCTAAGAGTGACAGGTACATCCTCCGTGTCAAGTGAAGTTTTGAAAAAGCAGAGGTAATGGCAACTGCAGTTTAGGATTCTTTTTCAAGACTTAATCAAGCTTGTAATTAACAGTCAGGGTTAAAAAAAGAACAAGATCTTAACTTAGCAAGGAGAGGAATTTTACTAGTACATTAAGTGACAAACTGAACGAAACTGTGATGCTAATAAGCAGGGCAAAGATTATTTAACCATTCCAGCACTCAATAATAATTGCCTCAGAACACAAATACAACAGGGAGCATTAATGGGCCAATAAGAAAGACTTCTAAAAGAAAGAATAAGAAAAGGTTTTGTTCCTTAATTTTAAGCAATGCTTAAAACAACGATAAAAAAATAGACAAGTTAAATGGAGAAAAGGAAAGACCCAGAAGAAACTTAACAAGGAATTTTCTCCACAACAACCAACCAAAGAAACCCTAAGAGCCTATAAAAACTGAACTAGTAAAATTTGCAACATTTAAGATGTTTCAGATTACAAGAAATTGCTTTTCCCCTGCTGTCCATCCAGTTGAAACCAGACTAGAACTATTACTGTGTTTTAGGTTTTTTTTTAATGAAGGAAACACCTCTCAAGTCCAAGAACATCATCTAAGGCCTCCCTCAAACTTAACACCTCCCAAATATTTAATCTGTTATATTCTGATCATGTATTTCCCAGTCAGCAACATCTGGTGATGTTTGGACAGGAGTTAGCAGCTGAAAATTACCTGCAAGTCTCTTTGAACAAGAGCAATACGTTACATGCTGTTTACTTAAGGATTTACTGATCAGGTCCTAGAAAGGAAACAGTCCTTTTGATGGTACTCACCCTCTGTTTAATGAGAGCTCTCACACTATTTCCATGGAATGTTTACCTGAGATTTGAGACAATCAGTTTAAGGAGTGCCTCAAGAATCTGTCAGCTACATTCTTTTTTCACTTGTTATGAGAAGCCACAGAAAAATAATGGCCTTTTCTCAAAAACTTTACCAAAACTAACAGATATAGCCATAATGTATCAAGTACTTCATATCTAAGGAAACAAGCTCAGTTGTGGCAATTTTTGAGCAGCTGTTTTCAGATCTTTTTGAGGGCCTTCAGATACTGACATTTAAGTCATTATATGCTTCATGCTCAGGAAGCATCATGACAGCATGCTTAGCTAAAAATATTCTAATGTCTATTTATTGTCAGTGTAATTAAGTCTTGCATGACAGAATTAAGTGATACTTAAAGAGACTGGGTTTCAGGAAGTATTTATAGACACCTATAAATAAAACCAGAGGAAACATAGCTATTTCACAGCCCCTGCTACAAACACAAGAGTTAAACTGGCAAGTCATGTTTGGAAGACATCCTGCCTACCTCTCTCCCTAGGAAAGTACCCACATTGTATACAGGATGATTTAGACTCTCAAGAGTAATATTTGTTACTGCCTCTTGTGTGGTGGATTGACCCTATCTGGATGCCAGGTGCTCACCAAAGCCATTCTATCATTCCCCTCCTCAGTAGGGAAAGGGAGAGAAAATGTAATAAAAGGCTTGTGGGCTGAGATAAGGAAGGGAGAGGATCACTAACCAGTTACTGTCACGGCCTAAATAGCCTCTGCTTGGGAAAATGAAACGAATTTATGACTGATCAAATCAGAGTAGGATTGTGAGAAGTAAAACACATCTTAAAAATACCTTCCCTCTACCCCTCCCTCCTGGCCTTTATTCCTGATTCTCTACCTCCTTTCCCCCAGCAGCACAAGGAGACAGGGAGTGGGGGCTGTGATCAGTTCCTCACATGCTGCTTCTTCCTCCTCAGCAAGAGTTTTCCTTCCCCTGCTCCAACACAAGGTCTCTCCCAGGGAATACAGTCCTCCACGAACTTCTCACACACATTCCTTCCCATGGGCTGCAGTTCTTCCCAAACTGCTGCAGCATAGGTCCCTCCCACAGGCTCCAGTCCTTCAGGAACAGGCTGCTCCAGCATAGGTGCTCCTTGGGATCACAAGTCCTGCCAGGAAACCTGCTCCAACATCAGCTCATCTCCACAAGGCCACAGGTCCTGCAAGGAGCTACTCCACTGTAGGCTTCCCACATGGTCACAGGCTCCTTCAGGTATCTACCTGCTCCAGCATGGAACTCTGCATCCTTGTGAACCTGCATGGGCTGCAGGGGGACAACTGCCTCACCATGGTCTCCACCACAGCCTGCAAGGGAATCTCTAGTCCTGCAACCAGAGCACCAGCTTTGGTGTCTGTAGAATTGTCTCATATTATCACTCCTCTCTTCTCTGGCTGCAATAACTTCTGCACAATACCTTTTCCCTGCCCTTAAACACATTATCCCAGAGGTGTTACCACCATCCTTGACTCCAAGATGGACCCACCATCGGCCTTGGCCAGTGGGTCCATTTTGGAGCCATCTGACATTGGCTCTGTCAGACATGGGGGAAGCTTCTGGCAGCTTCTCACAAAAGCCACCCCTGTAGCCTCCCCAGTACTAAAACCTTGCCACACAAACCCAACACACTCCTATTCACCCTGGAAAAGTGAAGGCTTTGAGAGATCTCACTCAAAGTGAGTGACAAGAGCCTATAGGAAAGATGGAGAGGGTCTATTGTTGCAGACAACTTTTATGAAAAATCCTTTCTTTAGGATTTTTCTTCCTGAGAAGCTGAGAGGCCTCAGGAACAAAATGTAAACAATGGTTATCTGCTGCTGTGGAATGCAACAGGTGGATCTGTGATTGGTCTCATAGAGTTGTTTCTAGTTAATGGCCAATCACAGTCAGCCAGCTTGGACTCTCTGTCCAAGACAGAAGCTTTTGTTATCATTCCTTTCAATTCTATTCTTAGCTAGCCTTCTGATGAAACCTTTGCTTCTATTCTTTTAGTATAGCTTTAATGTAATATATATGATAAAATAATAAATCAAGTCTTCTGAAACATGGAGTCAGATCTTCGTCTCTTCCCTCATCCAAGAACCCCTGTGAACACCATCACAGTCTATTACAAGGGCATGTAATGTGTGACTGCACAAGGGGGAATGGCTTCAAACTGAAAGAGAATATGTTTAGATTAGATATAGGAAAAAAAAAATCTTTACTCTCAGCATGGTGAGGCACTGGAATAGGCTGCCCAGAGAAGAGGATGCCCTATCCCTGGAAGTGTTCGAGGCCAGGCTGGATGGGGCCCTGAGGAACCTGATCTACTGGAGGATGTACGGGGGGATTGGAACTAGATGACCTTTAAGGTCCCTTCCAACCCAGGCCATTGATTCTTTAATTCTATATTGATCTTATCTGTATACAATGAGGATTAGCTGCCTTACAGTAAAAGCTCCTCTTCCATTTTGTGTATTTTCTGCTTCCTACCTTCCATTAACTTTATAATGGCAGAAAATTTGGTTCTTTAAAAAAAACAGTAATACCAGGAATGAACAGTCTTTGCTAAGAAAATGTAATAGCACTACATACTGGGAAAGAAGTCACAAAGCCCTACAGAAGAATGCTGTAAGGTAAATTTTGTTGCATTTAATACAACACATAGAAACCTTGGTCAAAAAGGCCTTTCCCACACTGCTTGTACTTTCATTTTGTACTTTCATTAGCTCATCTTGAGTTTGGGGGCAGAGAGGATCTTGTAATATTACATTTTAGGTACTGTCTCTCATTAGGTCTTGCGCACTCCTTGAGGAGGATCAGGTCTTCAGACTCATTTAGCCAGACAGCAGGACACGTTGTTCCAACACCCACACCGGCTATGGAATACAAACATGCGTCAGACAGAGCGGAGAAGCAGCAGCTGGCATTTGACATCCTGTGCAGAAAAGGAGCATAAGGGCTACAAGCAGAACTGCCACACAGATGCCTCATCACAAGATGAGCCTCAGGGATCTTTGCAAGTGAACAAGGACTACCTGTTTACCTGGCCTAGAAGACAAAAGTCTGTTAAGACTAGATGCCTGTCCAGGCACTAACAGAAATCTTAAGCATTTTGTAGAAGTTCAAGCACTAAAGTGTTTTTTTTAAAGTTCAGCTTGCATGTGAATTTTTAGCATCGGAAAATTAGTATCTTTCTATTCATATATAATTTTGTAGAAAAATTCAACAAATAAACTTTGCAGAAATTCAATTTTGAAATTTTTCAAAGGTTGCTAACTACTAATGCACTAGTTAACTTCAAGAACTCATTTTTTTTTATGCTGAAAACATTATTTCTGACAATTGCCTCTGCTTTACAGATTATCGAATCAGAACAGTTTCCTCTACATCTTATTATGCAAAGGGACAATGAACCCTTCTTATAGAAGTCACACAGACATTCAGGATGCTGAGTCAACACTTTTGAGACAGCTTCCATGAAGTGATGTAATCCAGCTACCCCCAATTTATCAATTTTCCTTGTAGTCCCTCTGGACCGGTGTCTAGAATAGCGGTACAAATGCACTGCATATCCAAGACTGCTGAGTACTTAGACTTGTGGCATTGAGACTTGTGGCATTGTACCTTAACCTGGAGATTTTTTAAAAGTATCTTCTCATTGGTTTTATACACATCTTTTATAAAAACCTTCAGGGAAGCAAATTAAATAAACAACTTTAACAACCTGTAGGCTGGTTCACTTATCTGTGGGCAAATGCTAACACGCTTAGCAGAGCCTCAGGCAATCTCTCACATGCAGTGTCTAAGAAGCTGGTAAGCCACCTTTGAAAAGGAAGGAGGAACAATCCATGACCTGCAGTGACAAGTAGGAGCTGCCAAGCACAACAAGAACAGCCTTACCAGCTCAGATCACTGGGGTACCTCATCTAATAACTTATATTCCAGTCCTCCAGATGCTTGCCTAGGAAAGGTCATGAGAGTTAAACAAGTAAATGCAACACGAGCTATAATGCACTTGTAACCAGATTTCCAGCTAGCTAACTGCAAACTGCACATTAAATTTTAAAACACCACAATACCTAATTGTACACTTCTCACAAGCTCAATACCTTCACCAGATAGAAATATTATCTGGAAGAGGTGAAAACAGACCTCTTGACCTCCTTCACATCCACACTTAAAATTTACTCTTTGTAAAGTTCACCAGGAAAGAGAAGAGTACAACTTCAAATTCAAATAGGCACCTCAGATTATTAGTACCACTGCTATGTACTTGTTAGACATTCTTGGAATTCTTAAGAGATCAAAAGAAAGGATTCAACTCAGAACAAGACTGTACTATAGCAGTGAATACCCTTTCTTTGTGCTGAATTCATTCCTTGAAAACCAAGGAACTTTTAAACTTCAAGTTCCAAACCAAACAGCATTGAGAAAATTATTAGCTAAAATGTGATATAGATGAACTTGTTCAAATGCAGTGCAGCAATAGGATGACACCAATTTATTTCCTCCAGTGTGGGTTATTTTGGGTTTGGGGGATTGTGTAGTAGGTTTTCTTTGTTTGGTTTTTTGTGGGTTTTTTGGGTTTTTTTTTCAAAGCAACAAGAACTCTGAAAATTTCAGGACTTTTTTCCCCCCGTGGGATTAAATTATTTCCAATTTTTATTTTGTAATTGTGAAAAGGAGGATCAGAGGAGAAAAAAAAAAGGCATGAACACAGCTCACTATTTTTGTAGCCTGTGGGTTCTTGATATAGAGGATTAAATTAATCATGTTATTAAAGTACCCTACTTTTAGAGGAGAAATATGCTTTCTTTTTAATGGTCTCTTTTCACAGACTCCTTAAAACCAGGGATCCCCACTGATCTGCAGAGGTGAAGCAGAAAAGTACACAAAAACCAACCTGCATTGCTGCTATCCTCTTTTTTCCACACATGGAAGAGGAAACCAATAATTGGAAAATCCTTAGTGAGGCTTAATCAACGATCAAAGGTACCTTGTTTACTCTTATTCCCACATGGTATGCAAGTCAGAGGACTGCCTCACCATTCACACAAAAAGGGAGTCTTCGGAGTTTCTATAGCAATGAGTGACCATGAAAAAGACTATTGTTTTCAGACAATTCAAATTCAACTTTTCTTCCCTTTTTTAAGGGACACATGCAAATTCACAGACTGAGCTGGCACCAAAATTTGTACCTTTGAGCAACCTGACATGAGTTGGCAAAGATAGTTTTTCAAACAAGGTCCAACTTAACTTCTTCTGATAATAGAATATGTGCATCAAAAAGCACACTGGACATTATGAAATATGCATTCACCATTACAAAATCTGTTCAGAGGTAAAACTGGCTTTCTAACTCAAATGCTGTCTTGAAGTTTGAAATGCACAACTACCTCACTAGAAAAGGTGAGTACAGTCTAGTAGACCAAATAATTTGGTTTCAGGGCATACCAGGCAGTACACTTTCCTCCCCTCCTGTTGCCCTTCAGTATCTTCTTACCTAAACAGCTAGATTTTATAAACAAAGCAATTCCTGCTCTTCATTCCACACCTAGAAAGCCTGGGCAAGATTAAGCCTAAGAAAATCCAACTCAGAGGGAAGTTCATTGTTTAAATTGTACTTTCAGATGTGGTCAAAACAGATGCAGACATGTTTTCAGCACCAGAGAGATGCAAGTCTCAGAAATAACTCTATTTACTAACATAATCAGATAACCTCAAAACCAGAGACTGGCAAACAGTAATTCTGGCTTTTCCCCCTGACTTGCTATTGTTAATGTACCTAACCTTGTACTGCTTGTGCAAACAATGCCTGAGCCAGCTCTGAGCTGCTTATTCAAAAAAATCACCACTGTTGTGGAACTAAAATCTCAGATGTTGAAATAAAGGATGTAGCAGGGACAACACACTTATTTCACCTGCAACTGAGAATTCTTTCTATTCAAACCAGATTGGCTCCTGAAGATGTAGAAAATGTTCCTTGTTAGTTCTTAAGCAGGTGGCTTCCCTGCCATGAATAGCAGCTATTCAATCCTCCTCACACTGCATCTTCCCGACAGAAGAGTTCCTGCAGCCTCTTTCAGAGAAGGCTTCCTTAGTAGCATTTTGACATTCCACTTCAGAGCTACACCTGGTATTCCATTTTGAAAAGCAGAGACTTGCTCTAGGGATTAAATGAGAAGTACAGTATGCTCTGGAAAAGGCTATGCAAATCCAACTACTATCCACCTACAGGAGTGCAAAACAAAAACTTAATATAATCCAGGAGCTATTATCTTATTTATGCTAAAGTGCCTGTATGTTCTTTTGATTGCTTCATTGAAGAGCTCCAGGGCAATAAAAACTCATTCAGTTGGAAAATTTAAGAATATTTAAATGAAACAGAGATACAATACAGAATCGTTGGTAATTAAAAGGGAATGCTCCATGCACTGGTCTAACTCCTACAAGTTAAGTGCTTGCAACACTGTATTACCCTTCTGCTTGCCAACATTCTTCACGCCCATGAATAAACAAACTAACAAAAATACTATCATAACCCCCATGCTGAAAAGATTATGCTCCTACAGAACAACTTTGCTTTTTTATTTGAATAATAGGATTTGTGTGGTTCTAAATGGTTATATTCATTCTGTTTAATAAAACATATTTCTGTGAGAAAAAAGAAACTTTTTTAGTTTTCTATGCACATCAGAAAGAACGTTGGAATTTGCTCATAAAATACTTTTCCAATTTGTGCTTAGGAGTTATCTTACCATTTTAGGCATATAACTAAGAAATAATCCAACTCAGTATCTAAAGTAGAGTAACAGTTATAAGTTGGCTCTAGAGTCTATCTCACTTCTCATTTATCCCATTAGCTTTAAACAAGGCTATTAATGAAATGCAGTATAGCCCCATAAGTGAAAAATAGACTTTAAGGTTCTATCTAGCAAGGGTTATACTTTTCTAATGAATAAAGAAACATAAAATAAATCCACACAGAAAGCCACAGGCTCATGGTACCACACAACAGTTTTACTGAACTATAATCAGAGTTGTTTGCAATCATTAATTCATAAATCATCCTTTGGGGATTTCCCTACCTAATCTGTCTAAAACCATCTGGTAACAATGCCGAATAGCAAGAAAGCTGCTCTAATTCTTCTTGTGCAGGATCATAGAGAAGCAGTTTTGATTTAATGCTCATTCTACTGGAGAACTAAAAAAATTTGTTTAATCTGCAGAAAAGTCATTAATCAGATCACAAAAATATGAAGGATATGATACCATTGAAAAAGAGCAATTGATTTTCAGCTATGTCAGTAAAAAGCATCTTCCTTCAGCCACTTGAAATGTTAGTCTGACTCATTTATCACATCAAAGACTAAGGTATTGAACATTATAAAGCAGTAGCCAAGCTTAACTCAAAGCCAGTTTTACTATCCAAGGGTTTACAGGAAAAAAAAAAAAAAGCCTGAAACCACAGCTGTTTCATCATAGTGCTGTTGCTCATGTGATAAAATGTTCACGTGTAATTTTCCTTGTGAAGCGGAATATAATTAGTGATAGCAACATCGTTATTTATTAATGCAACAAAATAATTTACCTCTAAGTTATTCTGTGGTACTCCTGGGCTCCCCAGCATACCTTATGAACCACAACTGTAAATGATTATCTATTTCTCTTTCAATGTTTCACAATGACCTAGCTTCAATGACTAAAAGATGTCATTTAAAAACTAGTCTCATTAAAAGGAAACCTGCAACCACATCAGCCAAGAAATACAATTGATACCTTGAAATAATCACCTTTTCTACATCCAGATGACAATCTCCTAAGATTAACTCTTCTGTGTAAATCCAAGTGAAACAATCAGGCTCCTTTAGGGGCGCAGAGCACCAAGTGTAGGCTGAGTAACAGCTGAGCTTCTGCCAGAAAAAGAATTTGCATGGAGCGCAAGATGCTTAACAGAAACCAGAAGCTCACAACTTAACCCACAACACCTATGGAACCGCAGGGAGAAGAGTCTCGGAGTTAGTGACTGATTGGAACCACGGAGGTGCAACTCTGTACCCAGGCAGCAGCACCATGTGCTTCTGGGCCCACAGCAGTCACAGCATGCGATACACGGCAGAGCTTCTCTGCTGTACAGGGGTAATCTCTTCTGAATTTAGCAGGAGGTTTGCCTCCCTCCACACAAGTTACAACACAAGCTTTTAGACCACAATTTGTAGTTTTATTACTCAACAGTAGTGCCAAGTTTCAAGCCTAAAGTGAGTACCAAATTAATTCATAAGACAGAAGATTCTGGAAAAGAAGAGAAACAGCTTCTCAAAGCTTTCAAGTTAACAGGATTTTTAATGTATGGAAAAACAAAGACATGGTCCAAGAAGCAGTTTAAAAGGAGAGCATGCACATCTTTTTTATCCCTCAGATGCAATGAGCTGAAGACAAATATGGATCATCCTACTTTTTCCAAAAAAGAATTTTCTCATCCTCCAAAAAGAGCCCATAAGGGGCAATGCACAAGCTCTGGCACCAGCCAACAATGTAAGAACCCTTCAGTACCTTAGACATATGAAAGAGAAAGACCTAGAGGTACCAAAAAAATGCCCAGTGAAACAAGGCAGCCAAGGGATTTGCTGGAACAAATCTGTCAGTGCATCTGCTGCATGGGAAATGCAAATAAGTCAAAGTGAATCTGAGTTTGGACTGAAGGCTGAAGTTCAGGAAGCAAATGAGACTACACATATTCCTTAAGATTATGAATATTGTTCAGAGAGTATATGAGACACTTCTATTTAGACTCAATTGAGAAAGAGAATGCATTTGATTAACAAGTTCAAAAGTAGATATGTAATGAGCCTATACTGCAATACAATACTATGGCTACAGACATTCAAACATAAGCTTATACACAAGACTGAGGCATAATGCAGCGGAAAAAAAGACAGGGACAATGTGGTGGGTTTTCCTCCCCCAGTTTTGTAGAATTCCAAGAATAAAGAGCTAAGGATAAATAAATTAGAAGCCTAACAGTGCTTTTGATATAGGACTGTCTGCTCTAAAACTGTCAGAAAAAACCAACTGAATTTCAGAAGGTTCCTCTCTTCCAATCTTTCCAACCTGTCAAGGTCCCTCTGAAGGGCTGCACAGCCCTCTGGCGTATCAGCCACTCCTCCCTGCTTTGTCTCATCAGTGACCTTGCTGAGGAGGCACCTGCTCCTTCAGCCAAGTCACTGATGAACTATTTAAACAAAACTGGGCTAACAAAACTCAGTATTGAACTTCAGGGACACCGAAATGTGTGTGACAGGCCTCCCACTAGACCCTGTGTCACTGATTACAAACCCACTGGGACCTGCCGTTCTGTCAGTTCTCAAGCCACCGCACTGTCCACACTTCCTGTGTTGGTCTATCAGTATGTTGCAAGAAACAGTGTCCAAAGTCTTGCTGAAGTCGAGGTAGAAAAGATCCACTGCTCTCCCCTCATCCATTCAGGAAGTTGTTCCATCATAGAAGTCAATAAGGTTGGTCAAGCATGATTTACTTTTAGTGAATCCATGCTGACTACCCCTGAACCCCTTCTTGCCATCCTGGTGGATGGAGACTGCTTTCAGAATGAGGTATTCCATCACCTTTCCAAGGATTAAAGTGAGGATGACCGGCCAGCAGTTCCCTGGCTCCCCTTTCTTACCCATTTTGCAGGCTGGGGTGACACTTGATTTCTTCAGTCCTCAGGCACCTCTGCTGATCACCCTGACCTTTCAAAGATGCCTGTGAGTACCCTCCATGTGGTATCTGCCAGCTCTCTCAGCACTCATGGATACATCCCCTCACAGCTCATTGACTTGTGGATGTCAAGCTTGCCTGTATGTTCTCTAACCCAATCTTCCTTGATGAGGCAGAAGTCTTACATTCCTTTACTCTGGTCTCCTGAGTTAGCGATTCCTGAGGGCTGGTGTTGCCAGTGAAGACTGATTGAAAAAAGGCATTCAGTAACTCCACCTTCTGTGCATCCTCCCTTACCAGGGTCCAGCCTCCCTTTAACAACAGGTTCACATTCCCCTTAGTTTTTATTTTGTCATTATGTATTTGAAGAAACCATCTGAGGACTTCCAAGCCAGCAAATCCACAAAACAGCTTCCCCAAAACCACTGCTAGCCTACAGACAAATTCCAAAGGCCAGTGTCAGTAGCACTGACAGTAGCACGCTGAACTCCATGTCTGCAGTTTTACGCTTCTCTTAAATCTCTCTCTTGGACAGTGGATGCTTTTTCAGTTCCATGGAGAATAACATCAGTTCCACTAAAGATACAGCAATGTACCAGCTATTTTAGTCCATTTCTTCAGGAGTTATAACCCTGATGTACTCTGTTACTTCCTTCCCACAGTTCTGCCGTATTCTTTTGACAGAAAATAAGAAGAGAGCAGAGCAGCTATTCATAATTGTGCTCAACTGCAAAAGAAAGTGAAGCAATCCCTACTCCAGAATGTACCTCTGTGAGGTACTCAGAATCTGTGTGGAATCAAGGTGATATGCAGAATACGATGTAAAAATGTTAGATAAAATGAACTGGAACAACTTGCCAACATTACATGTTATCCACCAAGATTTCAAGGGGCTCAAAGATACAATGGATTGCATCAACTTACTCATGCAATCTCCTGCTTAATACCAACCAGGTC
Organism: Agelaius phoeniceus; assembly: GCF_051311805.1. Taxonomy (NCBI): domain Eukaryota; kingdom Metazoa; phylum Chordata; class Aves; order Passeriformes; family Icteridae; genus Agelaius; species Agelaius phoeniceus. The sequence goes on along the minus strand of NC_135265.1, from coordinate 92,448,811 downwards.
AACAGTTGAGGTACGAATGTTGCCCTGACACTTGTACATGTCAAACCAATACAAAAAGTTAAAAAGAAGTAGTGGGCACCTAAATAAATATGACATACTGGCAAAGATTTAAGAAAGTTTTTTTTAAAGGAATTACTGCCTCACAAAACAACTAGATTTCTCTGTATACATCACTAATAACATGGATAAGAAGGCACTCCACTGGAAAAAAAAAAACTAGGAAACAAAATTGATATCACAGTTTTCAAAAGACATCAGACAAGTCTCTGAGAGAAACAGAAGCAGATCTTTTGTATGAATATTGAACTCATCAAGAGACAGAATGATGAGAAGGAAGATGAAGGATATCAGAAAGTGAATGATTACTTACTTTAACAGAGTTACTCAAAAACCTTTACTGCAACATGGATTATTATATATAATCATAAAGAGAGAGGTGAGATAAGCAAGTGACAAAATGATGAAGATTTGTTGGTGATCCCAATTTACTTGGGACAGTAAAGACAAGATCTGACTACAGAATTGCAGAAACATCTTGCAGCAGTGACCAGGGAACAAAATGTCAGAACAAAAAAATCACTGTAGATCAAAATGATACAGGAAAGTACATTCCTAGCTTTCCTTATGAAAGCTAGGTCTGAGCTGACCATTACTCCTCAGAAGCATGATCTTTTGATTATGAAACAGACATCCATGAAAAAATCTGACTTGCTTATGATGAAAGCAATTTCCAGGATCATCTACTCTAATTCCCTGCTCAAACCACGTCCAGTTGGAATGTGTTGTTTATAATCTTATCCATTTTGAACATCTCCAAAACTGCAGACTCTGTAGGAGCTCTGCACACCTCATCCAGTGTTTGGCCTCCCTTACATTGATAAAAGCCTTCTCTTATATCTCATTAGTTTCCAGTGTTCCAGCTTCCAACATCTGTCACCATACATGTCTGGGATCAGCCTGTCTCTGTCTTCTCCATACCTGCCATTAGGTGGGTAGCTGTAGACTGTGGTAAACTCTGCCCTTGTCCAAACAAAACAAAACAAACAAACAAAAAAAACTAAACAAAAAAAAAAAACCACCAAAACAACCACTGCAGATTCAAGTGATACAGAGAGGAAATTACCATCTTAGCTTTCTAAGAAGTCTAACAGACCACTACATCTCTCTTCCTGAGGTGGAAGAAGCCTACTTCCTTCAAGCACTCTGCTTATGTCACATACTTCACTATGTCAGCGTTCTCCCTGGAGCACAGAACTCAACGTGGTACTGTACCCCATGCTGCCTCACAAGTGCCAAACAAAAAAAGAATCACTTCTGCAGTCTGCTTGCTATGTTCAAGCCACCAAACCCAGGTGCAGCTGGCCATCACTGCTGACCCCCCATTCAACTTGTCCTCCAGGATTCCCACGCAAAGTTTTCCTGAGGACAGTTGATCCCAGCCTGTACTGCTGCATGGTGTTACCCTGACTCAGATGTGTGACTTGGACTTCACAAACTTCCTGTCATATCATTTTTCCAGCCTGTCCTTCTGTCAAGCTGCCCAGTCATCCACAGCGTCAGACACTCCCCAACTTGCTGTAGGGAAGCTGACGTGCCTGTTGAACGTGCTGGTCTATGCTCACCCCAACATTCAGCATTCAGATCATAATTAACCAAAAAAAAAAAAAAGCCAGAGAGAAGTTTACAGATTATATACAGACCTCTAGCTTGATGCACAATGACTATTCTAAAGTCATACCTTCAGTCTGAAAACTGCATCAGTGAGCTTCTCAGATTATTAGGAAAACTTCAGCTGTGGGTTCTTTGGGGTTTAATATACAACTCCAGAAACTTCTGGAAAAACAGAACACTGGCAGAAAATTACATAATGTTATATAACATTTACTGAAATGGAAATTATTTTAGCTAGCTTCAGAGAAAGCAAGGAAACAATAGGACAGTAAAGAACAGGTTTGTTTCATTCAGCTCAAGGCACTGTTAACTCACGTAGAATCTAAGACTGACAACAGCATTCAGAAGCATTGGTATCATGGGCTTTTTGTAGCTAAAATAAAGAAAAACTTAAAAGCTTATATTTTTTACTATACAGGTCAAGTCAATTACAAAACCTCTGGCAGGACCTCCTATACCAAGAAAATTGGAAAAACATGTTCAGTAACATATGTGCACACAATCATTCTCTGAAGTGCCTATGACAAAATGAGCTTTCTGGAAGTTGAGCAGCTGTAATCACATTGGTCTGCACTCCAGCTGCTGGAGGATAGGTCACCTTCAACCATGAAAAGTGAGTTTGTTCTTTTGGAAATATAGAAGTACAGGATGATTTGGGATGCAAGGGAAAGGTCATCTAGTTCCATTCCTGCTCTGCCAAGGGCTAGGACACCTTCCGCTAGATCAGGTTGCCCAGAGGTCCCATCCAACCTGGACCTGAACATTTCCAGGGATGAGACACCCACAGCATCTCTGGACAACCCTCTGCAGTGTCTCACCATCCTCAGAGATAAGAATTTCTTCCTAACATCTAATCCAAACATATTTACTTCCAGCTTAAAGCCATTTGCCCTTGCTCTATCACTACACACCTTTGTAAGAAAGTCCCTCTCCAGCTTTCTTGCAGGTCCTCTTTAGGTACTAGAAGGCTGCAATAGGTCTCTCCTGAGCCTTCTCTTCTCCAGGCAGATAGATCTCAAAGTTTCCCTCTTTTTCCCAAGTACCTGACTGTGAAGTTTGACAAATACCTATTCTGCTGTTTCTCAGAGTGTTTCCTTAGAACAGATCTAGACAGACAAACTCCTCCTACAGCTGTGAAGGTACCCGACTGCTCCTACACCAGCAAACAGGTACAGAACGGCAGCTGCGGAAGCCACGGGTGGAGCCACATCCTGAAAAGTGCTTTTTCCCTGTCTTTGCTTTTCCTCAACTGTTTAAACGACTTGTTATTAAATGAGTCAGCACTGACCACTTCAAACACCCTTCCTGACATGTGTTGCCAAAAACCTTCCATTAAAAGAATGAACCCCAAAATAATTGGACTGGAAATGGATAGCAGCAGTGAAGGAGGATGTCTAGACTTTTAAAGGATGCCATAGTATTTATGCACTGAACTAAAGACACCTATCCCAGTGAAGAAAATATTGCTTAATTTAAAGAAAATTGTGGTGCTTCACCCCAGAAGCCATGTTTTCTGAACTGCATGCCACATGCTTTGCAAAATACTGTACAATGATTCTTTTCACTGTTCAGCTATGTAGACAGTGAAAAAGAAGTGTTAGCAAATATGCTTAATACTGTGGCTTAAATTTGTCATCTTTGTCATCTGTGGCACTCTTAAAAATGGGCCACATCAAGGTCTAAACAGATCTAGTTTAACTCTGTAAATACTCGACGTTTTAAAAGCATTTTTAATTGGGTTAATAAGTACATGCAGTAATGACTCTAAGGGTAATTTCTTCTGCTGGAAAAATAGGAATCTTATACCACTGCTGATAGCAAAAGTACTCTGTTACAATGTAGTCTATAAGGAAAAAAATCCAAGCTGCAAAATGCAATTAAAAAAAAAATCCAACAAAACCAACACTCACAATTGCTGATGAAAAACAAGCAGGCAAACACATGTCTACAATATTACAACGATGTACAATACCGTACATGAATTTAAATAAGAATCAATGCAGCTTTTTTTTTTTTTTTGCTCAAAGAAAAGATTTAGCCCTACATGAGAGATTGAAAGTGAGTTTGTCAGACAAGGCACCTTTTGTTTCCTCTTTGCTTAAAATAAGTAGTGAAAAGCAGCAGGAACATTCTGACTATTTTTTCAGTAGTATACAAGTATCACATAGCGCTTCTCAGATTTTCACAAAAGGGTAAACTGTGAAGTTAACTTCACAGTAGGACCAAAGCCCTTTGCAAGTGCATTTTGTACAAGCAGAAAAACAAAGTCCTGGGGGTTAAGCTTATGCAGAATCTACAAGCAAATTCTGAGACTAAGAAGTACTCTATAAACACCGTTTTGCATAAATTTCCAAACAAAGCCAACCCGTGAGATCTCAACTGAGCAATCCAGATGGAAAGGTACAGGCAGAACTGATAAACCACTACAGTAACTGGGGCATTTTACCAGGCAGGTGTAAGGAGCTACTGCTGACACCATCAGCAACTTCAGCCTGAATCTGAGCAGAGCTCAGCGCTCGTGCTTCAAGGAACACACTTGTCTCGAGTCTGGAGCGCCTCAGCAGGAAAACAGCGAGCTCTGAGTGCTCACAAATGCTCAGACACCCAGCATACAGGGAAGTGAAAGCCGCTTAGCCCTTCTGGAAGATGTTGTCACAGGCTTTGTGGACAATGAAAAATCATACATGACACACTTCTCTGTAGGTTTCGTTGCAAAGGCAGTAAGATCATTGTTGCTAAACAGTACTCCAGAGAAATAAGAATATCTTCACATAAATCTGTTAAAAGTACATATTTAACATGTGCAACTAAATTCAGCTTCTGCAACTGGATGTGTTTCTGACTGCTCTTAAGCTTCCTAAAAGAAGTCTCCCTATTTTATCTCGGTTGTTTTAGGACCAGAAAATTCACTTCACTTTACTTTGCCTTGGAAAAAAGTGGTTCAATCCCTTTGAAAGGCTTTGCTGTACTGACTGTGACGTCTCCAAACAGAAAAAAACCCCACACATTACCATGATGGGTACAGAAACACAATTACCCATTAAAAACCCTCCCTGCAGCCCAGATGCAGAAATGCAAAACAAGGCTTACCACAGCTTGTTTCCAGATAGATTATGAGGATATAAACACTATTTGACCTCATCGGGACTAGTTATTTTTGTATAGCTGTTACATCTTGTTTAAGGATTTTGTACAAATAGGTTTTGACTTGCTAACTTTATTGATCAGTGCTCAAAGCACAAAAATCCTACACAGCAAACACTGTGATGTTTTCAGACATTATTTTTCAAGAAACAAAATTCTAATGAGTCTGTCAAGCGCCAGTTTTGTAACTAAATGTCTGAACGAACACCCAACAGCAACAATAACAAAAAACACCAACGCCAAAGTGACTGGCATATAATTACTTAGCAGAGCAATGAAAAGCCCGATTTGGGTGGGTTTTAAGGTCATTTAGCAGTGTGCGGGACGTGCTAAAAGGTCACCAAGACAGTTTGCCTATTATCGAACCTCTTAAAAACCGGGCACTACCCCGGGGTGCAGTAGGAGCTCCAATCAATGCAACGCTGAGGCCGGACCGCGAAAACACAAAGCTCCGCCAAAGCCCCTGGAAGAGGAGCGCTCTCTCCGGCGCCGAGCCGGGAGGGAAGGAGCGCGCTCCCACGCGGGCAGGCGGGAGGCTCGGGAAGCCGGGAGCGCTCGGGCGGCGGGGCAGTCCCTCCGTCCCGGGGCTCGGACCGCCGGCGGCACCGCAGCGCCCAGCGTTACGCAACGCTCCCCCGCGACCTTGCGGGGAACTTCGGAGTCTTCCTCAGGGACGGACGTGCGAGCAGCATCACCCACACGGCTCCGGCTGCCGCCCGCGGCCGGCGGGACCGCGGGACGGGCGGGAGGGGGCGCGGCTCAGAGCACCGGCGCGGCCGGACAGAGGGGGCTACGGAGCGCCGCGACCCGAGCGCGCAAACTTCGGCGGCGGCCGAGCAGAGCCTCCTGGAGACTGCGGGGGGAAGGAGGTGGGAAATCTTTCTCCCGCGGCGGTTTTCTTACCTGCGACACCAGCGGCACCAGCGTCTGCTCCACGGAGCGCGTGCGGATCTCCAGCCCCGCGTCCGCGCCCAGGCCCGACGAGGACGACGAGGAGACGCCGCTGCTGCTGCACGGGGACGTGGCCATAGCGGGGGAGCCGAGCCGAGCCGAGCCGAGCCGAGCCGGGCCGGGCCGAGCCGGGACCCCCTCCAGCCGCGCTGCCGCCGCTGCGCTCCCGCACGGGCAGCCCGTGCCCGCCGCTCCCCTCACGCCGCTCCGCCCCCGGGCCGCCGCCCCCGCCCCGTGCCCGCCGGGGCTCCGCTGCCGCGCCGGGCGATGCCGCGCGCGCGCGCCGAGTCCCCCCTTCCCTCCCTCTCCCTCAGCGGCCCCTTCCCCGCCCCTCGGGACGGGACGGATTTAAAGCGGCAGCTCCCACCCGCTCCCCTCCCGCCCCGCCGCGCAGCCAGCGCCGGGGGTTGCCGCCTACCCTTCCCCGCCACTCCTTTCCCGCCGCCCCCCGCCCCACTCCGCAGCCGGCGGGGGAAGGGAACCGGGAATGGTCCCGCCACCACCGCTCCCACCCGGAGTTTCCCCTCCGGTCTTGCTTGGGGCGGGGAAAGCTGAAGGGTCCCTGCCCGGAGGGGGGAAGCCGTAGCAGGCGGTGGCTGAGGGGCTCGGCTGGCCCCAGGGAGGCGGCTGTCCGGGCCGGTGGCCGGCGTTGGGCTGCAGCGGCACCGGCCGGCCCGGGAAGGCTGAGGGGCTCGGTCGGGAGGTGTGAGGCGGCGGTGTGGGGGCCAGGGAGAGGCAGCCGGGGAGCCCTCTCTTCTGGGAAGGGCTGCAGTCACGATTCGCCTACTTTTAGCATCTGGGGGGCTGATGAGGTGTCTGAAACTAAACGCCATCAGCTTCTCTCTCAGAAGCCTCACGGCGAAGGGGAAAAAAGGCTTTTTTCTGCCTTTGGGTGATTTGTATTCCATACCTGGCCGCTCTTAGAGAACAGCTATCGTGCTTATCCGGGTTTGCCCAGCCCTGGTACTGAAGCAAGAACATCTGTGATTGATCTAGCAAAAAGAAGGCAAAAGTAATTCAAAGAAATAAAAGTGGCTTGGTTTGTGTTGTGGGGTTTGTTACAGGCTAAATTCTCTTCTCCATTTTATTTAGTAGCCTGTACTTGAAAGTATCTGTACATGGATGCTTACAGGTCCCGTTTGGCTTGTGTTTGGTACAGCTGATTCTTCTTCAGGTGTGTCTGCCCAAGACTGTGGGCAGGGAATGGAGCTCTTGTGGCTGTGGTCCAAACCACCAAGGTGCAAAGCAGCTCCAGCCCTGGCTCAGTGCAGTGATGTGCAGGAGCCAGCGAGCCCTGTGGAGAGTCCGACAGTAAATCACTTCCACGTAACTGCTTCGTTTCCTGGTCAGAACTGATGATTTGTGTTTGACTGCTCAGCTCTCGCACAACAAAACTCTGTAATCGTGTTTTTGGCTCTTTTTATGGTTCAGATCAGGGACTTGGTATCATTTTATGTCTTCGAAAAGATTTCTGACCCTTTTTGTGCATAGCATCTTTTCCACAATTTTGAAACACAGACACGAGATAAAGGACAATATTTGTTGTCCTTTAGAGTCCTACGGACTTATCCATATTTATTAAAAAAGAAAATTGCCAGAGCTGCAAGCATAACACTAGATAACGATATGACCCTATTCCTAGCTCTTCAGGAAATTGGTTTCCAACACGGTCTCATATTTTCTAAAATGACATCTTATATAACATCAAGTGTTTCAGGAGGGAACTGAAGGCTTAAACCTGCCATGGTACAAAAACATCTGAATGATGGCGTAGACTTGAAATAAATGCTAGTCATGCTTGATCAAAGTGGTGTAGAGCACACTTGAGATTTCCTGTTTTGTTTTTCTCCCAAACTTTTGATTTTCTTACACCACCTTTTGTTCTTTTCCAGGTATTATGTTTTTCTTTTACTTCTCAATAGCCATATTCTAAGCTCTGGCAACAACTGCTTTCTTTTACATTTTGATAGAGTAGTGAGGGCAGATATGGTTGCAGCTACCCCAAGACTCTACAGTGCTACAGGAGAGTTCTGGATCATGAGCAGAAACATCCACTAAAGTTCAGTAATACTAGACAAGAGTGCATTCCTTTTCCCTCTTCCCCCTATTATTCCCACTTATTTACTATTTTATGAATATTGCCGTAATGCAAATTAACTGTCACCAGCATATACAGATACAAATCTATGATTCATGTCAGAGATGCACTAGAAGGACGTGAACACTTGGATGCACACACAGTTTATAATCTGACAATTTGTGTCACTTAATTTCAAAGACAGCTGCCTGTTGTCTTCAACACAATAACAGATCAGACATTCCAGGAATGACATATTCTCATTCCAAGCAGCGCTAGTAACAGAGGTTAATGATTAATTTTGAAGATTGTAGCCTATTTAAAAAAAAAAAAAAAAAAAAAAGAAACATTGAGTTTAAAAGTGGCAAAAAACAGTTTAAAGATAATTTCTTACACTTAGTGGACAAATCGTGTGAACTTTGCAATGCCTTTCTGCAGACAGAAGTCCTATTCCCAATCTACCACTTTGTCTTACTGCTTGCATTTTGTTTTCACTCAAGAAGCAGCGTTAGTGGGTGGTGCTAGTGACAACACTGTCTAGCTCTCCCAATTCTCCTCCTCAGGTGCCTCCAGTTTTAAGCATGGAAACTGCTGCTCTGCTTCTGGAATCCTGAGCTAGGCAAACAGAGAGCATGTTGTAATGTTTTTAATATAACACCGCACTAGCATGCTGCAGACTAATATCTTTAAAGACACCTTGAGGAGTTCGTCAAACATCATAGCCTGGAGCTTAATTGTGCTTTTTAATTATGTTAAGACAATTTGAATGAGCCAGTATGATAGATTGCAACCACACCTTTGGCATGCCAACACATACCTCTGAGGGAGCACACTGTGCAATGCACAGCAGAACATTTTGCATACAATCCTCATCAGCCCACAAAAGCCATAGCCCATCACCCCACAAAGAACATCCCTGGTGGCTGCAGGGTGTGAGGACCACCCACTGGCCATGGCAGGCTCATGTTTCCACTTGAGTTATCACTTGAGTTACCACTGTTCAACTCTGCCTTTGAACCTGCAAAGCATTAGAATTATGGAGGACAAGAGCAATGCCTAATGGACTATATTTCAAACTTCATAACTTAGTCAGTGGTCAAGGGGAAGGAAGTGATTCATATCCTCAGAGCATTATGAACATGTCAATTTGGTCCTTGTGTTGTTTCCAGACTTCACTCAAGGACGTGACACTTCTCTGTCCATGATCTCCCATGAGCTTAGGTCCTATGACTGGTGACAGTTTCCTACACAGAATGTAAGCCAGCTTTCCCTCATCCAGCTCTTCACTTTAATTGTTCCTATCTGAAGTAGCTTTTGTGGGAGACAGCATTACTACCTTGCACAGTGCTGTGCCAAAGTTCTCAGACAAAAGTGCTGTTCCCCACACTCTGACATCCTGTCAAGGATGGCTGTTTTGAGCCTTTATGTGCAGTTAATCCTCTCACCGTGGATGCTGACCTCTTAGCTTTGATGAGAATTATATGAAACGTACTAATGAGCATACTAAGCATATCTTATGCTACCTGTGCCATGGCTTGTTTGAAAAAGCTGTCAGTCAGCCTCAGTCTGATGGAGCAGCTGGCACCCTAGCTAAGATGTGTGTGTTCCCTGGCCTGTATAAAGCAAAACGAGATCAGTAACACTTAAACAGTTTAAATTATGCTTTTGCTAATCTGGTCATTTTGACCAGCATAAGGTTCAGCAGTGAACACAGAAGCCTTTTCCACATGGAGAAACCTTCCTTAGGAAGCAGGTTATAGTTGTTCCATATGTGCTGTTGAAGCTCATGCAGCAAAGCAGATGCCATTTAACCAGTGAAGATGGGTTTGGACTTGTGAGCTGTGAAGAGGAGCTTAGCAGTTTCTGTCCACAAGGAGCAGTTGGTCTAGGAAGCACAAACGGCAGGGAGAACAGGCAAATACTAGCAAAGGCCAGCTGATGAGATCAGAGGGCTTTTTAGTCAATTTTGATAATGAGTGCTTTTCAACACATACTTATAATGAATAAGATATAGGAATTAGCTAAATTATTAACACTTGGAGGATGAACTCCAAAGGGTAATTGGTCTCTATCCTCTCACAGAGAGCATCCCAAATATCCAGGGGTGAGAGGAAGCAGTGCCTCCATTGCTTCCTTATCTCCCAGCTGCAGTCTGGAAAGCAGAGCTGAGTGGGCTAAGTGTCAGATTGCTCCCTTTCTCTTTTCTCTAGGTGAGATTAAAGTTATAGCAGTGTGGGAGGGGAAAGCACATCAATCATCCTTCCAGATGAAATTTAGAAATCCACTTTAAGATTAAGCTTTTCCCTCGATTGCCTCTAGTTTCCTCTAAAATTTGACAAAGTCATATTTCTTTTTTTTTTTCAGTGGGGATGTTTTGCAGGCAGCTTGTGAAATCAGTAATTTTAAAGACGGCTAAAAAATTTAGGCTTTTGAGAAATGTCAAAAGATGGGAGACAAGCATTGCGTGAAATGTCTAATCCTGATTATTAGTGGTTATTAACTCCAAAGTGCATTACTTCTTTATAAAAACAATCAATCTTTTATGTTTGCTTCATGCCCCATAGTAAAAAGACTACTTTTTTTTTTTCTTTACATAGACAGCATTTTATGTGACTCTACAGTGACTATATTTGTCATTTTGTGAATTTACTAGTTTCACAGTGGGATTGCAACAGTTATTACAAAAACTATGAAGAAGAGAGGATATAAAAATAATGGATAGATGTATCTGAAGGACTACAAGCTCGTGTCTATTTTTATCTGAAGGTTTCCCAGAGTAATGATATAATAATAATAATATATATATTCAATATATATATAATATCTGTGCCTATACAGCCAGAGGGTAATTTCAAGCTCTCTTTCCCTTTGCATTTACAAGGTGGTAGCTGTCAAAATCTTCAGCAAGTAACAGCTATTTGGCCATGATACTAAATGTGGTACACCTCCAAAAAGCTTCTGTCCCCTTTGTCTGAGGAAAATGAGGAACCTTGTTTGGATGGTCAGAGGCTGATAGCCCACCATGGCTTCACTGCCTCTTTTACAGAGCTCAAAAGAATACAATTACCTGTGCTAGTTCTCCAGGAAGCCTAAGGACACAGTGTTTTATCCCAGCACCATCAAGAGACTTCTGTAATAAGTAGCAGCTTTTGAGAACACATCTAGGCACAAAACATATGTTTCCTCTATCATGCTGAACACAAAGAGCACAGAAGCTTTAATCAACCAATCAAAATTAAACAAAGAACATTAAAGTCAGGATCTGAAGGTAATATCCCACTTTTTCACTGATGTTTCCTACCAAAGCCACCTGCAGTTGTAGAAGATGTGTGTCTGAGGTAGGGAAGAGCAAGGGAACAATTTTCAATCCTGTAAAACTTTGCTTTTTTATGATAATATGAGACTCTATTGGCAAGAAAAGATGTAATGGATAATATATAATGGATACTGCCAGAGTTACCCAAGATTTCCTTTGTAAGACCCATGCTTTTGGTCGAATATGAATATGCTGAGCCTTAAAACACGTACTATGGACTGCAGAAGCTGAAGCTGCTCTGTAATAAAGCCTGGGTTGGTTGTTTTTTTTTTTTTTTCTTCCTGTATTTAGAGCTTGCTTGTGCTGTCGTTTAATACATATTACTGATATATAGACTTGAGTCTAACACTGACATTGATGTGACAGCTTTTGGAGGTGGAAAGTCTCATCAGTTTAGCTTCAGCTGTGAATTTGGCCTTATTTCAAAAGGACATCTGAAAATACTGATTCGACTTGACCTGTAAGTAGGAATGAATGTGCAATTTTGTGAAATCATACCCTAGGAACAGTAGAGTGCAGGATTCTTTTCAGACAAGCACTATATAGATTTATCAATGCATTGCTATACTCTTTGAAACTCAGTGCTGCTGAAACATCTCAGGCATAATCCCTCAGATGATCAGTTCCCAGATGTTAAGCAAAAGTTCTGCCTTCTTTTCTTGCAGTCTGTGAAGTTCTTCTTTTGCATGTACATATTTTTTCAAAGGACTGTGGCTGAGGCTTATCCATTACATCAAGGACCTTGTTCTAAACAAGAGCTAACACCAATTTTAGAAGAAGGCATGAGCAGCCTTGCAATATGCAGATACAGGATAATCAACCCTCATTAAAGTCTTAAACTGACCTCTAGCTAGGATTGGGAATAAGCTTTTGATGCCAAATCTCTTATTGCTTTCAAATGTACAATCATCCTAGCACTCAGTGGCATTTTGTTGTTTTTTTAACAGTTCCTATGGGTTATAAAATAAATATGGAGGATTAAAGGTTTGAAGAAATCTCTAGCCTGCAAAATCTTTAAGAGCATTTGCCACCTAGCAACAGCCAGGAATGTGCGTTTCCTTCAAACAATCTGCAATTGTGTGATTCAGAAAAAACCTCCACAGTGTTTATAACTGCAATTGTAACTTATGTAGGAAGGAAAAATGCAGCAAAAGCCTCTGGTTACATCACTGACAAAAGATTTCATTACCATAAGAAGTCCCTAACAGGGTAACAAATAATCAAGATTAAAAAGAATGTGTGAGACCAGCAGAAAGGGAAACAATGACGTTCCCATTATAGCTGTGTCCTTTGCAATAAATGATATGTCAGCTTTTCCATTTTGAATTGTGCTGAATAACTTGGTGATTTTAATTCATCAGCAAATGAATACTTAGATTAGAAGCTATTTTCTTTTCAAACGTGCGTTTGCTAACTTAGTCATGCAATAAATACCACACTCCTTGAAAAGTGTGATAATATAGATACTGCTTATAGATGTTAATGATTTAAACCACAGATACTGTGTTAGTTTGCTTAGCTATGTGAGGAAAGTATGGGAATTATATGAGAGGAAGCATAACTGCAACATGCATGAGCTGGCTGGCTATCAAAATCCTGTTGGTCTGCATTTTGTGATGTTAATGAGATAGTGGGGGAAAATAACACAGATGCTAATGCACATGGGTTCTATTTAGATGATTATCATGCATAAGTCTTTGCAACATCTAAGAATATACTTTATCAGGTATCAGTGATCCCAGTTGCTCTGTTTTCTTCCTTTTTTTTTTTTTAAATCCCCGTAAAGAAAAGAACCTGGGGATATCTAAGGACACTGCATCTTTCAGACCTCTCTGACTTCCAAACCATTGCATTTGTTAAGGAATTGTTAAATTAACCTGGATCTGTTCTAAAAATATGATCAGCTTCTAGATTTGTGTTCATAGCATGAAAATTCCTTATTAACAGGGTATTAAACCCCACTTTGTTTCAGTGTATGTTCTTTTTAAAACATGGGTTGTAGTTTCTTAATTAACAAACCAACTTAAGCCCAACAAAGACATTACTAATAGACTTTACTAACAAAATACTTCCAATGCTAAAAGATATTGTTGCTAACCCCTTACAGGCAGCTGGTAGGATTCAATTCTGTTTCTGGCAGCAGGAGAGTACAGGCTGAAGTATCAGAATTGGAGCAGAAAATTGTAAGTGCAGCTGAAATGGAAGGGGAAGCAGCAAGCTATTGCCAAGGGAGCAAAAGGATTTTTGAAATAAGTACATTCAGTGAGTTTATACTAAATACTAAAAGTTCCAGAAAGCATAATGTAAATAACTGAAAATTTAGAAGCCTCTCTTTTTCAGTTGTATTCAAAGTACTAAAAGCATTTCTTAGAACCTGGCATTTGTACTGAATTGCCAGTGCAATATCAACCATTTTTGGAAAACATTGTAATGTAGACAGGCCCTAATAGGCAAAAGTTTTGAAAGCAAAATGAGGTGTTGCAGTGCAAGGAGAACATTGACAGAATGGATTTTTGCTGTACTTAATAACAGTAGTCCTGACCTGGCAACTCTTCCATTGATGAACTTTGGAGTGGTGCCATGTGAGGACTGCACCTTCAGGTGTGCTCGGGACACTGTTCATGTTCCTCAGCATGCAGATCACAGGTGGAAAGCACTTAAAAGTCCAAACTTTCTTCTTTCACAGTTGCTCTATTATAGCAATCAGAATGTGAAATCTAATTGTGAGCTTTGGATAAGGAGAAAATGGTTTCCTAATCAATGTTTCTTTGATCCTGCCATAAAGGATGGCAAATACCCCTGCTTCCCTGAAAAGAGGAGAAACCAATCTATGGGAGACAGTTTGTGTTTTCAGTTCCAGGATTCATGCCAGGTATTTAGCCTACAAGTTGCTTCAGGATTCTCAAGACCTCCTTTACTGTCTATGCCTCTATATGTACCCATTTTGATTTCTCACAATGCTATGTATCTTACCAACCAGCATAATTAGAAAAATATCACTCTATTTTAAATCAGTGTACCTTTTGAAACTTAAAATATCACAGAGTGATATGTAATTGATAATTATATCCTGATGGAATTGCTCCCTACTCTGTCTATCATGCTCAAATATTGGTACACATCAGGTAGGAAATCTCAGCCCTTCCAGCAGAAACTGCAGCAAGTGTATTTTATCTACCTCCGTGTCCTTCTCAAAAGTTATGATCAAGGTGCCGAGGGGATACAGCAAATGATAATATTCTTTTAGCTCTAGCAGAACTTATCCTTGACTTTGAAACACAGATAATTAAGATTCACATTTTTTAAAAAATGGGCACAGCAGAGGCAAGACATAAAGTGAAAATCCACCTAGATTAGTGTAGCCTGGTGTACAGGTCACACATGTAGCTTTCATAACCTGATTTGAACCTCTGCTTAGCCAGCTTCAGATCATGGTCTTGAAACTAAATTCCCATTTCCCATCTGCATGTTTAGCTATGGATGTTTCAAGGTGGTATCTTTTTTTGAAGAAATCTTAGTCAGGCTTCATCTTTATTCAGATACAAACCAGAAATTGCTCTGTTCCCCACAATTAATTCTTACCTAAAGTCAGGGGAAAAAAAACAAACAAGATTCAATAGTATTTTTTTCAATCTTAACATTTTACTAATGTAAAACTTTGAACTTATGATTTACTGCTCCTTTTATTTCAAAGTAGAGTTAGGACTTACAAGTGTGATCTGGAGCAACTCATACTATGTTTAGCAATGTTTCTGAAGGTCTACCTTTCATCCCAAACAAAGAATGGTAGAGCCCACTTAAGGTTTTAAACATAATTTCTTTTGTCCTTCTTGTTCTTTTCATTAGTGTCTGAAGGGGCTTTAAGACAATTCCCTCCAAAGCCTTCATCATGGAAACTAACATGGAAACTAACATGGAAACTGAATTAGTACTTTTGACTCCTAAATCATGCATCATTTTGCTGCTTCCTCTTAAAACTTTCTTTAAAAAAAGTCACATATTAAATACAAGTTTCAGAGAAAATTCAGTGTTCCAAGGGCATTTTATAAAAGGCATGAGCAGCTGTCTTCAGACAGGGATTTTGTGTATATATGCTGATCCCAATAGACTTAATGTGCACGATGGAACTGTACTATAGCCATGCAATTTGAATTAAGCTGTTACTTTTATATCTCTTATCACAACTCCTTTCCAGTTAACATTCTTCTCATTTAAATCCTGTATTTGTAATCCCTTAGGATATTTTCCCCCAATTTTTAAAGATCAAAATATTCACAAGATTAGAATCAGTAGTTTGTCATATTCCTAATTTGAATACAGTAAGCCTGCTTATAGTTGGTTCTGATATACTTGGTCACAATTCTCTAGCAAGGAAGAATAAAACCCTACAAAGTGTTTTGTTGCCTTATACTGCTCCCATTAGGATTGCATTGAAGGAAATTCTTTGGTGATGGTCAAAACCCTTCATACACTGGCCTAAAACTGTTCCAGAGGAAGTCAGCTGTCATCTCCTGCATCCTCTGGGTCAGGCACAGGTCAATAAAAGGCACATTTGTGAATTCCCACTTACATAGCCCAAGCTCTGGCCAGAGGAAAGTTGTATTCTGGCTACCCAACACCTGATAGCTTTTCTTACTTATCCTATGCGGAGCACTATGGATGTTCTCAGTTTTTGGCAGACTAATGTGGAAAGATTGCCTGCAGGAATTAGGGTCAGGGAGCATGCACCTGACAATATTTATAGTTGTCATGACTCGATTTTTGTCCTGTTCTAGAGTTGATAGTGAGAGACAGTTTATCCCTATTTACTCATCCGTTTTTTTCATTTATTTCCTGTCTCATGTGATGGATGCAAATTGGGAGGGAGGGGAGGAGGAAGGGGATGAATTCCTTCCCTGTTCTTTGATAAGGTGACCTAGGACAGTACTGATCATCAAGTATCCCAGTAGTTGAATTCACCTTCTAATGATGAATTCACCTTGTAGTGATACATATCATTAGTTATTTCTCTGCTTTTCAGAGATACAGACTTCTCTAGTCCAAGATTGATGGCAAATTCAGAGCAGAAGTAGATTTGTTCCTAGTAAGGAGGTATACCTTTTTCCCTTCCTTGGCAATTTTCCTTCAGAAGAATCCATCACTGATTTTTCTGGGGATTTTTAAAGAGATTTCCCTTTGATCCTAAGCATGTACTGAGAGCTGATCCAACCATAGTTAGCATTCTCTTTTCTGGATTATTTATGTCAGGCTGCTGGGAGAATTGGTGTATTAAATTCCCTGGCTTTTACTTTCTATAGATCCCAGCCTTGGAGAGCATCTTGGAGAGTCAGAAAAAGTAACAAAGTAACAAGAGGTCTTACTGTTCCACGGGACCTCATACTACGCCCCCCCAAAAAAATAAAAAAAATAAAAAAAGGATTTGCATGGTTTGGCTGAGTAGGTGTTTTAATGATTTCTAGTTGAGACACGTTGCTGTGTAAACTTTTATCACTTTCCAGTGGATGACAGACAAAATTTTGAAACTGTTAATTGAAGTGCAGCTTAGAAGAGATTTTAGAGATTTGTTTTGGTGGGAAAGTAGGACTGTATTAAGTTCAGCCTTGGAAGAAGACAATGCCAGGAACTATGATCAAGGATAAAAAGGCTAAATTTAGGCCACTCCTTTCAATTTTGTTATCTGAGGTCAAACTCTTATTGTTAATAGCTGCCTCTCTTTGTGCTAAGTCACTCAGTTTAGGTCCCATATAAAAAATAACAGTACAATACACCATGGACATTTCAATTCATTCTTTTCCAACCATGCAGCTGTTAAGCAGTAAGCACCAGTTCATTCACAGCCACTCTATCTGAGAAGGAATTCTTCAGCCAACTTTAATACAACTTTGTGGAGAAGTTCCATGTTTTCAGAGGAACGTTTAAAATCAAAGCCTGTTAGCAAATGGAGATGCCTGAGCCTCCTCTGTTCCACAGCACCAAAGCACAGAGGGCAGGCAAGGCCAACAGGCTCAGAAGGTTTGTTAGACATAGCTTTCTTTTTTAGGACAATTTCTCTAACACATTTTGCTAAACTCCAAGTTGAATATAGGGGCAACCTGCTGCTCCATTGCAATGCACAGCTCGGAACCCTGAGCTATCACCATTTCTAACCTAATACTGAAATACTTGGAGAAAGCTGTTGATCACTAAATCTGAGATTAGAACAGGAATCTGGAACCCTATAACAAGCTAAGCTTGAGGATACTCTTTGAATATGGGTCCCTAATGTTCATATGTATGTTGCACATCTCAGTTCAACAAAATAAAGGGATCCTGGATTACGTTACAATATCTATTATAAATCACAACACTGGTAGTTTCTACAAATGCCTTTGCATCTGAAAGACTCAGGAACCATATATTAGTCATCGTAAGGAAAACCTGAATGAGCAATTACATAAAACTGGAAGAGTCTTTGTGCTGCAGCATTTACTTGTGCACCAGTAATATGTTCCAGGCAGCTGTGCTCTCTTGGAGAAGGCTATAAAGAGCACTAGTCTTGTTTCTGACAGCCTATCATATAATTTCTAAAAGTCTGATGCAACGAGTATAATTTCTTTCCACTTTTTTTCCAGTGTAGGTTTTACTGGAAAATATAAACCAAAATGTTATTTTATTTCTTTTGTTGTGTTATTTGTCATTTGAAAGCTAAAAATGAGGCTAATATAATTTCTTATATATTCCCTAGTAATTTCTTTTACTTGGTTGAATACAGAGCTTTCATCAGATTTCTACAGTGAATATTTTCCAAAGTAAATTCAGAATTATTTTTCAACAAATGTTTTGTAGCGACACTGAAATTAATTTTATGCAAACATACCACAGATGGTACCATTCAAATGAATGAGTGTAGAAAGTAATGCATAAAATTGATTCATCGAATTATTTTAAATACTTATGGGGAAAAAATGGTATCCAATACTATTTTCAACAGATTTTGTATCCTCTCCTCAAAAAATGCCATTCCCATGGACTTTTTTTGTTATGGACTAGGAGTGACGTTGTTAAAGAAATATGTCTTTATGTAATGAAGTATAAGCCTGCAGCCTCTAAGCTTGCCTTTCCTATTAATTTTCCTAAACGTATTTTAACACCTCTTAACTTGTTTTCTTTCATAACATAATATGTCTAGTCTGTATTACTTCCCTATAATCATTGTCTGTGTCATTTATCTCAAGGGAATTTGAATTATTGAAACAAGCAGACTCTATTTTGTCATCATTTAATGATATAATTTTGAATATTTCTTTAATATTTACTATGTAGTTCATGGACCCAGTCATCCAATAATGCACTCTGCAGTAACCAAAAGCCTGCTGATGAAATCTCTGTACTCAGATTAGCTTGCTGACATTTGTCACTTTTTCCATGAAATGAAATTTGCCCATTTTATCTGAAATATTAGCTGGTGCAAAAGGATGGCTGGAGGAGCAGAGTCTGCAGCGCTTCCATCCCCTGCCACTGCTCTGATAATCAGGAAAGCAGCACATCCCTCACTTCTGGCAGATGAGCAGCGCTGCTGCCTTCTGAAGTGAGACACCTGAAGGGATCTTACCTGCAAAGGGCTATTTGCACCTGTGGTGTAGGGCTGATTCCCATATGCACTCTCTTCCAGGCACAGCTTTTGGCTTCCAGCTTGGTTTTAATGAAAACAGTAGTCAAATTCTAAACACTTCTGACTGATTTTAATTCTGTTTATCAACAGGTACACTGTGTTCAAGTATTTTTATCAAGTTACATCAGTTTTCTGCTGATGCCAGAAAACTGAGGTGACTTTTGTGTATTTTAAATATGCAAAATTCATGAGTACTTACAAGTGATGTTGCACCCCATAATTTCTAATGAAACTCTACTTGATAGCATTTCAGTGTTTACAAAGCTCAGATTTTCAGGTACCTTTCATGTCCTAATTCTGCCAAAGTACTTTTTTTTAATTCTAATGTGAGAAAAACACAGCTTTTGGTTTTAGCAAGAACGGTTTTTAACCAAAATAACACAGTTCACCATTCTTTTCAAACCTATTTCTCAGACTGCAATGTGGTCTGTGCAGTTAAAAATGTGGCAATAAAACAAATAGTCTTATAAATTCTTGTACAAGATGTTCCAAGAATGCAGTCAGAAGAGAAGGCGACAAAGACGACTGGTGAAGGATAAAACATTGTGCAGGCTCATTTGCAGTTCTAAAGTGAATGCCTTTATGTGGCTGGTGCCTTTCCTTTCCCCTCCTTCTCAAAGGCAAGAGACTTCCAGGAGAGACTGAACTTTAAATTCGTTTTGGCATTTCTTACTGGGAGGAATTTACTAGTAGCTACAGCAAAAAGAGTTCATGATTTAGGACTAACTTTGACATATTTGCTTTTCATTTAACCCCTTAAAGACAGGATTTTAGTTTTACAACATATCTAGCTGGGTTTTTTCTTTCTCTAGTTTGCAAACTGAGTTAGGGGGATATAAAGAGTTAAATGTACTTGGACTTCCACAGCAAATCTGTAGCTAAGTCATAAACAGATGCCTGAGATCTTCTGTCCTCTGCTCTAGCCATGAGACTCACTGTGTGTTTTTGCCAAAACATATGTGATAGCTCATGGGTTTTGAACTGATAGCATTTTGGATAGTTAGGGAGCTGCTCAAGTAGAAGCTGAGTCATTGATGATTATATTTTTAACTGGTGTCATAATCTCACCACCCATTCTACCCAGAATCAGTTTGGCTGTGTGTTTCTGTGCAGACCACCTATTTCCTTTTACTCCAGTCCTGCCAGAAAGCATTTCTAAGCTGCTCTGCAGTACACTCTGCCACTTAAGCAAATCCCTTTAGATATTATAATATATACTGCTTAAGTGAAGCTAGGAGCTTGAGCACTACATGAGAAACAGGCTTTGATTGCATCTAGAGTATAATTCTGATTATAGAGGCAAAATATACCAAACACACAATAGCAGATAGTAGATGTCTCCTTAACAGGTGAATTTTTTATAGTAAAGCTTGAGGATGCTTCAGGTTTACTTTCACACAGACTATTGTTACTATAAATGCAGTGAGAAACTATACCAACCATAAAACTTGAGAAGTTACCAGTTCCAAGACATTTTACAAAATTTCACAACTACAAAACAGAAGGATCTCTGCAGAGTCAGATAACAAGGAAAGAAGCATAGAGGCTGAGTTCTGGCAGGGTTTTTAATTTGTCAGGACAATTGGAAAGCTGACTAATATACCAGTTACACTTTTTGTAATACTGTGCTAAATGGAAAACCACCTTTCAAACATTGGTATTGTTGAATCTCATGGGGAACCACTCCAATCCTTGTATAACACAATGAAGAAGCTTTACCACCCTAAACCAAAGGAAACCCAGGGCAGATACTTTTAACAAAAGGATTTAACTGTTTCTCTCTACAACAAATGCAGAATACTGGCTTTCCACCAAGCAATTCAAGCCATGTAAAGGAGAAGCACAGCTAAGCCAACCTGGGAACTCTGACTCACGGGGTCAAGCGCCCTCCTCGCTGCAGAGGGGAAGTGGTTTGCACCACCCTTTTCCCTGGCACAGCCCATTTCCTCCTCTCCTCCTGTGGGATGCAGCCCAGCCTGCTGACCCGTGAGCTCGTGGTGTTTTATGTGCTCTGCCCACCCCAGGAAAAGGATAAATCAGTCCACCAACAGCTCCTTGCCATCTCATATAGAACAGCAGCTCCTTGCTCTTCTGTGCAGGAATTCAAAAGGGATCACAAGAGGGCTTCAAATATTTTTGTAAGTGTTGACATTTTGGGTGATAAATTATTAACATAAAATAAAATGTTACTGATCTGACTAATACTTTGGTAAATTTGCTATTACTTTTTGGCACATTTCCAGCAATTTCAGCATAGTGAGAACTTCTATTGTTCAGTTTATCTCAAATGCACTCTGTTAAGGGTTCAAAAAAAGGTGTAACTACTGATTAAATGCATTGAATATGTTTGTAAAGTCTGAGAGTGTGGACAAGGCTCCATGCTAGCCTTCCCAAACCTAGCCTTCAGCTCTGGCTTACTGGTCTCCCAACCACTCACAGAAGAAGTTAAATTGAAGGGTACACTCTCAGTTCTGCTGTAATTAGGTTCCAGGAAAAGCATGAATTCAGCTACTGATGTGTACTGGCCCTTTGCAGCACAGACTTCACTGTCAGCCCTCCTTCCAGGTCACACAAGCTATATTCAGGTCTGTAGCAGACCTCTCTTTTGCTCCTAGCTCTGTAAGTTTTCGCACTTGGACTCAATGATCATTATGGGTTCCTTCCAACTCGATATTCTATGATTCTAAGTTGGACCTCTACCTCTGCAAATTGCATCCCTCTCTTCTTGTTCTCCTCAAACTTGAAGCACTGGAAAAAATACTGTGGGTACACCCAGATCTTGTTTCTCTGGAATATCACTGTCCTTACAACATAACTGTCCTGTAGAAAAAAGGCTGCTCCTTCTCCCTCCACCTTCTGAGAGCCCTGCTCCTTTAGATGTCCTCCCAAGTGAGATTGAGCTTTCTGCTCTCCTATCTGCTGCTTTAAGTACTGAGTAAAACCCGGGAACAGATCAAATGATGGTGGTGGTCCCCTCCAGCACATACCTACACATTAGAGCTCGACTACAGCAAAATCCAAGCCACTGACAGACTGAAATTGGTACAAGCTGGAAGGCTTCATGAATTGGGATATTCTACTGTGAACCTGTGTACTAGTGCTGTCTGTTTTCAACAGCTAGCTGAGGATTACGCTTGGGGATTCAGAAGTGTTGCCTTAGATATGTAAATTTCTAGCTGGCCCATAACTTATATTCATGAGGCTGTTATTTTCTCCTGTACTATGCTGCCTCTCTACTGTCACATTCAAGTGAGAGACTTCAGCTGAAGGATCTCGAGGCAGTGCTCTCTGTGCCTTTGTTATCTGTTTGGAAGGAGATTTCTGAGCATGGGGGAAACTGTCATCTGTTGCATCCTTGTATTACGGTTCCTTTCTATCTATGTGTACAACACAAAAGAGTCAACAAACTCTTTTCAATGAATTTTTTCAGTAACATTTCATTGCTGCTATCTTTACAGAGTGTTGGTGTCAATGACAGTCTCCAAAGCTCAGAATTCTATTCCTGTTTCTGTTGTTTCTCAAGGAGGGGAAAATCTCCTTCAGTTTTTAAATTTTTTTTTCCAGCATATTGTAGACAGATGATTAAAATATACCATGGGTATGGCAATGACTTCACAGTTATGCTTCCCAGTTTAAGTTGTAAAACTTATGACTGCTCCATAAAAATATCTTGTAAATTTTTCTCTTATGGTGAATTTTCATTATAAACTGCTTTATAAATTCAGCAGGAACATAAAAGGAAAAATTCATGAAAGTTGAGCACACTCTAAGCTGAACTTGGCAGCTGCACTGGGTAATATACATGACAGAAAAATGGAAAGAGAAAAATTAACAAGCAGTGGATATGAATATGAAATATGTCAGAGTTGTTCTAAATCACTAATGTTTAACAAAATATTAATTCTCCAAAGATAATATTTAAATTATTGGATTTCCACCACTTAATAAAAATTATAATTTCTTTGAATATCTTTTGGGGAAAAAAAAGGAAGCAGAGTAAGGGAAAATTATCAGATTTACTTTCCTGTTAAGCTTCAGTAATGAAACACCTATCTAGAAATGCATTTCTTTCTCAATGTAGGCCAGGGTAGTAAAATTGAACACAATTTCTTTTCTTAATAAAAGATATATAGGACAAAAAAATTCATTATTTAATTAGGAGATTTCAAGGGTGTCTGTCTTGAATTGAAGCAGCTTAGTTTAGAATCCCTTTTTTTCTTTTTTTTTTTAGTTGCAATTACTCTAAGTAAAACAGTGTCCCCCATCATTAAATGGATACAGTGCACTTGGGGGCCATGGGCAATGGCACAAGCAGCCCCTCTGGGAAGGCCAGGCTGCTGAGAAGAATGGGATTATGAGTTGCATCTGAGGTACCAAAGGAAGGAGGAAGGACAAGTTGGTTTCAAATCAAGACAAAATGATGGGGCTTTACATTTCTCAACTGAAATTTGCTAATTGAAAATAAATAAATCTGTATTTTGGTTTTTGGTTATCATCCATTTTTCAACAGTAGAATTCCCAGGAACTACAAATTATCAGTTTTAAGAAATACTCCTTGAAAATAAAATACATGGTGGGCCTCTTAAATATGTCTTACAGGAACAGCTACCTAAAACCTTCCTCTCATTTACACTTCAGCTTTACAGGTCATAGGGGCACAACAGTAATAGCTTTCTGAATCACTCAACTGCTAGTGCTGTTTCAGAAGATATTTTTCAGATTTGTGAAAGTTCTGGGTCCTGAGAGCTGGACTGGGATTTTGTAAGAACTTATTCTGAGATAAAATGGCAGGTCACCTTGCAAAATGGCCCACTACAATTTAGACAATCTGAATTCCAGTTTTTTCTTCTGAGGCTTGGCTGCTTGCTGGCTTCCTAAGCCTGTAATTCATTTACAGAAAGATAAATTTCATATCCGTGACTGTGACGGCCAGTATGCCTTGTCTGTTGGAACAAGCTAGCAGTGCTCTGGATAAAGCAGTTCCCCAAGGGGCCCAGAACATTTGGGATCAGTGCCTGGGCAAAGCAGTGCTCTCATTGCTACAAGCAAAAGAATCCCATCACAATCATTCTTCAGAGTATTTTTCTTTGCTTTTTTTCACTTTCTTCATTTTCTTCAAAGTCCTCCCAGTTTCTACATTTTCCTGTGCTGGCATAGTCAGGACTCTGTGTTATTCCAGAGCATTTGCATTTGGTGTGGGGATAGTGCACACTTCTTTTCACAGTGAAACAGAGCACAGCCCACAATATGAAATAAGAAAAGCCTTGATAGATATGGGTAAAATCCTGTTCTGAAAAATTTTACTTCTGTGCCGTGTGATACTGCCTAGTGAGCTCATGAATCCATGTTTCATTCATCAGGTATGTTATTCTGTACATTTGAGGTTAAAAAGAACAATGATATTAGGAACTGGCACAACGTTAGGGCAGAAAAGTTGCCTTTGTTTGCATGTTTGGGGGTGTTATTGGTTGATTGGTTTAATTTTACACTGATTATTTTTGCCATTCTTCTGTTTGGTATTGTTCAGTAGCATTTTATTTTTTCAAGTATTTTGGACCTGGTCACTTCATTACTTGAAATTTACAGGTGTTTTATCTGAGCATAATTTGCTACTGGCAGATTATTATTCTCAAGCTCACAAAACAAATTCCACTCACTCTCTATGCTCTCAGTCCCCTTTATTTTTCCATGTAAATAGTTACATGGATTTGAAGAGAACCTCAGAACAAAGGATAATAGAGCATGGGGGAACAGAATAGGAGTTAATCAAACCTTGCACCAGGCAGCTGGGCACTATATATTTTTTTTTTATCTATTTTTTGGTACTAAGATGTGGGAGATGATACCAGTTATTTCCAATATTACAAAGACACTGGGACACTTAGGAGAAAATAACTGTTTCCAAGCACTCACTAATTTATGGATTCAGTTAAGTTGTCTCTTCCCCTGATGACTGATACTGCTGAGAGTTAAGTGGATGACAGAACTATTCAAAGTACCAGGAAAAATAAGTGTGAAATCACTCATCACTGAGAGAGAGTGCTCTTGTCCCCTCCTGATAAACCTGAGGCACATTAATTGGAATGCCTGCAGGAAGGGCTCAGCTTAGAGAATTCCAGTGGTCCTTCACTCCGTGTTCATTGCTGTTGACCTGTATTCAGATTTTGGCTCCAACTTGAGTAGTTTGAAGGGCTGCCATCCATGAGAGTATGGGAAATGCAATATTTATGCAACTGAGCAGTTTTAGCTGCACTATACTTTGTGCCCTCATTGCTCTCTGTTACACCACTGCAGTTGCACTGAACTTAACACACAGCCTTCTCCATGGCAAATTCCAAGTGGTTTTAGAAAGCTTTCTCAGGATTTAGGTGGCTGTAGTTTAAATCCCCCAGAACATGGTGCTGTTTTCTTCTAAAATTGGAAACAGAAATGAAATTTTGATTTTCTCATAAGGCAAAACAGATTCAGTTAAAAATTTTGGAAATCGCCCACAAGGTCTATGCAGCAGCTGTTGTGAAGCAGGGGGAATGGTAGAGAGCTGGGAACTGACACCAACAGCTGCAGAATTATTTTTTACAGCTGTCTCATGCTCTTTCTCTTGGATATTCATGTTTTGGTTTTCTGGTATTTGAGAACAGTTTCTTATGTCAAGCATAATTTTATGGGTCTGGGGTGGGGTGAGCATCCCTGAGTGACAAGAAGGTTTCCTGCTTTGTTGGGATGAACTGCCTGGAGAGCACTTCCACTGCATTGAGAGAAGACAGCACATTTTCTATGGAACGGATAGGCAAGAAATAGTCAATCCAAACTTTCTGAAGAGCCCTTGGTAGGTGATGCTGCTGAGGAAGAATTCAGGGAGACACTCGGTGATGGAGCCCTATGTCCATTCTGTGTGCCACCTCTAATCTCTTCAAAGTCCAGAGTACCATATTTAATAGGAATGCAATAGTAACTCATTGTAGTGTGTATTTAAGGAAAGACCCTAAACTACACCAGGGGAGGTATAGATTGGATATTAGAAAAAGAATATTTTCACTGAAAGACTAGTTAGGTACTGGAATAAGTTGCCCAGGGATGTGGGGGGGGTCCCTGTCTGTGGAAGTGTTCAAGAGGCATCTGGATGTGGCACTTGAGGCTGTGGTGCTGGGCTGATGGGTGGATGATCTTGAAGGTCTCTTCCAACTTTGATGATTCTGTATTTAATGGTGTAGTTAGAACTGTCAGGCAAGAGCTAAAAACTCTGGACTTAAGAAGATCAACTGAAATTATGTGATCATCTTGAGATGGAAGGAAAGAGGATAATGTAAAAATATCAGGTAGTGTTTTTAGTAGGAACGCTGTAAGCTTTAGGAGCACATTCACAGTTTCCTCAGAGAAATAATTCTCTACTGAATTTCTCAACATATATTATTCTTCATACATATGAAGAATAATATATGTTAAACAGTCCAAGAAGAATAATACATATTAAACAGTCCAATTCCAGCCTTTTGTCATATTTCAGCCCTTCAGTCCTACTTATGTCAAAAAGTGATATTTTTTCTATAGGAGGTGGCTGAAAATTTGTTTACTTATACAAAACTGAAAACTCGGGTTTCTGAGAGCCAACATATGCTACTGAATTTATCCCTTCTTACACACCTTGTGCTTTTTTTGATGTGTTTCTTAGATAAAAGTTACTGCTATGACAAAATAATTTTTCATTGGTTCTTTGTCATTACTCTGCAGAGAGCACATAATTTTAGAAACCTAAACATATAAAATCAAACTACTCCACGATTACATCATTAAAACACTTTTAGCTCAGTATAAAAGAATATAAGCAGCATTTCAGTTGCCAAAACTGGTTTGCCATCATCCACACCTTTGCCATCTTGAACCACACTTTAGAGAGTGCATTTGATAAATCTTCACCTAACATACAGAGGTGACTTACAGAAGCTGGAAAGCTTTTAAAAGCCTTTTAGTGATAACATGTATTGTTATCAATACATATCAATACATATTCTGAGGTGAATAAACCTCAGAATACTTTTATATTTTGCTGACAAAGGTAAACATATCCTGAAATTTCTAGCTTTTTTTTTTTTGGAATAAATAACAGTGAAAAGAAAGTTTTGTTACATACCTTTAAAATCAAAAATTATGTTATAGATGTTGTTATATGTACCATATGATCTAAGCAGTTAGATAGAAGCATATATTCTTGTATTCCTAGTAGAATATCCCCCTTGTAAACTGATATTAGCAATACTACGGTAACTATTTAATTCCAGTTATCAAAAGTATCAGAGGCCACAGAGAAAAATATGTCCTTTTTATCAGTCTTTATTTTGTCCTTTAAAAGAAGTAGCTGTTATGGTTTTTAAATTACTTTAAACTTTTTTTTCTTTCAGGTTATTAGAGAATGAGTCACCCACTTCATCTTAAATAATCTACTGCCACAATCATGATTTACTTGCTTGGCACACGTTTTATTGCTTCTGGTACAGTCACTTCAGCCTTTTTCTTACCAACAAAATAAGTTGTTACTTAGCAGAAATTCTGGAATTTATTTTTTTGTTTCCTTTTTCAACATTCTATCCCATTTCAACATGTCTGACAATCTATCATGAAAAACTGGAAAGCTCTTATCTTTTTTGATATGTGCAAAATTCTTCTACAGTGAGCTGGTTCCTCTTGTTTTGCAGATGAGTTATTTTAATCTTTAAAGTTATGGCCATCATGTATATAGGTAGATACTTCAATAAATTAGCAATTGACTAGGGCCAACCCTAACCCACAATCAATTACTCACATCTTCAGTGCCTGTCCACAGATACTTATCATATTTGACTGTGTATGGCATTTGAAACAGGTAGGATAGCACAGCCTTTCAAGAAGGCAATTCTAGCTAGAGATCTTGGGAGTCAGCTAGAGATTTTCTGGAAGATATATAGGGTAACATCTTACACTTAGGGAGCAGCTGAAGTCCTTTCCATATGAAGTTTATGAAGGAACATATGAAATTTGGGGTTCAGGATTTAATTCAATTACTTGGAAATCTCTCTGGGAGTGAGAACTCATCGTACTTCTTTTGACTGTTTTGAGTCCTCAGAAAACAGAAGAAATTTCCATGTTAGTTTGTTTTTAGAGGATGTCTGGTCTCTGGAATGCTTACATGGTCTTTCTCCTAATATCAGAAGGGTCCCAGCTTGCTTACCGTTCCCTCAAAAAGGCTGTAAACTTTTATTTGTTCAGCGTGGTAGTCTGTGGGGATGAAAACATCAGTGACACAGTAAAATACCCAGTGAGAGACCTTGCTGAAGGTCTCCTTTATTTATAGGATGCTGAGCCTGTTATGAAACTCCTATAAAGCACTAGCAAAACTTCTACTTAATAAAAAAAAAAGAAATTATGGAATCCATATGGGCCAGTTTGTTTCATGTTTCTGCTCTTCCCACAGTTCTCACTAAACATGTGCAATAAAGCATGCTAGACTTCAAATAACATGAAGGATTTTCTGTTCATATAGCCCTACATGAAGCCTGAAGCCTTTGAAAGGTTCCTTTTTTTGCATGCCATTTCCCCAACTGGGTTACAAATGGGTTACATCACACTTCAATAGCCAGTGGCTCAAATACAATTCCACACCCATGATTTTATGTTTGAAGCTAGTAATTCAGGATAGCCAGAGAATAATAGAAAATCATATTTTTCTTAGGTCTTGTGTTTAGATTTTCTTTTTAAAGATTTCATTTCTTCAGGCTGAACTACAGCCTCAAAAAAGTGATTGGACCTGTTGGTGTTACCTGGCAAAACTTTCAGTTGTAGCATTTGACTGAATGGTTCAACCTTCCCCCTATCCTTTGGAAAAGTGAATGAAAAATACTATGTCTCTTACAATTAAGGATGGAGTGCACCCATGGTGAAAAAGGTTTTTCTGCCAGGAGGGAGTGCTGACCCTTATGGGGTGTCATCAGTCTTCACAGACTTGAGCACATCAGAATCTGCCCCTCTTTTGGCATGGTCCTTAAACCTTCCTCTGGTTAGCTAAGCCCAGGCAGATACTGGCTCAGTCACAATGTGTTGTTATCAATGATGTCATTTGGATCAAAATTATGCTCTTTAAGTGATTCTCCTGATTATGTTCACTTACCACACTTTTATTTGCATCACAGAGAGATCTTTGACATGGGTGGATGAGGTCTTCCTAAGGTCCCTAGAAAAGCCCTTCCTTTAGCATGGAAGTACACCAAACATTTGGTTCCAGCACAGAGTATGCTTCAGGACTGCACTCTGTGTGTGCCTGCCACTACTGGGCTGTCAGTTCAGGAGACCAGAGAAAAGCTGAAACACTGAATGTCAACACTGGATCACCACCACAGCCCCAGATTGCAGGCTGCAAAGTTGGATTCGCTCCACTGGTGTTGCACAACTTGTTAATGCAGGCATTGCCTTGGCAGAAAAGAACTGGGGAGACTTTTATTTTTTTGAGGTCACAGGAAAATGTCTTCTGGGTGGCAAAGTCCTATGTTCAGAGCTCATTGTTCTAGTTAGCATGCTTCCTGCATTTGCATAATAGGCTTTGAAAATCAAAAGGAGATTTTGGGCACAGCAAACTGGAAGGACAGTTCTACAGCCTTGAGGTGTCCAAAAGACCAAAGCTGCTTGATTTTGTCTTTAATGAGGCTGTGATTAAGTCATGATGTCTACAGGCACATGATTTCAGACTGGATGCTGGGCACTTGTAAAAGACCTGCAAATTAAAATTTTGTTTTATAAAATGGATCACTGCTGGGGTATATTTGCGCCTGCTCATCTTTGCTGTGAATCATTGTCTTCACTTGGAAACTAGAACACAGCTGATCTTCCAGAAATGGGATAAAATCCTACCTTCTGGATTGCAATGTTATCATCAGTAACAGCTTTGCATTTCCCTCCTTGGGAAAGTTTAAAGTAAATAGCTGAGTTCGGTGTCAATCTTGTGTCCTATAGGTTTTGATTTTCCATTTTGCTATGATTCAGGGTTTTTTTCTTCATTGCCACAAGGAGCTTCAAAGCCAGTCATGGGCTCCAAGAAAATCATATCAATGGGGCAGGAATGGGATGGGACACAGGTACTTAAAGAAAATCATAGGTATTTAATAGAAAATCATGCTGTCATCCCCACTGGTATTTAGGCCACCCCTGGCAGAATAAAGGAACAGCTGGATATGTGCAGCAGTTATTTTTGGCTTCTGGAAAAATCAGTTTAGATTAGAGGAAGCTAGGTGCAAATTAAAGAGACCCATAGCTGTCTTAAATTTTCAAGGATTAATGAGTTGTCAGTTAGCCCTAAAAAGGGTGAGCAGGAAGATGGAGGATAATCTGTTTTAGCAGAATTTGTGAGCTGCATTGTTGCCAGCATTTGCCCAGAAGAAACATTCGGACACATCATGTTTACAGCAGCTGCTCTGAAGTCTGAGCAATCAAAACAGATTTCTCCCAGCACTCTGAAAGCAAAGCAGGCCACGCTGAATCTCCCATGCGCAGATGAGAACTCCCAGCCATTATTTTCTGTTTATTTAGCGCGCCTGTGGAACGGACCGTGACCGCTGATTCCCAGTCCATCCCGCTGGGCCTGCGGGGGCAGAGGCACCACAGCTCTCTCTCAGGCGTGGGAGGCAGCCAGGCTGCCTGCAAAGGCAGTGCTGAATGCAGGGCTGGGACTATTGCTCAGGAGAGCTCGCCCTGCCCATGGCAAAAGAGCCAAGACTTCCATCCCCCAGTGCTGAGTGGGACGTTGTTTTCTGTGGCAATCCTTCCCCTGGATGAGTGACAGGAAGGAGATGGAACTTGCAGTGTAATCCTGCTTATGGTTGTTGGAAACTTTTGAAGAGACTGCAGTGGTGATCATTGATGTGCAGGGTGACACACACCTTCTCTCATTTTAAAATGAGAAGCCACTGTGTGACCGTGTTCACAGGGGTCAGAGGATGAGGGAAGAGACGAGGATCTGACTCCATGTTTCAGAAGGCTTGGTTTATTAAAACTATTTATATTAAAACTATTTATATTAAAACTATACTAAAATAATAGAAGAAAATATTTCATCAGAAGGCTAGATAAGAATAGCAAAAGAAGAATGATAACAAACGCTTGTGGCTCAGGCTCTCTGTCTGAGCCAGCTGACTGTGGTTGGCCATTAATTAGAAACAACCACATGAGACCAATCACCACCTGTTGCATTCCACAGCAGCAGATAACCATTGTTTACATTTTGTTCCTGAGGCCTCTCAGCTTCTCAGGAGGAAAAATCCTAAGGAAAGGATTTTTCATAAAAGATGTCTGTGACACCACTGCTCTGGTGACAATGGATGTGAGATCCACTTGGTTACAGGAGAAGAGGATGAGAGCTCATTTGGACAGAAGGACAAATGAAATCAAGCATTTCAAAACATAATTATGGCAGAGACAGTAAACTGCACCCAAAGGACAAATTCCGCACCAAAATTTCAAACCCTGCCTGTTTATGTGCATTCAGGAACAATTTTACATCAAAGCAAATGTTGTTGGGTTTTTTTTTTTTATGATGTCTGAGTCAGAAGGCAGTGGGATTTTCTCTGTAGAGAGCTGCACAGCTTTTTCTTCAGAGAAGTAAGGCCTTGCATGGTTGGCATTGAGTGGAAATCAGGAAAGCTTCATTACAAAGACTCATAAGAAATGGGATTTCTTCTCCAGATGAGCCTGATTGTGCTAAAGTTTACCAAGAGGTTGTAGCAGAGCAGTGGGCTGATATCCAAATTTCCCCATTTTAGCTTTCACAGGGCTACATCAGGTAGGTCCTACCCTCACAGAGTGAAATTAAAAGGCATATTTCACCCTTCAGGGATGCGAACCAAACTTGATGAACTGCATTTTACAAAATCTTCTATTTCTTTCAGATGTGTGAGTAACTAGGCTGTAAGAAATCTTCTATTTCTTTCAGATGTGTGAGTAACATCTCCAAGCCATCAAGAGCCCCAGACTGCTCATGGGTCATGAATAAGGTCCTTTGCCTTTTGCTGGCAGTTTAGTCTAAGTTTCATAAGACTATACAGACACTACAGTTTGAGAAATCTCAATATGTTCATTCCTTGAATAGGAATATCCACTAGCCAGTCTAGTTTCTTAATAACTGATGACCCTCTTATCTGGATTATTTTCCTAAAACAAACTTTCAAATGCAAACTCATCATTGTTTTTTCTCCTTCTATTGATTCTCTCAGCCCCGCTCACAGGCCTGCAGAGTTATAAACCCTCTCTGATCATATGCTAATGAGTCATTAATACTGACTGCCTGTTAATGTGAATAAATCCCCCCTTCTTAGTCGGCTTTTGTCCAAATAAAGAAGTCTATTCTGCTAACAAAAATTTTAAAACCAGCCAAAAATCAGTGAGGTAAAATTAATACAGCTCTTCCTCAGGGCTGTCTGGAGCAGGGCTCAGCTCACTCTGCCTCAGCCTGGCTGATCCTCCCTACCACCGTCCCTTGTTTTATTTAAGCACTTTGAGTCCAAGGTGGTGTAATCAGGTTTCAGTCAGATTTTAACGTCCTCAGATGGCCCAGAACAAAAGGTCAATACTGTTACTCACTGTGTGGCTTTACTGAAGTGTGACTTTTCACCATAAACTCTGCACAAGGTCATTTTTAGATATTTTTTACACTTTTGTTAGCGAAGGGGAATTACCCATTCACTTCTGGACAAGGTCAAATAGCCGACAACAGCTACAGGTTAAATATTAAGCTGTTGGTCCTTCCTTTCAAGTAAGAAATTGGAGCTTTCTCAGAAACACTTGAAAGTTCAGGCAACATCTTGGAACTGGTACAAGGAAAGGCCACTTCTAATTAGCACAAGGGAACTCTATAGATTTTGAGTCAGACTCTATTGTCTTGCACCTTCATAAAATTTTGTAAGATTAATAAAGGCCATATGTTGGTATTTGAAAAACTCAGCAGATTTTTTTCAAGAGCAGCCAGTGTTTGCTTGGTTTATACTCAGCAGATCTGAAGGTACAATCAGATGAGATGGCTGAGCTGACTTCACAGCTTGCTATGTCTAAAAAATAATTCTCTCTCTCATTTTTTTTCTTTAATCCTAATTTCTATCACTTTCATGCACTCAGCTGCCTCCGTGAAAGGTTAGATAGCATCAAGTTACCACAGGGAAGTGCTGTGGAATTAGTGCAGTAAGAGTAAGAAGGAGGATACTGGTGGTAAAAAGGAGGAGAGGGAGAAGAACTGCTTCTTTTAGCAGCCCTGGGCTGATGGATCAGTTCAGCCTATTTAGTCTGATTGGACCCTTGGAGTCCTGCAAGAGATTTGCAATAGCCCAAAGCTTCCAGAGTCCAAGCTTTTGGGCACACATTTAATAAAATGTTTAGGCTTGTGATTTTTTTATTCTAGACTGGTAAATTCCTTTTTGATTTGCTTTTCAAAGAGTTTGGTAACAGCTAGGATCCATACCTTATTGTGTTTGGATCTGTGGAATTATGATTGTGGTGACAACTTTGAAAATACAGAGTTCAAGTCACCAGTTTGCTCACAGCTTGCAGTAATAGCTACTGCAGGGGGTAAAAAGCTGTCTTCATTTCAGACAGGGACTGTGTGCTTCCAGAGTGCATGATTTTGGCCTTTTTTCCAAAATGTTACTGAGTTTAGTATTTGTACTCTAAAGTGCACCAGCTCCTTGCATTTGGCCACCATCCATTTCTCATTCATTTGCATGGCCAGGACGTGCTGGCAGCTCAATTTTCCTTCCTGGTTTTCCTCACATGGTTTTCCAGGCTGCCTGAATTGTGGCACATGATGTCTGAACTGCTAGACCTTTACCTGAATAAAAGCATACACCCTCATTTACCATCCAGCCACATTACCAGCCCTGGGCCATAGTGTGCACTGGCTTAGCCCCTTGAGGATGTGTCACAGAGCAGCCCCATTTCTAAAGATGACCACAACCCATGCTCTACATGCTGTGTGGCTTGAATACGTCAGGCAGAAACTGAGGCTAAAAGTTGGCAGTCTACAGCTGCACAGAAATAAGGATTTATTTTTAATTGCACCACCTGTGGAGTTTCCTAATTCACAAGGGTTCAAAGTGAAATGCATTACCTTATTAAAGTTATGTTTAAAATTGCCTTGAAAAGAGCTGGAAAAAGCTTAAGTGTCCTAGGATGGTCAGGAGGCCATTCAAAAAAGTGAAATGCCCTCAGCTCATTTTTGTTATCCCCAACAAAGGTGGACTGCATGAGTCCTTCTAGTTCATTTTAGTTCAAACTCAAAAAGATGCTTTCCACACACCTACTTAAACCTGCTCTAAGATGAGAAGGGAAGTGCAAAGAGAGGAGATGCCTGGAAAATGGTCACTTAAAAGCTTTTCAAACCTGCCCCTCAACTGCTAG
This sequence comes from Agelaius phoeniceus, assembly GCF_051311805.1. NCBI lineage: Eukaryota > Metazoa > Chordata > Aves > Passeriformes > Icteridae > Agelaius > Agelaius phoeniceus. The sequence continues at coordinate 92,414,599 of NC_135265.1, read as the reverse complement.
CTGCTCCTGGCTGGCTGAGCCATAGCCAGTTCTCTGCTGAAGTGGCCAGGGCAACAGTGGGTCAGGCAGTGCCCTGGAAGAAAGGTCTGTGTAAAGTTTGGATGTAGCTGTGTTTCAGTGGTGCTTCAGGCTTTGTGCAGTGGGGGAGAAAACCCACCCCACTCTTACAGTATTTTATGAGCAGTATCTACTGCAGCTTTGCTTTTGATAGTAGGCACTTGGCTATTAATGTGAAGTTTCCATAAGGCTTCCCTTCTATTGTATTTTATAGATGCCAGTGTAAGTCTGGTTCACGGTGACAGATGACTGAGGATGCAGTCCTCTTCCCAAATGGTGAGATGTGTCCTGTAACATTTGCTGGCCACATTTGCCTAGGTCTGGGGGTGGTGATCACTGCTATGGGACTGCTTTTTTTTGTAAGTAATACTCTAATTCATTTAATAATGCAAATGTGGTCCCAGCAGTACAGCTTTACTGCATAATGACTAATCTCTGTCACAGCAGGATGCTGAGAATGAGTTTCTCTGGGAAGCTGTGGGTATGCATAATGAACAGCTATCCCTAATAAAGTCTTTTTAATCAGGAGTGTTTCTCAGATCAACTGAGTTAAATGAGTTTGCATTTTGTAAATACAGGGGTCAAAGTTTCTGACTTGTATGAAACACTACATCTACTGTGAAGTCAGTGAACATTTAAATACATTGACATCCTGGCCCTAAGAGCTAGCCCCTATGCTCACATGTGTGACAGGAAAGCCCATGTCACTCTACACTGCCTCCAGTGAAGGAACACAGAGTGTGTGACACTGCTTGTTGTGTACTTATTTCACTCTCCCCCAATGACCTATGAATACAAGCCACAGCCAAGGACTCTGTGTCACTGTATCTCAAGAACAGATATTTCAGAGATGCAAGTTTCCAGTACATTTGAAGAAAGCAGGTGAGAGAGAGAGAGATACACCTTTAAGTTTCATCTGGAATTCATACTTTATTAGGTGCCAGGGAGTCCAGTTTTCCATCAGAGTGTGTCTCTGTTGATTGCACCTCAGCAGGGAGATCCCTCTGAGAGCAAGCAGGACTCCTGAGATCAGGTGTTCACAGGAGTGCCTGTTTAACAGAAACAGCTCTGCTTCCAGTTTGGGATTCATACAAATACGACCACTAGAAAAGTATGCCCTGGGAGTTAGGGCCATTGCAGTTCTTATGTTCTTAAAAATCACCTCAGCAAGATATTTTGTGTTTGAGAAGCTATATTCCCTCATGGGTTTGCATTTGAATGTCACAGCATTACAATCAGATGTGAGAATCAATAAGTAAAATGCCAAGTTTGCCCTTGATGGCCATCCTGAGTATAAGGCCCATAACTTTTTATAAATACCTAAACAACAGCATTATAGGTAAAATACAGGTGTAGCACAAGTCTAACAGCCTGATATTTTATTCACAGGATCACCACCAAGGAAATGAATCTGTGCTTCTTAATATGATCATTGACTTAACAAGATTGTGCAGTCTTACCTCCAATTCAGTGCATCTTTCCCTTATTGTCTTGTACAGAGAAGGTAAGTCTGTCTTGTGCTCCAGTAAATATGATAATCCAAATTCTCAGGACAGATGGACCCATGAGAGTAAGATACTCTTTTTCCTTGAGTGTTTCTTTGTTAACTACAGAGGTAAGAGCAGCCAGTCATAGAAATTCAGATATTATTGTGGTTCAGGTGACTTTGTAAAATAGGCTGGAAACATCTTATGTTTTTATGCCTTTTTTTTTACTACATATTTAATGAAGTAAGAAAGACAAGTTCTTTTCAAAGATGCAAATAGATGTGCTAGAGTGGTTAATAATTTCTGCCTACTTCTAACATCATCTGCAAATATTGTCCCCTGAGACTTTCACACCAAACCAGTTTTGTAAAACTCTAAGCCTCTAAATTTCATCTCTTAACTTTTTATCACACACAGTCTTGCTGTCAGAGGGAAGGCCCATAGCCCACCCAAGGATGTCACACTGACTCTGCAGCTGTACTGTGTAAGCACAGCAGCTACTGCTCCCTCTTAGGGGTGGAAACACTCCAGTCTCCTCATGGAAATCCAGCACAGAAAATCTATTTCTTCTGTTAAAAAAGGGGTTTGCTTTTATTTTATGTTAATTATGATAATATGACATATGATATTTATGATAATATGATTCACTTCTGCTCACATACTTGTCCTGTTAAAATTTTAATTATTACAAATCCATGTCTCGTTTCTCTTATTTTAGAGTTTAACAAAGCAAATCACAACTAGGATGGGAAAACCAGCATGATCTGTGAAAGACCTGATAAAAACACGTCTATATGTGGTGACACAAAGAGTCATAAAAGAAGAACAAAGGGTTCTGGGTTCCTTTTGCTAATACTTCATGGCAAGTGTAAACCTGAGGACTGTTTGAGAAGGCCAGATCTTTTTGCTTGAATTTTTAAACAAGTGTTCTGCACCTAAATCTCCTTTCTGACATGCTGTATGAGAGTGTATATGAAAACTACAGAAATGTGTCACCTATTATGATGTTCTTCCTCTTCAAGGAAATCTGTGAGCAACTACTAAGTAAGGCTCAAGAAAAAAAATCATTATAGATTAAAAATCTGGAGTATTTTAGCCTGTTGAAAAATCGAATGTGAGATGTTCATGAGAGTAAAAATTAGGTCATGAATAGTATTTGATTTTTTCTATTTAAGCACAATCACTATATATTTAAATGTTAAAAAAAAAAGAAAGATGGAAGGAGAGACAAAGAGAAATTATTTCCAGCTCCCCCAATCAAACCTTTCTCTTACTTAGAAGAGCTGAGATACCTTCAAGGGAAAATAGATTTAAAACAACTCTTTCGTTAGAGTGGTAATTGATAAACTTGTCTGATTTCACAGCCATTCTCAGGAGCTTCCTGAACACTGTCTGAAAATGTAATTGGATGTTAAGGATATTTCCTATAAAGGAATCACCTCAATTTTGTCATCAGAGTTATATGGCCTAAATTAATTTGTTTGGCAAAGTGTTAGCTAACACTAATTTGTAATGTTGATATTTTTGTCTTCACAAACCTACAATCCATGTAGTTTAAATTGCCGCTGAAGCATAAAGCAAAGACTTTCAGCATCCTTTTCTGAGGATGTATATGAGGTGTATATGTTAAATGTCTATACTCATAAAGTAGACTAAATTTAATAATGCTTTGGGAAATATACTCTGTCAGTAGTCTGCACAGCAGCTTGAAAAATTATATTCCTTATCAATATGTTTAAGGATTGCCACTGTGAGCAAAAAGCCCAGATATATGTTTAAAGGAAATCCTGCCTCTGCTCTTCCCTGTACAGACCAGCTCATTCACAGCATAGCCTGAACAGCCAGTGTCCCTGAGGTGGCTGGTGATCACAGAGTGTGCCTTGCAGGAAAACTGCAGCTGGAGAGGGAGACTTGCCCCACTCATGATGGGAGGGGGAGAACTCTGATTGCTACTGGTGAGAGCAAAAAACAGGGTAAACCAAACAGCATTTGGCTGGCTGCTGAGGGATGCTCCTTGCAAGGAGATTCTCAATTCTTATTGATGCTTTCATAAAGCCGATGTCTTTATAAGGCTTCAGGAGTCTCAGAAGTTGTTGGGAAAATTGCCTTGCTTCCACTTTCAGGAAGTGGTAACACTTGGCTAAAAACATTTTAATTTTTTTTTTTATCTTCTAGGGACTGAAACAAATGCCCATTTAAGATCCTAGATAATCACAACCCTTAACATCTGTCATTTCTGTGACAGGAATTTTGGAGACAAGGCTCAGGTAGCACGACATAAGAGCAACAAGAGCAATAGGAAATTGTTCAAATCTGTTCTGCAAGCATCTGGTAAAGCACTAGAAGTTGTTATGAAGTGCCTTGCTGACTGCTGGCTGCAGGACTCTGAGCTCTGACTCTGTGCAATTTGGCTGTTTTCAGTGTAGTTGCTTGGGTTTTTTCTTTTGGGCTTTTTTATTTTCTCAGGATGGATTCTCTCCCAGGTTCTCTAAGATAATTTCCTTTAGCTAATCTGATCTCTAAAATAGTCTGAAAAACAGTAGCCAAAGGCAGTGTAGAGGAGACAACACAAGCAGAGTCATTCTGCCGCTGTTCAGCACTGTGAGACAAGAGAGCTCTCTTGCTGGAGTGTTCCCATCACTTGAAGAAGTGAAGAAGTGTTCTCAGAGTACCTTAATCTCAAGAGATATGGCAGTTCCATTTTACCCCTAAGCTACTGTGAACCAGCACCACAACTGACCCACCTTTGTCATGGACCTCTGTACTAAGGATGTGAATACTTTAAAATTGTCACTCCTCAACAGATTGAGCACAACCTGCCCCAGCTTTAACCAGATCACAGTAATAGCATATGTTGGCTGGATGCAATAATATTCTAGGTTTTAAATGAAATATACCCACTGTGTAATGTAATGAGATAACCCCTTGCAACTACAGCTTTAGATAGGGAATGGTGTTTCCTTTTGAAATATTCCAGACTTTGTCCAGCTTTTTCAAATCATGTTCTAAAAGCAAGTAAACATTCACATTTAAAAATACTTTCACTGTTTTATTGCCTAATTCATTCTCACTGTAGTCTTTTTTATTAGATATGAATTGTATACCTTGAATAGAAAGCTGTGCTCTTAGGAGAGGAAGCAATTTCCAATTATGTATTCTTCATAACAGAAATATTAGAATGATAATGGTTCCTACATTTAAATTGTGAAATAATTTGCATTTTGAGATAAAAAATCCTCATACCAATGCCAAAGGCAGAACATTTCCAAAAAAAGTGTTCTCTCTAACAACCTGGCTGTAAAACTGAGGGATGATAACACTTGACAGTTTTCTCAGGCTGGGGTGTATGGAGCCTTGGTTAACTGTAAGGAATAATGATAAACCTGAACATGTGTACTCCCTTTCCAATTCTCTCCATGTTGCAAAGGGATGAGTCTTTTTAGGGGGACTGTTTCCCTTTCTAATGTAGTTATATTCAAACTCCTCCAGCACACAGTCTGGAACATGTAACACATCAGGAACTGTGTTTGCCCTGTGCAGTGGGCAGTGGTGGTGCTACAGGCTCAATCCCAATCACATCCCACACTGTTTTCTGCTCTCTAGAGAACTGTTTTGGCTGCTTTCTTCTTCCATTGAGTGCACTGTGTTGTTTCTTACAAAGATGCAACATCTCTTTTGAATAATACTATTAAAAATGTATGAATAAAATACAGATATGACATTTGGAGTTCTACTGGTTTTCCCAGAGTTAATAGTAGCAGATGGTGGAATTAAATTTGCTATTAATTTACTTTCATGTCAAACACTCAAAATAATTAAGTGAAGTGTCATCTAAACTCTGATTACTTACTTTCAAATTAAAATCATGTGTTTAACAGACTCCTAATTATCATGCTAATACCTGTGAAATGCTGTTTTCAGTTTCCAAGCTCCACAGTCTTTTTAGTGTCAGACTTCAAAGTCTTCTGACAGGAATTATGGGTAGGAAGGTCAGGACTTAGAGCTAGATTTGTTTAATACTATCCTTCATGTGGGAGTGCTCATTTGGGTTGGTAATTCCCTTTGCTGAATTTCACACACTCAACAAAGCATAACTATCAGTGTCATACTTGGGTACCATTTGCTCTAGCTGCACATAAAAAAAAACCCCAAGTGTTATTCTCCCCAATACCAATAGAAATTACCTAAGTGGACCACAGGTGTGATTTAAGACCTTAACCACAGTATATATCTGTGCTTATATTCAGGAAAAAAACTCTATTTGTGTTAGTGTTAATTAAAGCCAAATTAGAAGAACAGAAAAACAAATCTGACTGAGGAAAACATCATCATGCATGCCACTTGCTTTGTAATTGTGCACATACCTAATTACACTTCCACAGAGGAGAAACAGAAAGAACTCTCAAGCCCTTTTGCTTATTATCTGCTTTAGTACAACATTCTTCTTCTACAAGGTATTGCATCCAAACTTGGTTTCAATGTTTTAAGCTACACAATTTATTTTTTCTCCTGGGGAAAACTCTGTTCAATATTTTACAGGCTGACCAAGAAAATGTTTCCAGATACTCACTCAGCCTTTTTTATTCCTCTGAGTAATCTAATCCCTTCTATGTCTGCTGCTGGACTTCAAAATAGGATTATTATATGTGGTTTACAGCCTGAAAACTAGATATAGGATTAGGCATTTTAGCTTGATCCTACCTGATAAACTGTGAAATAGTAATAGGAGAAGAAACCTTTTTCCAAGCAATAATTTTCCACATAAGAAATGTCTCTTTAGAAATATTGTTGCCTCAAATAACAGGAGAAAATCACAATTGCTGTAAGTGGGAGGGAGGATGATCCATGCAAAAATTCTTTCTCATTAAAGTTTCTTGAAAAGATTTGAAAATCAGCCTCAGCTGAACAAGGAAGAAAATCAAGGACTGAGGCAAAGATCAGCAAGGCTATCATCATATTTATTAGCAGAGAGTAGTGTGCCTTCATAGCACAGCAAAAAGCAACCTACAGGCAGAAGCTCTTTTCAACAAGGGGAAGAAATAAGAAGAAGCCAGGTTTTAAGCAAACTAGCCATAGAGGGCTTTGGCCAGCCTGCCAGTGGTAGGCTGAGGACAGCCTGTGTAGGTGAACAGAAGCAGGTCTGGAAAAATTTTCCAGAATGTCTCATACAGTGTTGGGTGATTTGCTTTTATATAAGTGATCCCTGGGATTCCTGGCAGCCCTACAGTCAAAGGTAGCAAAAGGACTTAGCTTCTAGTTTGGAGATTAAATAATTTAATTTTTGCCATTTACAAAGTTATAACCTCAGTGGCGTGTGGTAAAGCCCTGCTGGAGGCTACCTAGGGTCCACCACGGACTCTGTATATTGTAGGACAGCTTAGACAGGGGCACATCAGCAGACAAAGGGCTCAGAGCACATCACATCCAGTCATCTTCTCCTTTCAGGCTCAGCAAATAATAAATGATAAATTCCTTATGATGCTCAGCAAAACAAAACAAGTTAATTTTAAACCAAACTGTACTCCATCAAAAATAAAACGAAACTTGCAGTTCTTCAGAACCAACAAAATTATTAATATAAGGACAATTATTTTTATTAAAGATATGAACATTAAATATAAAAATATTTGCTGAACTCAGGAATGGGACCAAAATACTTCTCTATCAAAGCAATAGGCTTCCAGGTAGTGAAGACCAGTATTTCACCTCTGACTTGCCTTTGTGTGGGAGGGCATTTGCACAAATGGACCAAAAGATCCCAGGACTCAAAAGTGGAGGAGAACACTGGGGTCAAAAGGTATTACCTAAATGATATAGAGTGAAATCAGTGACTATTTGAATATAGATTTCACTATAGAGTGAAATAATTTGATTTGACTGAAATCAAATGACATTGAAAAGATGTATATGCTTTTGAGAGCTAGATGTGCAAATTTGTGATAAGTGTGAGAAGCTACGTATGCACTGATAGAGGGCCCTGCCAACCTATGAATGGTGTTCAAATTCCTGAACAAACTGGATGAAAATACAATATATATTCTTTACCTTCACTCTTTGTCAATGAGATGGAAATGGAAACAAATGTATAGCATTGTACTTTAATTGAAAATGTAACTGTACTGGCCTTGAAGGAACTCTGTTGCTTAGGAAAGCAACAGAGGAATATCACAACATCTCATGATAAAAGATGACAGTTCTATTATGTGGCTGCTGGGAATGAAAACAGGACAGAAAAAAAGTCTCTGACAGATAAGAAGCCTCCTTGTTTGTGAATATTGTGTTTTGCCTGGTTATTATATTCACTCTATGGATTGAGGAGATAGATCAAAAAGTTCAGACAAAACTTGTTGCAGTAATTTAGGAAATAACAAAATGTGCCAACCCACTGTGCACTTAGGCTGTGGGTAACAGCTCTCTAGTGCAAAGCAAAGTTGGCAGGACAGAAGTGTTGGCTTAGAAATTCTGTGCAAAACTGGACTTCTTAAGCTGAATTCTGGCTACCAGACCTCATATCACCTTCAGTCTTGAGGGTTCATAAATATCCCTGGAGCCACAGTAGGGCTGGATTGATGCACTGGGGGAAGGTGGAAGGGAACAAGGAGTTACCTTCCTCTTTCTACAGAAAGGGCATATGGGAGCCCCAGAACCTAGAACTACAAATTACCAACATAGGATTTGCAGGATCATCAACAGTTTTCATGCATCGAAGCATGGTCTTAATCAATATTTGCTCAGAGATAAAATATTTCATTGTATGGAATAAATTATTGTCTGTGAAGAAGGAAAAATGTGAAATCTCTTTATTGTAGCATAATAATGTAAATCTCTAAATAGGATAAAAGCAGGGGAAATTATACACCATGGGAAAAAATGGGGATTATGGAAGAAGAAGGTTTGAAGAAAAGGTCATGGTCACGGTTTTACTCGGTGTCTTACCTTTTAAAACTCTGTATGGAATTTAGAAATATTTATTAGCATACACAGTTTTGTTGAAAGGCTTAAAAGAGAAAAGAGGTTTGGGGAAAAACAATGGGGCAAGAGAATATGAAGGAATGTGTGATCAGAGAAGACATGTCACGTGTAAAGGGAGCAGACAGGGCAAGACATGAGGATTTCCGTGGGATAATGTGATGAGTGGGAACAACTCATGTCTTTTCAGCTGAGACTCAGCATCTCTGCAAGGCAGGTCACCTCTGTTTTACGATGCCTAACCTGGATTTGGAGCCCAAAGATATGAAAACTTTAGATTTCTTTAATCTTCTTGTCCTATGACTCAAAGGACACTTTATCAGGTACCTTCGTGTCAAATGAGACATAAATCAATGGAACCATCACAAAATGTAAACCCCAAACCAGATTATGTCAGGCTCCAATGCCTCCAAGAAAATTTTTGGGCTTAAATATGATTCTAATTTTATGGCTATTATACATATAAATACTAAATTATTGCCATATTATTCAATTCTGTTGGTTAATATATATCAAAACTGTGTATAATATTCAGTTTACCACTAACCTAATTTAGAATTTGGTCTTACTCAGAAAGAAGCACATGACTTAGCAAAATAAACAGCTAACCTATTTAAGTCTCTTAGACACAAAAAATACTCTCAAAAGTTTCAAGAGGACAAAATACGTACAGGCTAAAATCAGAAGGATGTCCATGTACTGAAAATTAAAATATTTATGTAATAATGTGCTTGTAAGTATCAAGTAAGGACTTAAAGTAACTGTAAAGAAAGGAAAGAAAAGGAATTACTCTATGAGAAAATATTTGAACAAACAAATAGGCTGTTCATACAAATAGCATCCTTAAAAATGTAGGCTGAGGTTTTCACTTGGAAGTGAACAGTGATGTGGAATAATGGTAAAACCCCTATTAGTCATTCTTTGTTTATCAGAGCTTCTTCAAAAATACTGTCAAATTGCATCTGATGACCTCTTTTGAAAAAAGGTATAGTTCTGGACAAGAAGATATAACAAAATGTGGAATAATAGTGATGCAGAATATAGAAAAAAAAAGCCCAAAGATGTATGAAAATGAGTTATTTTTAATATATGGAAAGATTTGGATGCAATTATCTAGAATAAAATAGGGAAGGTACATCCTGTTTCTATGTCATAAAAACAAAACCAAAAAAAAAAGTAGAATGGGAAAAATCTGTCTAAGAGGCTGCTGATTCTTTTTTTTTCCGTTTCATGAACACCCACCTAAAAATTATTCAATTTGTTTTTCAGCTGTTGCTCTGAAAATGGTAGAATAAATTTCCAACATTCATAAGAGGATTTTTATAGTGTACTGGGGCTACAATAAATTTATTCATATCATAGCTTACGGGGCATATTGAACACTTACTAAAGTAAAGAATAAAATGCCACTTTTTTTACCACAGTTAAGAAACAAGCCTTCAGAAGATGCAAACAATCAAACATTTGCTCCAAGAGAAGTATAACAATTTCTACCAGCCTAGGACAACTCCTGTAATGCTTTTTACGTCTAGGGAGAGATTAGATTTATTCTAGGAGTTCCCTGAATCTCTGGGAGTGTTCAAGGACAAGCTGGATAGGGCTCTGACCAACTTGGTCTAGTGGACGTCATCCCTGTCCATGGCAGGGAGGTTGGAACTAGATGATCTTCAAAGTCCCTTCCAGCCCAAACCATTCTGTGATATTATGATTAAATTAAGAAAAATAAAATTTTCCTGCATGTGATGGAAATAGCAAGAAGGAAAATATATTCTCTTCACAGATCTAAGGAGAAAAAAAGGCTCATGTAAAAAAAAAAAAAAAGATAATCTTTAAAACATTTTCCTAGCATTTTATAGAACACATAGAACATTGGCATCTTTTTTCCAGTACAAGAAAATCTGTGTTTACTTCCTAAGAGATACTACATATTGAAAAAGGGACCAGAAAATATTGTTTAGATATAAATTTTTATGCAGAAAGTTACAAATATACAACAGAGAGATCATGACTCTTACCTTTCATAAAGCTAATAATGACCATATGCCATAATTTTTTATTCACATTGAAGCCTTTTATTAGGAATTTGGAAAAGATTGTGGTAACAATTCCATTGGTATACATCTGTAAAAACATGAAAGAATTGTTAGAGATTATATAATTCAAATATGACCATAAGAAGCTGGGTCTATAGTTTTAGAGCTTACCTGCTAATACTTTAGTTGTTTTTGTACTGTATTATAAAATAAGAGTGTTGTGCTTATTATAATTTAGTCATTCCTTCTACTAAAAACTCTATAAAGATGACTAATGTTTGATGCAGTTGGCTGCAATAAAGTCCAAGTAAATGACACAATTTTTTCTTGTTTTCTTGGCTCCAATGTGAAGGCACCTTTTTCAGTTTTCCCCAAGGCTAACGGTTTATCCTTTTGTTGCCATCCTTATTATTACACTGGTGTTCAAAAGGTAGAATGGTCCTCAGGGTAACACCAGCACTTGCAGACTGTTACAGACCCCCCAGGGCTTGTGCTTTTCCCTGATGCTTACCAGAGCATGTCCTGCCACAGTGACCTTGGGCTCACTGCAGGCTTGGGGAGGGAGGACTCCCTTGCTGGAGACCTGTGGTGGAAAAACTTCTCATTAAGAATAAAGTTCTGCCATCTGTCACAAGCCTCACCTGACAGATGAACCAAAATGCCTTGGCTTCCCCAGATCCTGAGCACTTCCAAGTCAGGTAATGACTAGTGACAGTCAGGAAAAAAAAAAAGAAAAAGGCCACTGAAAACAGAATAATTTAAAGCCAGTCTCACAAAGTGCTCAACGAAAAGCAGAGAAGTGTGGAAGTAGAACTCATCTCAGCAGCTTCCCTTTATCTTGCTTGCTATATGTTTTTAGGTGACTTGGTAGCATTAGGCACATCAATAGTTTGGGAGTGATGCACAGCTCCCCAGCTTGGTGTAGCTGGTTTCTGCTTGAGGCATGTAGGCACCTCTTCAGTGCAGATCTCTCAACTTCTAAAGCTTTTTTTTCTTTTTTTTTTTTTTTTTAAGGGAAGAATATGTTACAGTATGAGAAATATAAATGTAGTGCAAACACACTGAGGTGGGCAACAGAATCTTTCAGTCCCCTGTACCTGGACTTTATGCCATTTCATGGGCATCTCAAAGTCTTTCTATGGTCTGGCTCTTGGGGCTGTGAGGAGGGAAGTGAGCTGATGGTGGGATTAGAGGGCAGGGTTACACCTGTGGTGAGGAAGAGGCAGAAGAGGTTGTTCTGCACTGGGGAGGGGGTGAGGTGAAGGGGGAAAGGGACGGAGCAGGGCTTGTTATGCATATCAACAAGAAAGGATACAACATGAAACAAATTCATAAAATAGAAGGTTTTGTACAATAAGAAGAGGAATATATATACAGGGAGTATATTTTATATCCCTTCAGATGCTGGGCACTCTTGTGCTCATGCAGCATCTGATGGAGACAGATGGATTTCCCCAAGGAATTCTATGCAGAGCAGATCCTGTCCATAGAAAGACATTCTCCCATCCTCCCCCTTTTGATTCTTTGAGCTAATATAGGATTTTCTCACAAGAAAACTCTGTTCCTGAAGGATTCTCAGAGAGCTTTGTGCTGCATGGTTAGATAGAGACAAGGTTATGTAGGAGGCAAAGTTGCTGGTATGGTGTGGGAGCTGCCTGGGGACAGCTCTGTGACTGTGACACAGGTGAGGTGACCCTGGAGGCAAGGGACCTGTGCAACCTGGCACAGCCCAAGGACCCTGCTGGGCAGGCAGTCCAGCACCCACCTGTGCCTGCTTGGCGTTACAGAGAAATGTGATCACACAGAACATTCTGGGTGGCAAGGGACCAGAAAGATCAAGTCCAACTCTAAAGTGAATGGCCTACATGGGGATCAAACAGTGACCTTGGTGTTATTAGCATCATGCTCCAATCTACTGAGCTAATCACTCGCTCCTCCATGGGCAGCCCTCTCCCAGGCAGGAGAGCTGTGTCCCATGCCCTGATCCACACAAAAGTCATCTTTCTCAACAGTTTGTTAATCTGTAAATTACAGATTATCTGACAGGGCTGTCCAGCTAACAGACAGTCTTCCAACAGCTTGGAATGTTATCTCCATCCCACAGACACCGGTGCAGCTCAGGCTGGTGTGGGGTGGCTCCCACATAGGGCTGCTCATAGTAATGAATGGGCTGCTCCAGCCCTGTGTACAAGGCCCAGTGGAACAGGGACGGTCAGTATTGCCAGCTCCTTGAACACAAGAAGTTAAGGCAACAGGGAAGTGAATAGGGGAGGGAAAAGGATATGAAAAGGAGAAAAAAGTTTCTAGAAGGTAATGACAGACTAGGAAAAGGATCATAGAATGCCTCAAGTTGGGAGAGACCCATAAGGATCATTGAGTCCCACTCCCTGCTCTTTGCATGACTTACTAAAATTACACCATATAATTAGGGGTATCATCCAGATACTCCTTGAACTCTGACAGGCTTAGTGCCATGATCACTTCCCCGGGGAGCCTGTTCCAGTGACCAATCACCATCACAGTGAAGAATCTGAACTTCCCCTGACACAGTTTCATTCCATTTCCTCATGTCCTATTTCTGGTCACCAGAGGGAGAAGCTCAGCACCTCCTCTTCCTCCACTGCCTCCCTGGAGGAGGGTGTAGACTGTAATGAGGCTACACCTCAGCCTTCTCTTCTCAAAACTGAACACACCGAGTGACCTCAGCCACCTCTTGAAGTCTTGCCATCAAGACCTTTTGTCAACTAGGTTGCCTTCTCTGGACACACTCCAACAGTCTGATATCCTTCTTACATTGTAGTTCCCCAAACTGCACACAATATTAAAGGTAAGGCTGCACTAGTGCAGAGCAGAGCAGGACAATAATCTCCATCAACTGGCTGGCAATGCTGTGCCTGACACATCACAGGATGTGATTGGCTCAGGGCACAATGCTGACCCATATTCAAATTGCCATCAATCAATCAATCAATCAATCAATCAAAATTCCCAGATCTCTTTCTCCAACCTGTTTTCACCACAATATTTACGTATAATCAGGAGGATGTAGCTCTTCATGTCTTGGACTATAGGGAAAACCTGGCAAAAGCAAAGTTTTCCTGTTGCTGATTACATGAATGACGGGCTTTTTGGATGGAAGAAATTGAAGAACTGGGGAAGGAGCTATGACGCATGTTGCAATTTACACTGACAATATTCCTTGGTGAAATGACAATTTTTCATGCACTCAAAATGAGGTAAAAATTTACCCTAGCCTTGTGTAAGTTTGATTTTGTTGACAGTTAATGCAGCATGAAAGGTAAGGATCTACTCTCTGAGTGTTATTACTGCTGAGTGTGCAGAAGTTTGATTCTCACGGGTGAATTTCAGTGTGAACTGCAGGCTTTTGATAGATGCCCCTTCTGCCTGGTTCTTTCATGCAAAGCTATTTGCAGAATGTCCTGTAAGGCTCACTGGTGCAGAGATTGCTTTTGCCCTAGTTCTCTAGACATCCATGCTTCAGTATTTTACTTTTTTAAATGGTTCAATTTATGACTGGAAATGTAGACAAAATACTTTGCCTCAAAACACTTTAGCATGTGAGAGTTAAAAATAATGTGCTTGGAAATGCCATCTTGAGCTGCATGTTGTACGTGTTTTTCTCAATGGTTAAAATGATGCAGCTTTTTATATTTTCATGTTTCACATTCTCTCCATTTCATGGTGTTTTTCCTATGCAAACTCATTTTCATTTTTTCTATTTTATCCCATGAGTTAATTTTGAGTATCAAAATAATTGCTCGATGTCCGAAGAGTATGTTTTTGAGAATTATTATGCAGAAGAAGGAGGCTGAACTCCAGGTTTAGGTGCAAAGCATATCTCACTACCTTAAATCCAAAGAGATATCACAAGATCCTGTTCATGACACTGCAATTTCCTAACCTGGTATACTTTAACTGATTTATGAGTGGGATTTTTTCCCTCATGTTCACTCAATATCTTTCCCTTCTAAATTTCTTTACCATCCACTATTATTGAGTCTTATATCCCAGTAGGAAATACCTTTCTTGTTAGCAATGTTTTCTTAATTCTGGTGTGGTATGAAGTCTTCCTCTGAGGTGCTTATTTAAGGTGAGCCACATCAAACAGAAGGCACATTTCCCCTTGCAAAAGAAAGTATTTTGTATTTCTCTTCTGTGGCTTGTGGCATCTGACTGGGCTGTGTCCTGCTGTGGGTGACAGGGGAAAAGCAACAGAATCATCTATGATGCCAACTCCAACTTAATGGCATAGGGCACTTTGTGGCCCCTGTGGTGGGACAGGTTCAAGCCTTTCTTAATACTTCATCTACAATGTGTAGTAAAGCAGTTCATTAAATTCTCCAAAGCAGTTGTCTACTACAGAAACTTTGTACACCAATGTACACCAATAATGAAAAGATACCAAAAAAAGAGAGAAACATCCCCCCAATTTAAAAAGGAATTTTGACAGAAGTGAGAGAGTTTTTCATTATCTTTCCTAGGAGAGGAATTTTCACCCAACCCAAGCAGGCTGCCATATGAGCATAGGATATGCTGTGTCATGTTCCTCTCTTCTCTGCAGCTGTGACACTCAGCAGACATGTGCCTTTGAGAACTCAGCATCGGGAATGGGGATTCCCTCATGCAAACTTATAATGCTGTTTGTACTTCCCCTGAGCTGAAACCCATGACAGCTTCAGACCAGCAGGACCAGACCAGGTTATTAATTTTCCTGCCTGTGCTCACCAAGTTACTAGGAGGGAGTGAGACAGTGTCAAAGAGCAGGGAAGTGTGGCATTATCATACAGATAAAAAAGGTTGCCAGCTCCTAGTGTCAGTAACCAGACCTCTGAATCAAAGCCTCATCTAATACTGGGGATCTCTGACTGCTTTGGAAAGCTGAAGGTTGTGGATCAGGCATATCCTTCTGGAGGTTATGTAACTTGTACAAAACCTTTTCATGGTCAAACCCATTTAAAATATATATGCAGTGGATGTGGCTAAGTGATAAATATGTGTGTGTGCAAATAAAACGACCAACTGATATTAACTCCATGTGTTAGGTTTGGGTTTTTTAAATGAGCATGAAGACATGCATCAGGAGATTATTACAAAACTTATTTTTGGGTTTGGGAGATACTATTCTATGGTGTAGAACAATATCCTATACAAGTCCTGCAAGAACTGCTGCTAATACAGAATTTAAGTGTAAAATATTACTTTAATCACTCCAGATGGCATTTCCACGTACTTTTTCTTTTGTGTGTGTGTGCATGTGTGTTTGTACACGTACGCTCTCTGGAATGAATGCCCATTATCATGCCTCTTTTTAGAGCTTCTGTTTCAAAAACATAATGCATAATCAGTTTGATTATGTGACAAGCTGTTTCATCCTTTTTCTCTTTTTTTCTTCCCAAGCAATTTTCTAGGTCATGTTTGTGTTGGGTCTTAATTTAAAAAAAAAAAAAAGAATATCAGAGAGATTTTATGCAGAATTTCTTTCAGCCAGCAATTACAGTCATTGTTTGGAGAACTAATTTTGAATTGTATTTCTAAATAATTAGGGTTTTTTTTTTTCTTTAGAAAATCAGAAATCCATTTAGGCAGTGGGGATTTAAGCTATTCATAGAATACTTAAAATACAGCCTTCAAGAAAAATGGGAATAGCTACAGTTAAGATTTGTTCAGTTCAGCTTCTTTCACCAGCATCATTCAACCTTCAGTCTTCAGTGAGATGAATTAAGGGAGAAATTATTTCTAAAAATGTACTCTAAACATTTAAAATTAAATCTATTCAAGTAACAATATCTGCTTTTCTATCTTGAAAAAATTATTTGGAAAGGATGCCCCAGGCTTACATTATACTCAAGATACACTAGAAATCTTAACTTTTATTGAATGCAGGACCTACAATTCCAGAATTGTTCCAGTGGCAGTTAAAAACAGTCTAATGCTGAATTTTAATGGACTCAATTAGAAACTTTGAGAATGACACTTCTCCTTGATGATCCCTTCTGTCATCAAATCTGGTAGGTGCATGCTCAAGGGAAGGAAATCCGAGCAAACCCACAAATTAGTACTCTCCATGCAGCGGAATGCCTTCCAACACAGATCCCACAGCTGGCAAAAAGAAAGAGGCTGGATCTGTTTTCAAGATGTCAAAGGCAATGGAGTTCCCAGCTGTTGTACACAATATCCCCTGTGAAGCTGGGAAATTATTTAAACTCATCTTTATGGTTTTGGTCACTATTGTTTAATATTTATTTTCTCAGTGCTTCAGCTCTGATCCCTCAGATGAAACCTTGGCACAGCCTTTAGAAGTGTCCCAGGGCTGGAATCTGATTTACAAGTTTTGAATGCTCTCAATCCAAGCTGGAGGCAAAGGATGCTGTGGGTGGCTTGTCACTCTCCTGAATGCTGTTCTGTGTCTTCCACAATGGGCATTTCACCCCTAAAGATCTATGGTGCTTGAGACATTTCAGGTTGCTCAACCTAGAGAAGTCCCTGGGGACATCTTGGAGCAACCTTCTTGTACCTAAAGCGGATGGAAAGTACAGAAAATAAGGGAGGGACTATTTATCAAGGAGTGTAGTGATAGGAAGAGGGGGCATGGCTTAAAACTGAAAGAGAGCAGGTTTAGGTTAGGAATTAGGAAGAAATTCTGTACTGTGATGGTACTGAGGCACTGAAACAGGTGGCCCAGAGAACCTGTGGATGCTCCATCCCTGGAAATATTCAAATCCAGGTTGAATGGGACCCTGAGCAACCTGGTATAGTGGAAGGTGTCCTTGAGCATGGCAGGGGCTTAAAGTAGATGATTTTTAAGGTCCTTCCCAACCCAAGCCATTCTATGAGCCAGTGATTTTATTATGAATTCTAGTCTAGGCAGAAATTGACCCCAGGAAATTAATATAAAAATACCCCTCTGCCTAAGAGTTATCTTATAAAGAAAAATGTAACTCGTAAAGTTTTTTCTGAGACATTCAGAAGCTGTGGCAGTAGAAGTTACAAAACAAAACAAAACAAAACTGGCTACAGGAAAGGATAATTCTGGGCAGTACAGAAAAGACAACTGTACAACAAATTAAGCCTAGGGCCATGATATAGCTCATGAGGAGACATCAAAATACTGAATAGCTGTCTCATTCACCAGGCACTACTCATTCAAACAACCTAAAATGAGGGAATTTCATTAGGGATTACTTCATAAGCATATAAACAATGAAGACACATAAAGATAGGCTAAGTTCAACAACTTGCAAGAACAAGGCCCCCAACCTTTGAGTACTGGCTTTGGTCATTTAACAAATTTTGAACTTTCTTCTGTTGAACTTAACTACATATAATTAAACTGTAAACCTAACACATGACTGCTGCTTTTCATAGTGTCTTGTAGAATGACTCCTGTCTATTAACACATATGCCTGTAAATCAAGAAGATTTCACCCAATGAAAGAAAGCATTAAACTTTGATTTAACATATTTGCAATATTATTATATTTTCATCTCAATGTTTAGACATAGTTAGATTAAGTATATTAAGCACTAAATACAACTTTTTGATTAGTGTTGTATTTTCTACATCTCTCACATAAAGGTGTAGGCATAACTGAGTTCGGTAGGGAGAACATGAAGGGCACCAAGCCACCTCTGTCTGCAAAACCTCACTTGTAAATATGAATTTACCATCAAAATTACTATTACTATACAAAATTATTATACAAAATTACTGTGTTGCTACTAAATTACAATTGGAACAGAAGTTTTTCCAATGCCTAACTAACTAGAAAAATTATTTTCAGCTCAAGAAAGTTTTTGTTCAAGTAGTATCTCCCTTATCAGAGCTTGTTGATGTACCTCCATTGGCAGAACCATAGGGGGACACATAAAAGATATGAACAAAACTGTGGAGTGACTTTTGAAGTCTGTTTAGGCACCATAATAACCATTCTGACATTCAATGAACTGAGTTCTTCCTGTGTCTCAAAAATTACACCAAAGGGAGAAAAAGAGGAAGATTATTTTTACATTTATTTCTGAAAAATACAGAAGTTCTTTTCTGGGAATATGAAGGAAAACAAGGACAGATGTGATGACCCACTCTGAGGGGAAGGAAGCATGAACTTCTCTGGGCCTCTAAAGGAGATTTTAATTTCATGAGGACGTTAGCTATGAAGACTGGCAGCTGGTGACAAGTCTAGAGTATGTCCTTTTCTATCCTTGTAACACCACTGACCATCACTATTACTTCCTTATAAAGCATGTGTTTCTAAAAGGCATACTGGTTCTATTGTGATTATCTGATATTCTAAACTTCTCATACAATATCCTCCAGATATTTCAGTTTCAAGAGAAGATCCTGTAACATTAGAAATCACAAAAAAACTTTCTTGGGTTTGACCAAAGGCTCAAGAGCCTCATTTGAATGAGGCCTTGGTCAGACAGAGTACTTATGACAAGTAAGAAACTAGGCTCACCTGCATTGATCTGTCTGGACATAAATCCACCTTCCTGTGCTTCTTTAGCCATGGCACCATGGTGCTGCCACAGCATTCCTTATGGCACTATTAAGTCCATATTCTGTGTTGATTTATCCCAGTTCTCTCAGTGTTGGACTCTGTTAGGGTGGCACAGGGGTGACAGTGACAGACCTTTTTTTGGGGAAAAGAGGCAATCACTGTCAATACTTGGCACTAGCAACCCTCCACAATGTGGTATCTCAAACTGGCTGGGAAAGCACCCCGAGGTGTGCAAGGACCAGCCCCACAAAACCCTGCAATGCCCTCGCACCCTCAGGCAGGACAGAACCCCTAATCTCTCCAATCCAAGCAGCACCCCAGTAAAACTGTTTGCAGGACAGCAAAAGCAGCAGGTTATCTATCAGTCAGGTTAACTTTTTGTGTCACAGAGGAGTCTCTCACCCAATCCATCTTGGAAAAGCCTACACTTATGCCTACAATCACAGCCAGAGCCAGCTTTGTTCCCACAGCAACAGACGCAACTCCTATAATATGACCCATGTTTTTGGCAGTGCCCGACTTCCTTCTGCCAGAGCCCTGACTCCAGCCCTGGCAAGGCCTGCTGAGAAGGGGTTGCTGTGCAACCTGACTGCTGCACAGCCATCCTTGGCAGCTCAAGCCAGCACTCCCCAGTCAAGGCATGCTTTGATGACTGGATCCATGCATTTTTCTGCAAGGAGTCATTTGTTCCCCTAGCAGCTAACATTTCTGGCTGTATCTTCTGTATGATCAGACACAGCTTCCTTCCTCTCATACCCACTGGAAAACAACTGTGCCTATCTGCAGTGGTTTTGTGTCAGGTTACAGCCAGGATTCCAGAGCACACGGAGAGATAAAGGCCCGGCAGGAAAGGTTAAGGCCCAAAATGTTCCATGTGCTATGTAGAGTGTTTCCTCTGGATTCCTGCTTGCTTTTCACTGCTTTCTCTTCCTACCCCTACCTCCTGCACAACCCCATAAAGCCAGCTTCTCCCTCCAGCCCAGACTTTCCAGCTTCTCAGTTCACTTTCAGTTATTTCAGGATTATTTTAGGTGTGATTTGGGGACAGAAGGCACATCTGTTTCTCTCCTTTTCCATGCTTGCATAGCTGAGCTCTCCATTTATACTTCAACATGGCTTCTGCTCCACAGCCTTTTTCATGTTTCATCTTTCAAGAGTGGATGTCTTGAAGGTCCTGCTGAGGCTCCTACTCAGCCTGTGGGGCAGCTGTTTGCACCTGTGGCTATTGGGAACCAGCAAAGTCTTTGAACATGTGAAGCCAAGTGGCTGATACAATTTGAGCACATCTATCCAGTATAATACCCTGCATTGTGAACCTGTTTCTCAAGGCCAGCGACCATGCAAGTAAAACTAGAATACCACAGCAGTATTTTTATTTCCTTGATTTGATTTCAATTTCTTGTGCAGGAGGGGCAATAAATATATAAAAGAATGAAAAAATAAAAATCTAGCAGATGAAATTCACTAACTGCTCTGTTCTCTTTTTTTTTTTTTTTTTTTTCTGCTGAAAAGCAGAGGTATTCAAACATATTCAGATCAAGCAGTTGAGCCTGGCCATTGCTCAGTAGCAAATTCTTGTGCTTTCCACGACAGTAATTTCAGGGACATCATACATGGTAATATTAAATACATCCCAACATCAGAAACTTAATTAGAGCATGATTCTTTATCAGGAGCTGGTACCACCTTTTTCCCAGGTCACGGAAACAGCCCAGGAATGGGTATCAGTGACACCATCTCTGGTACTCAGTTCTCTCACTTGAAGGGTCCAGAGGGTAAATCCTACGGGAAGTGGCTGAGGAAGCTGGGGTTGCTTCGCCTGTAGAAAAGGAGGTTCAGGAGGGACTTTATCGATCCCAGTAACTCCCTGAAAACAGATTATGGCCAGGTGAGGGTCGCTTTATTCTCCCAAGCAACCAGCGACAGGATGACAGCCCTGAGCTGCACCGGGGGACATCTAGGTTGAGCATTAGGAGGAATTTCTTCACAGGAGCCAGCAAAGAGAAAAGTTTTACACTTATGAAACCCTCAAGGCCTCGGCAAAAGACGCAAGAGAGACAAAATGCCCCACCAACACCCCCACAGCCGCCGGCCCCCTGAGGCCCCGCCCCCTGAGGCCCCGCCCCGCGCGGGGTCGTTGCCACGGGAGCCGCGCGGGGTCGCGCACGCGGCGGCGGCCAAGATGGCGGCGCCCGTGTCGCTCTGTCACGTCGCCTGCTGCCCCAACCGGGCGGGCGGCGGCGTCGTGGCCTGGGGCCGGGACGGCCTCCTCGCCTTCGGCAGCTGCCACGACGTCATCCTCTACGACCCAGCGGTGAGTTGGTGCGCTCTGGGGGGGACCAGGACCAGGACCGGGACCGTGACCGTGACCAGTCCTAGTCCAAGTCCCTGACGCTCGGTGCTGTCTGTCTGTCCCGCAGGTGAGGCGGGCGGTCGCCGCCCTCCGCGGCCACGCCGGCAGGGTGAACTGCGTGCGCTGGGTCCGCCGGCAGGACCGCGGTGAGTAGCGGTGCGGCGCCGGGGCCGGGGCCGGGGCCGGGGCCGGTTCCCCCGCGGGCCCCGGGCAGTGCTGCCGTTGCAGGGCAGAGGAGGCGGGGGGGGCTCGGCAGCAGCGGGGCTGCGCTGTACTCTCCAGGAAATAGGGAACTGCGACCCTTGCAGAGCATCCTTTCGCCTTAAGCCTAGTTTCCAGGAGGGATTTTCACACAATCAGTTAGTTTGGAAAATGTCTTTAAGATCATTGAGTTCAACCTGTGACGCAGCACCACCGTGTCAACTAGACCATGGCACTGAGTTCCACGTCCCTTCTTTCCTTAAACACCTGCAGGGACAGTGACTCCACCACCTCTCTGGGCAGTCCATTCCAATGTCTAAGCACCTTTGCTGTGAAGAAATTTTCCCTGATGTCCCGCCTAAACCTCCCCTGGTGCAGCTTAAGACTGTGTTCTCTCATCCTGTCACTTGCTAGCTGGGAGAGGAGACCGACCCCCACCTGGCTCCCTCCATTCAGGTGGTTGTAGAGAATGATAAGGTCAGCCCTGAGCCTCCTCTTCTCCAGGCTAAACATGCCCAGCTCCCTCAGCCATTTATGAAATGCGTGCTCCAGACCCCTATCAGCTCTATTGCCCATCTCTGGACCTACTCCAGCACTTGAGTGCTCTTCCTGTATTGGGAGGCTCAGAGCTGGACACAGTACTCGAGGTGTGGCCTCATGGTCACAGATGGGTCTGCAGGAATGCGAGCTGCCAAACCCAGGTGAGCTGCGTGGCGAGGGAGGAGATCTCTGCTCCTGGCCCCACAGGAGGATGTTTGCCTGGGGCTGTGGCAGCTCACCTGGTCGATGGCTCGCACAGCTTGTTCTTCCACCAGTCTCTTCAGTAAGGTTTGGAGTTTTGCAAGTTTTGACTTTGAAAACTGATTTGCAATGTCTTTTCAGCAATCTCTGAGTATAAAGCTCTGAAGTTGCATAGAGGTTATGTGCTCGACAAAAGGAATCTTTAGATAGATATAAATGTTTGAGACATTTATGAGGCTTTTGCTGGATAGTAATTCCAGGATTTAACATTGCTTAGTGTGGGCTTTTCGTAGGCATATATTCTTGCCCTTAGGCATTTCTCACTGAAGAAGAGAAATGTGACTATTAATTAGACTGTTAATATAATGTGCTGCTTCCTTTTTTTGAGAAGTAGTGAGATGCAAACATTAATTTCTGATAGTGATATAAACTGCCATCCTTTCAACAGGTTGCACTGAAACATATTCTTCTTAAAAATGATTAAAAGAAGTTATTTTCAGGGAACTTGGGAATTAAATTTCCTTGTGAAACTTTGAATTCCATTTGTTTAAATTTCTCTTACTTTATTTTCCTATCTTCCAAAAAGACCAAACAAAACCCCAAAAGATTAATTTACACTGTTGAATTTGAGAGTCTTCTGGAAAGGTATTTTTACCACTTTTACATGGAACTTTAAATAGTTCTGAGAATTTTCTCTTTATATTTTCTTAGGGAATATCTTTGCTCTAAACCAGTTCTGCACAGTGCAACTCCTATTAACCATTCTTTATTTTGGTGGAAGCTTTGGTTACCAGTGATATTTTATGAGTAGTAACCAGTAGAACTGCTTATGTTGCTGCTACAAAGTTAAGTGCACACTAAACTAACCAAAGCATATTTTTTAGCTTCTGAAACAGAGTTAATTTCTGGTGGATCTGATAAACAACTTATTCTTTGGAAATGGAAAGACACAGTAACATGGAATAATCAGGTAAGCAGGAATAATCTCTTCTCAAATCTTCCTCTACAGTAGTATCTCACATATCACAAACTACCTGTTTTGTTTGTATTTCTGGTTCATACTATTTGTTTCATTTTGACTGGTTTTGGTTTTTTTTAAGTTGAACCCAGTGTGTATATCCTTGAAATTCTTGGTACTCTGTCTTGCTATGTATTACTGTAAATGTTGTTTCCTCTTTTCTGTGGTTCATCTTTTTCAAATCAGCATTGGTAAAGAAATTAACGAACCTGTCAGTCATTGAGTGGATTTGTTTAGGTGTCCCAAAGACCCTATTTATCTGTTCTTGACTCATCAGCTTTCTGATCTCACATGGCAGTTTTTTTTAAACTACCTTCAAACCAGGAGGAGCATTCTGAGCTGCCATTTTCTGTATCCTTCTTCCTTGTTTACTTATATCCATTTCTAGTGATTTCTGGTCAATCTGTACAACAATGTGGGGTTTGCATATAGATAGTCTTACTAGGATGATATACAAATTGGAGTAGGTGTTTAACAAAAATGAAAATAAAAAAAATCTGTGCAACAATTGGCTTTTTTCAGAGCAATGGAGGAAAGTAAGGAGACATGCTAATTTATTATTTCTACTGTAAAATGTAAGGCAAGAGATTTAGTGTTGTGTGAAAGAGCCTTCTAAATGACCCGAAATTTTGATGAAAAAAACGCTTTATTATCTACCTTTTAATATCTTGCTTATTAAGCATTGGATTGGGAATGGCTGTGTAGGTAACCCATTTCATCATCTGTCTCAAAGTAGGTTATTAGACTTGGCATTTTAAAAGGCACGAGAATGCATAGTAGGGGGAAATGAACCCATTTTCATGAGGGAAAGTTCTCAGAAATAAGTTATTTCTCATTCTGATCCATTTTAACTGTTCATGCATTTATTTAAGTTAACTTACAGACTTTTTAATAGACTTTTTCTGCTGGTGTGGTGCACAGCCATATGGCAATAATTTCAAAAGAATGTGGCTAAATGTGCACATTTTAGTGGGAGTTCTAGACTAGTGTAAATTCTTAAAAACAAAGTTCTCTATTCAACCAATGAAAAATTCTCACTGAGGCCTACCAGGCTGTATTTTGGAAAGAGATGTCAAGTCTGTCTATGATAAAAATCTGAATAAATGTTGGATAACTGCTGGTTGCAAAATTAGAAGCTTCTCACTTTGATCTTTGTGTTTATGAGGAACAGATTGCAAATTGAATCACCTGTATTCATTGTCTAAATTTAGCTTTTTTGTTTTTCACGTTGGCATTTTGAAGGAGTAAAAAGCTGTCTTGGTTTGTGAGAACACACTAAACATTGCTGCTAGAGCTGCTGTAGCTGCTGCTTATTCCATTGTGTTCTCTGCTCTGTCTCCTTCACTAAGGTTCTCCAAACTTTTTTGAGATGTTCCTTAGGGTGAGGGACAAGAGGAGAAAATGGAAGGAAAACTGCTCTTCCTAACTTTCTATACTGTTTCCAACTTCCGTCAAAGAAGGGTGAGGTTATAGCATAGTGAGGGTGTAGTGTACACAGGAACATTTAATTCTGTTTAGCTTTGAGCAGAATCTTATTCAGTTAATATTCGTTGCTGCTGTATCCCTTCTCTGGGTTTCTGAAATAGTAAGTATTTTTTTTTCTAAAGTTGCTTTAAAAGTTTTCTCACATAAGTTACTGGAATTTAAACTTTGTAAAATTTTCTCATGTGTTCAGCTTGTGAAAAGCATTCCTCTCAAAGGCCACACGGAAGCTGTTTTTGCTGTGGATGCTGTCTGCCAGTCAGATGAACCTGATTTAAATGTGCTAATAGCTTCTGCAGCCTCTGACTCTACTGTGAGAATCTGGTCTTGGCATGGTTCAGAAGGTAACATTTTTTTAATGTTAGAGATAACATACTGGCTAAATAAGAATGATGAATGCTCATCCATTAGGTATTAAATACTGATATCTTGTAATGCAACTACATTGATTTGTCTTCAGACTTTAGTACATCAAAGCACTGTATTACTCTTGGAAAGCCTTGGGCCATATTTGTTCTGCAGAATGATTTATCTTTATATTTCATCAGGGATGTGTGGCCTGAATTTACTTTTTTTTTAAAATATGTATTCATGTTATGACAATCTGAACCATTGTAATGTGGAGGCAGACTAGCTGTATGCATGTGTGAAGTAGAATTACATAGTAAAATGATTAATGGTGGCATTAGAAAGATGAGGTTTAATTAGTCACTTGTTTTTTCCTATTGGCTTGAGTCCAATGAAGTTTGGGATCTTGACCTTCTGTTGAACTGTTTTCCTGTATTTCCATGCTCTTGCATGGAAATACAGGAAAACAGCATTCTAAAGCGCATAAGAAATACATTGGGTAGATAATTGAGATTTAAGGTGTTATTTGCTGGTTGAGGTTTAGTGACTGCATTTCTTTAGCTACTTTCTTCCTTCTTGGGTGTATTTGAAGATCTCCTATTGCCTTGCCTACGTGAGAGAGGTGGAGTTGCCAATCTACAGTCCCATGTTCTGGAAGGCATTTTTGGTGCTCCCAAAGAACCCCACGAAGTCTCATCTTTTCCATTTTGTCTTGCTGGTGTGTTTACAGTGATAGAGGGACTAATTCTTCTGCTGTAGATAATTTTTTTTCTGCTATTTTCTTGTTTATTTACTAATTTAATTGATTACTAGTTTACTAATTTGACGATTTCCAGGGTCTCAGGGATGTTTGCAGGTTTTTGCTCATTTCTCTAGCTGCCGTTGTAGAAAATGGATTCAGTTTTATTTTCCTTTGTTGTGAATGCTGTTGCCACAGGATATATTTTGTAATATTTATTGCCTCTGGTATGTTACCACAGTCAAGCTGTATAGATTTAACACAGTATTATCTTCTAACCCAACCAACTGGATGAATTTTTATGGCCACACAGAAGATGATATTATTGTTTATGCTTTTGAAAAAATGTAGATTTTTTTCAGCTTCTTAAAATAAAAATGGATGGGAAAGTTTAAGTGTATAATATAGAAGGAAATGACAGTGTAATTGTAATAGTTACAGTGAATGAGATCAACACTGTCTGTTCCTGTTTTCCAGCTAAATGCACTGAAATTCTGCAGTTTGGAAATGGATTTGTTCTGGATGTCTGCTTATCCTTCTTGCCTGGCAGTGATGGTAAGTAAAGCTGCACATCTTGAATATTAATGCAGAAAGAAAAATCTAAAAAATCCCCTGAACAGATTTTCATTTTGCTGACTCCAGACCTGTGTGCCACAGTTTTTGTTTCCTATGAAATCTGCTTAAGCTGATTCTTGTACCTAAAGATTTTCTCTGAGCTCTTCTCAGTAATTAAAAACAAAGACTGGTTACAGTGTCTTCAAAATGGCACTCAGATAGAGTTGCTTAGTTGAACTCTTGTGATAGAAAGCTTTAAACCAGGGTAATAATGCTGTAAATGAATGGGATAGGATGATGCTGTTAGTTCCACCTGTTCCTTGTGCTGCTGCACATGTTTGTTCTTGTTGTTTGAATTGAAGGGCAAAATTCAGAAAAAATCTGAAGGCCTGCATTGAAAACCATGGGTTCCCAAGCAGTGTTTATCATCTGTTTGTTCAGTCTTAAATGTGAAAAAATTTGAAATGCTGAACTACTTTAACCTGTGTAGTATGGTTTATGTAGGTTTCTACAAACAGAAATATTAGGTTTTGTAGGCTGCCACAGACATATTCTTTTTGTGCAAAAAGGTAGAAGCTTTTTTTGGTAAAGCAGATGTATCCTCAAGCCAGATACCTGTGTTGAATTAAATTTGGGTTTAAGTATCAGTAGAGTCTTTCCCCTGGATGGAGGCCTCCCAACTGAAAAAGTGCTAAATTTTCTTACTGTATTTGGAATTTTCAGCTCTGCTGCATGCATTCCACACTGACGTGTTGTTTTGATTATATGCCTACAAGCATACTTTTTTCTTTGGCTTTGATAATTCTGTGAGCCATGAAAGCTCTATCACAATGTGTTGTCCTATTTGGAAATGCCAGTGTCTGTTTTCAGAGCATGTCTGATACCGAAAGCAGCATCTGTACCATTAAAGAACATTTACACCTCTCTCTTTTCCTGTAGATACACTAATGTGCTTGTTGAGGTGAAGTTAAAAGGCTTGAGGGTAAATTAAAATCATTACTGCAAGTGTGAATATTCCTTAGAAGTGAAGTGCCTGTAGTGTCTGAGTATAACATTCAGATTGCAAAACAACAGATTATATCTTCATTTAGGATACTGTACAGATAAGAAAGTCTCACTGTAACACTCTAGAGTAGTGCATCTGTTCAATGTTGAAATCATGTTGTATATAAGAGAAGTAACCATACATTCTAAAAACACCATGAATTAAAATTATCATGTTAGTTCTTAAAACTGTTTCTGAAATTCAAATTGCATTAAATGTTTGAAGCTTCTTTGAATGGCAGCATAGCAAGGATTTTGTTTTCCAGAGTCCCCAAAACCAGTGTTGCCTAAAGTTACATTGAGAGCAGGACAATCCTTTATTATGAACTCTTCTCATCCCAATTCAGATTAATTATCCAAAGCAGTACAGTGCTCATAAACTGAAAAAAGAGTTCTTTATTTTTCTGAAGAGCTGAAATTATTTTCAATATTGCATAATTTCATTTTGCACAAAAATTTCATTTTGTGTGGAATTAAAAAAAAAATTCCACACATTTGCCTTTTTTCTTCCAGTTCCAAAACAGATGACCTCTGCTGATAAAATTGCAAAGAAACAGTTTAGATTTTGAACCATAAATGCATAGAAATGTTTCCTGTAGAAATTTGTAAAGGAGCTTTTAATAAAGCATAGTTAATGTTTTCTCCCTAAACCTGTGACATAGTAGTCCGTATAGATGAGGCATATGTTAATTCTGAAATCTAAATAAAGTAGCTAAAATATATTATTAAAAATCACTGCTGATCATTTGTCAGAAACATTAATCTCTAATGGCAATTTGGAATTTTAATGATCTTCAGGGAAAAATGATTATGATAAATTTAGGAGTTGCTCAGAAATCTTTGTGAAGGCTAAGTTGTCAGCTGCACAGGGATTCAAAGAAGCTTTTCTCTTGAGAACAATCTGCATTTCTTAAGTCAGGAACTAAATACAGAATTACTTTTCTGAAAATCATAAACTGCATTTCCTGAAGCATTTACAGCAACCTCTAATTTCAGCAAGAAAGTAAATTTGAGGCTTGCATTGAAAATTGATACATATGCAATGGATGTGTTAACTTTCAGAAGATGTTCCTGAGCCTAGGATTTTAACTGATTGTCCTTGAAAAAAACTTACTAAAAAAAAAATTGAACCACTTTTGTCAAGAAGTCAAATAGAGAAATCTGGTAAACTGTTCATTAAAACCTGACCAGTCATTTGCAGCTGGAATGCAGCTTAAACACTTCTCTGGCAGCCTCTTTATTAAGGAGTTTCTTTGCTGTTTAGCCTTGAAGAAGAGCTTTTTGCAGTTTAGCCTTGAAGAAGAGCTTTTTGCAGTTTTGGTTGCTTGCTTGCTTTTTGCCTTACAGTGTCTGCACAAATTCTGCCTATAAAATGCTGGCAATAGGATTTATTTTTTACAAATCTTGATCAGCTATTTATCATATAATCTGATTCTTCCTATGACCTGGATAATTGTCATGACGTAGCATGACCTCTGACAGCAAATAATTGTCTCCTCAGAAGTGAATTGCAACAGGTGAAAAAAAAAAGAGCAAGGGAACTTGGAAAAGCTCTGCTTATCCAACTTACTTTTCTTATTTCCTCTGCAGGAATTTTATCTTAATCAGATCCAAATTCTAATACCTCAAAGCACTTATGTGGAAAACTATATACTAGTCTGGATATATAGATATATTTCTTTCTATATATACGTTCTATATAGTTCTATATAGAACTTGTTGAGTGAAAGTATTTGCATTTGTCTTCAACAGCAACTAAATCATAATTCTCTCTTTGGTTTTCTTAACTAAAGTTTCATTCCATTGAGTAAATATGTAATTACAGTAATGGCCCATAAAATGTGTTTCTCAGGAAAGGATAATGTTTTCTTCAAAAACATCCATTGTATTGTGTTTTATGGAAGAAAACATCACGCCTGCCCAATTTCTATGGAGCTGATGACCAGGTCTTTATTCAAAGCAGCTCATCACCTTTGATGCAAAGCAGTTTTTTAGACCTATTAAAGAGAGGAGGAGACGGAGGTGAATTGTGACTTAGAGTTTGGAGAGAGGAAGCAAGTGATGGAACTATGAGAATATGGAATGTGGCTGAGAAGTGCAAGAGGAACAGTGGATAACTAGGCACAGATTTGGTACAAGTAGAAAGAAGAGATTAGTATAGAGGATAAAGATATTATGAATATTCAAGTTGATTTTTGATCTATTCATAGTAAAGATAAAATTATCTATATGAAGGGATGTCATGGAGGCTTTTTGTTAAAATAAGTAGTTGATTTTAGTGAAATTTAGTATTTGGTTTTCTATCCAGACTTGAGAAATTCAAATGTCTAGCCCTTAACTTATAACTTATTTCTTCATAGTTTTATACTAAATTTATTTGCTTTTACTGTTTCAGTCCCTAGCAGTAATGCTTCCTCTTATGACATGTAAAAAAAAAGAAGAATGGAGTAAGCATTAACTGTTTTTCCTCATCTTCTTCTGTTGGAGAGAAGAACTAATACACTGCCTAACTTTTCTTTTTTTAACCCCCTCAGACATAACTTTCTCTGGTTTGATTCAATACACTTACAGGGTTTGTGCACTTTTTAGGTTAGCTAGTGGAAGTCAATTGCTACTCAAGACTTGAGTAGTCTTGAGTGAAAAATTAATAAAAACTCTAATACTTGAACTTCCTACAGATATATGAGCTTGAGACAAACTACTCATTTTAGCATCTTAAATATTTCTAGATATTATTTGCAGTTAAAGTAATTTTTGAGTTCTGTGTTCTTAAGATACTAATTTATTAGACAGCTAATGTAGAAAACATTAAAAAAGTGGTATCACACTTGTCTGTCTGTTAGTATTGTTATATTCCATAATATTTCTATGTGGATTTGTACATTATTTATATTTTTCATGTCCTAGAATATTAGATCTCATAAACAAATGAAGACCTTCTTTTCCTTTCTAGTACCAATACTGGCTTGTGGTGGTGATGACTGCAAAATAAGTTTGTTTATACAGCAGAATGGTCAGGTAATTAAAATTTTTGTCTCTTGCTCAGAGCATTACTGAGTTTTCTGCTTTTTTTCAAATGTGCTGGTGATCTTTTCCAAGTTCTTCAGTAAGTCCTTTCTGTCTCTATGTAGCCATTGCATACAACAAGCTTTTTCTAATAGTTCATCTGTTTTTTTAGATAATGATGAAATACACATACAGAATATTTAAGTTGAATTCAGTGCATGAAAGTGTTTTTCTTAATTTTTTCCCTTGTGTGAAGATAGGCTGTTTCAATTCCCAGTGATACAAAATAGCTGCAACTGTCCTTCTTTATTAAGTATCCAGGCATTGAGTTGTTCATATGGAAATGATGTTACTTTCTTTCTATAAATTCTTAAAATAAAACTGTTATGACTTCTGAGGCATTTTATGTTTGTTGCTAAGTGTGCCCTTTATGCTTGACTGCTTTTGAACATCAAAAAAAAAGTATTTTTAGGAGTATCTGATCTTATAAAAGCACACATTTTTTCATGTGTTATTTGGAAGCTGGCAATTTTTAGTTTTTCATACAGATAAATATTCCTTTTGAGCAGTAGAGAAACGTTATGTCCTCTCTTGCATCTGTTCAGAGGTTTTGTTAGATTCTAAAGCATGTGTTGAATGACTGTTTTCCAAAACAGAGCTCAGTATCACTTCTTTCTTTCTCTCACTGCCTTAAAAAAACCCTTCTAATCACAAATGCTCTCCCATTGCACCAGTGAAGCTACCATTTAGAACCCCCTTTTGAAACTGGCATATGTAGAACCGCTTAGTCTGCTGCAATTGCTCAGACTCCCTTTAGGGATTAAAGAATAGGTATTCCTTTATTCTTTTTTGGGTTTTTTTGAGAGAGAGCGATAAAAGCTACTTTATTGACAATTTTGCCTGTTTGTGCTGCCATGTACAGTAATAAGATTTTTTTGGTTGCTGTTGTTGCCAGTAATATAAGTACTTCATCCCCTTCTTCTATGTTTAATGATTTCTTGACCACTGAGAAGAAAAGAAGGGTGCTTGGTTAGATTTTTTTTTTTCTTTTTTCCTGTGTAGCTTCGAAGTTATGTCAGTTTAATGAATTCTCTGGGAATTAGCAAAGGCAAAATGCCACTATTGATTCTCAGTGTGTTAAAGAAAGACTTTTATCTCAGGGACTGTGTGGTTGGTTTTTCTCCTTCAGAGTTGGAAATTTGTTTTCCTGTATGATTCAGGTTAACAAATTATATACAGTTTGACTGCCAAAAATGTTCAGAGATACATAACTTATTTTGTCCATTGCTGGCCAAACTTTCTGGTATAACAATAGTCTGCCATTTTAAAAGGTAGTCAGTCTGTGGAGGGTAAAGGAAGGTAACTTGTATTAATAAGTTTCCTCTTAAGCTTCATAAAGAAGTTTGAGCTGTCCTTTTTTGGAGGTAGGAAACTTGATTTATACAAGTGGTGAGCAGTTTTGTTTTGCAAGTGTTATTTTTCACAGTCTCAATTTCAGAAAGTATTTTCACCAGCTGTTGTGGCAGAGTTGGTGTTCAGAATATCTCTTAAATGAGGTGGGACTTCTTGTTCATGTCTATCTTAACTTTCCAGAACATCTCTTCTAGCTAAGTCAACTTTGCAGGCCTCAAAGAGGAGAGCCTGTGTTGTGCTTTACAACTATTAACATAATTAGAACATCCTTGCAAGCCTTCTGACATGAATTCTTGCCTAGCTGCTAAAACTCGTTCATCAGGTTTTCTCAGATCTACTGACACCTTTTTTATGGCTTCTTAGTAATATTAAAGGTATTTGAAGGAAGTGTTACTATAGCCTTGCCATTTTTTACTGGAACTTGGCATAGGAGAGTGATCAGAATCTTAGCTCCTGTGTCATTCCCTTACTGGTAAGGGCCTGTAGCTCTGTTCAGTTAATTCAGTGCCTCTTGTAAAGCACTTCCTTTAGTTAACATCCTCAAAAAGGATGTTAAGAATGTGAGTATGAATCCAGAGGTAGAACATGCATTCATAATAGAACATGCATTCTTATGAAACTTAAAGGGCACTCACTATTAGACTCTGAGGGAGGATGAGGTATCTTTACTTAGCTAATTCAGGCTATCTTTTGGTAAACTCATTAATTTTGCAGTCAAGAGGTACTTATTCATTAAAAACTGCTTGGTTTTTAAAACTGAGTGGGCACGCTTTTCATCTTTTGAGACTCCTTACCCACAGATCCCTTACTGTGTTATATAGTAGAGAGAAAATGAATTCTTTGCTTTTCTGACTTGTTGGAAGAGGGTATTGATTTATAAAAGTATCCAGGGAAAAATCTTTCAGAAACCATAATATGTCTTCCTGCTAGGGATATAACATCTACAGATGTGGTCTGTGGAGGGCAAGTAATAAACCAGCAGATTAATTAGAGTTTTAAACCAAAACATTTCTATTTGAGCTTTGTTTTTCTGAGAAGATGGTGCACTCTGTGTTTTGGGTTCCACCCAAAGAGTCTGGCACAGTTGAGAAGTGGAATAGGGGGATGAATCAAAGATAATTCAGGCTCTTTCTAATCTGTTGAGATTAACAGCTGCATAGAGACATGGACCCCTATTGCCAAATTTACCAAACTCCTAGCCAGGCTACTAGCCTGGTCCTGAAAGAGATGTACCCAAAGTGTGGGCAGGGTTAATTGTGCAGAGTGTGCTGGGCATGTCCACAGCTTCATTAGTTGTGTTGCCTACAGAACAGCTTTATTCTTTGCTTAAAAGGAAAGAGACCAGATTGCTGCTAAGCAACAATGTTCAGAGATTAGGTAAGAGGCATGGGAAAGCCTGTGAAGTAGTCAGACCAGGAGGTTTTGTTAGATTTAACTGTTGGTGCGGTAACCTCTTATGTATCCAGTGAGGACCAAGTGGAAACTGAAACAGAGAAGAAATATGAGACTATAAAAACAAAATCTGTAAAAAAAGAAAAGAATGACAGTTCAAAACACTGGTGTATATAGAACCTAGACAATAATAGAAACTTTGAATCACCTAAAAGTAATGACCATGTGCATCTGCACGAACATTTATATTGATTCAATTTTAGAACTGAATACATCTGAAGAAACTGAACGTTTAGGATGCCAAGAGACATAAACTTCAAAGAAAAGGGCAAAAACAATACTAAAAATCCTAGCATAACAGCATACACTCCTCCTTGCTCAGTTTCAGTCAACAGTTTTATTTTTATGGGAACCAGTATCTTGAAAACTTTGACTGAATCATAAAATCTTAGAATATCTCAAGTCTGAGGAGACCCATAAGGACTGCTGGCTCCAACTCCTTGCTCTTCACATACCACCTAAAACTAAATCATATGACCAAGAATGTTGTGTTCCTCATGCTTCATTTCTGTATGTGGTAATAGCCCTTGTGTTCACCTCTGTTTTCCAGCCACTGTACTGACTCTGCTCAGATGGGTGAAGAGTGGAGGATGTTGTTTATAGGGATGGGAAAGCAGCATGAGTCCATTGAAGGGACTGGGTGCATTTTCAGGGGTTTGGGGGTATGTCTCTTCAGCCTCATACACCATCTGGTGCTGGTATTACTGCCATCAGTGAATATGAGGTAATAAAATTCAGCAGCCTCCACCTTAAATCATGTGAATAGGTCGGTGGGTCTATTCAATGGAAGCATATAAAAATTAGTACAGACTTCTAGCTGACTGTTTAAATATGCTTGTTCTGCAGCACAAAAGAACTGCATGCTTGACTTCAAGCTAAGTAGTGCCTAAAAACCTGTTCAGGAAATGACTTAGAAATCTGGGGTAGTATTAATAATCTCAAAATAATTAGTTTTACTCTTTTAAGGGAAAACAAATGGCTGCTTTTCTGAATAGATCTCTTTGATGTAAGATGGGTAATTATAAAAAATCCCACACCACAACACCTTGAAAAGAGAAAATTATTAGATGTATGTTTAGATTAATATTAGGGTCAAGTTTCAGGAGATGCACACACTGTTTTAGTGTTAACAATAAAAGAGAAGGATGTTAGCGACAGTTCAGCCTGAACAAATCTTTCTGTTAGAAAAAAAGTTACCAACTAACCTTAATGACTATAAAATACAGAGCATTTTCTCAAAGGCCATATAAATGAATAATTAAATGTGTTTTATCTATTATCTGAAATATCAATTGCTGAAGATATTTTTTTATGTATTGCCAAAAGCATGTCTTCAGAAAAATGTTTAGGTTGCTGTTTCATGTCACTTCCTGGACTGTTCTTCCTGCCTGTACACGTAACCCGTTAGGTGTTTAACATAAGCATCTCTCTGGAATGCCCTATCTAGAAGTGCCAGTGGCTGCAGAAGTGACCAGCCAAATGAGGCTTAGGTGGCTGTGAGAACTCATTCTTAAGACCTAAACTTTCTGGTTTGGAAGTATCTGATCAGCTTAGTCTGATCACGTATCCTGTTCTGGTCATGTATCTCATATATAGATGGTTCTGTAGTTTTAGGGATGTTGTACAAGGGCATGGAGTTACAGGAGATGGGGCAATGGCTTCAAACTGAAAGAGGGTAGGTTTAGAGTAGATATTAGGAAGAAATTCTTTACTGTGAGACTGGAACAATTTCCCAGAGAAGTTGTGGGTGCCCCATCCCTGGAGCAGCTTGAGGCCAGGTTGGATGGGGCTTTGAGCAGCCTGGTCTAGTGGAAAGTGTCCCTGCTCATGGCTGGAGAGGGTGGATCTAGATGATCTTTAATGTCTTTTCCAAACGAAACCATTTTATGATTCTGACTGCAAATGTGTGATGAGGAGAGGCAGAGTAACACTGATAGGAAGGTGGCTTTGGGGAATATCAAAAATGTTGGATCAAAGAGAGAGGCACCAATTTCTGAGTATGGATTCTTTCTCATACACATACAAATTTTTCCTTTTTTCTTTTTCCCTGTCACAGATTGGAAGAGAGACCTCAGTTGCAGACTTGTACTCATAGCAAAGGCTGTCATTTAGTCATGGTTTTAAGTAGGCCTAGGTAAAGGATTTAGTAGAATATAATGCCAGAAATAATGTGGTAAGTTATTCATACTAAAGTAACTGTTTTAACTGTAACAGTTACTTCAGACATTGTAATTCAACTTGGAATAAAAAAATGTCACGGAAATAGGGCTGTTTCTGGGCAAAGAAAAGCAGAAATGGGTTAAATTCTAAGTAAGGAGTAAATAGTTGGACTTAAGTCAAAACAAGACAGTAATGTTACATATGTTATAAATGAAAATAAATTAGTAGTGAAAGTTCGTAAAAGGGAATCCAGACTGTGTTTGCTCTCTAGTGTTCCTGAGCCTGTGTTCGTGTAGAGTTTTCCATCAGCAGTTCTTGATGTATACCTTCCTTAGAAATTTTATCAATAAACTTAAGAAACATAGAGAATATTTCCAGTGCCATAACTGATTCTTATTATTCCTATTCTATTATAAATACAAATTAATTCTTGAAATAATGTCAAAACATTTGCTTTTCTTTTTATGCTTGATTTTACCTGTATTCATTTTCTTCATCATCTGCAGTTGTATCCAGTTCACACAAATACTAGAAATTACTTGTCACATAAAGCTGCATTATGTGTACCGCACTTTGTGTACCACAGTAAGCCTGATAAACTCAAAAAAAAATTTAGTGATATCACAGAGAGACTGTAGCCTCTGGAAGGTGTGCACCTTAACTTCACATCCTTTCCTGCTCATATATGGGTTACCTGTGCCACCTTATCCAATGGTGGCAAAACAAAAAAGGCTTGTCTTGAATCTGTGTGTAAATTACAATCCTTAGCTGTGGCTTATTTTTTCTCTGTTTCAGATAATAGAAGCTATAAATATAAAATACTTGAAAAAATAAAGCTTATTGCTGATAAGTGTGTGGTCTTTAGGTGCATTTCTGTGATGTAACAGGAGTTTTTATTCAGTTTCAGAAAACATTAATACTCCCTGGCCATGAAGATTGGATAAGAGGCGTTGAGTGGGCAGTCTGTGGTCAGTATGCAAGATGAATAAAGTGCAATAGTGGTTTAATGCCAGTACTAGTGTTTTACCTCTCCAAGAGTTGACCTTGATGCACTGTGGCACCTAAGCTCTTGTGGCTGTGATGTTTGTTTTCTTTATTAATATTAAAAATCAAGATGAAACTTTTTGACCTTTTAAAACATTTTTCTTGCTTGTTTCAGGTATGTTTACCTGACTGGTACTTAAATGCAAACAAATTGGGGTTTTAGCAACTTATCCTGTTCAATATACAAATGTCTGTATCTGTGAGGAAGAGTGAGGAAGAGTAGGGGGGAATAGTACATTTATATTTTCTTTTCTTGCTTCCCTCCCTGTCCCTTTTTTTTTTAATTGGGAAATTATGAGGGGAATATTTTCAGACATCAATGAATCAAATAGTTATTGCAATGGCACCAAAAAAAAAAAGGAATTTGAGTATGCTACAAGCCTGGAGAAAGAAGAGGAGGAAAGGAGATTTTGACAAATATTGAGACTGATAGAATTCCAAAAGCAAAGGCCCATAAATAGTAGGGAAATATATGTATAATATGTACAGTGCTTACCATATCTTCCACATCTTACAATCATGGACATATTCCCAGCGTGTTATAAAATAGTAAAGAATTTGAATTGCAGTAGGGAAATTTGAATTTGAATGGTAGGGAAAGTGAATTGATGTTGAAATAAAACAATTTTTTTGTGATACTGTGTACAATAGGAAAAATTGGGATAATGCTGTTAGGTGCATGTATGGAAAGATGGTGGGTTAGTCATGGCAGTGATTGCAATGAAAATATGGCTCTATTTTTTTTTTTCTTCTTTTTCTGAAAACTAATAGGTGAAGATCTTTTCTTAGCAAGCTGTGCTAAGGACTGTTTGATAAGAATTTGGAAAATATGTAGAAAATTAAAGCAGCTTCCTAAAACTGAAGATGATTCCATAAAACTGAAAGAGAATATTTTTACTGTTAAAGGTAGGTAACAGCTGTAAAATTCTCTGGCACAACTTTTCACTTGTGTATCTTTTCATGCTTCTGGGGAACCTGACAAGGTGTTTGTTTTGTGTTGACTGCATTATTTTTAGCTGTTAAGAAAGCAGAATTACTGTTTTAAAGCCAAAAGTTAATGATATATTACACGAAATGGTAAAGCAGTGAGGGGGCTTAATACCAACATGGGTTTTTATTGTTATACATTCCAAATGCAATATGTAGGACACTTATTTGTCTGTGGGAGAGAAGCTGTTCTGTAGTTCTCCAGTTTAATAGCTTAGCTTTCATTTTCTTTTGAATTCAATGAATTAAAAGGTGCTGCTATAACTTAAAGATTAGAAAAATACTGCAAGTAACAGATAAGTATGTGCAGGCTTACTTTATGGTCATTTAACGAGCTGTTTAAGCATGATAACATCAGATGCTTGCATTGCTGACATTGTAGGGTAAATGGTTTGGCAACCTAGTTAATATAATCAAGGTATGTGTAAAAAGTGCTCATGCTACTTCCTGCAAATCCTGATTCGCTGTTTGAAGTGTTTAATGTTTGTGTTTGCGGTCATTTGGAGATGCAAATATACATAAGAGTATGTGTAGTGCTAATTTAGGGCATTTATTTCAACACAGCTTGAGAGTTCTCCAGGAATTCTCAGAGACCCTTCTGAGGCAATGCACTGACCTGTGACCATAAATCTGGTCCTCAGGGCTTGTGCCAAAGTAGGATTTCAAGGAGCTGTTCAGTGTCAGGAAGCTTTTGAGATGTTGGTAGATGTTGAAAGCAGTTGATTCTTTTCACTAAAGATATCAGAAATGACCTGGTCTTTCTTGGCTTTTAGAAAGAAATATGCTTTTCTCTGATTTGTGGTAGATGCTGACATATCATATGCAGTTTCTTTGGAGTCTGTTTTGGCTGGTCATGAAAACTGGGTGTATGCAGTTCACTGGCAACCTCCATTTTCAAAAGGTAAAAAGATATCAAACACTTACCAGTGTTAAGTGTCGTATACGTAGAGTACAGTCATGTGTCTTTGCATTGTGTTTGCATGTTCACTTGTTCCTGTAGAGATGACAGTCTTTAAATTCTGCAAATAATGTTTTATGAGTAGATTCCTGGAGTATCAGTTTTTCTAAAGCATGTAACTTTAAGGCATTAGTGCAGACTCCCATTGAAACAGTGTTATTTATAGTTTTAATTTTACATTTTGCTCTAGTATTTATCTTTCTTTTGAAATCGTTCAGTTCTGAAGCCTTGTTTGCAGTACTGGTTTGCTGTTATGTATCTGCCTGACGTAAGGGAAGGAGATTCTTGATTTGACATTGCACAGTCAGAACACCTTTGACTATTTGTACTGGTAAAGGTGTCTTTTTTTCTGACATATTTTAGAGTTACTGATGACAGGTGACTTCAGCAGTACAAAGAACAGCTTTGCTGGTGTGTACAACACTTGAACAGCAGAGTGCCATTAGAATGTCAAAATACACTTAGTGAAAGACACAGGACTTGCTTTAAAAATATTGGTTTAGTTATCTGGTCCTTAAACTTTTCTCTTTTTTTTCTAAATTAGACACCAGTAAAAGGTTTAGCCTTTTAGAACAAGGTTTAGGCACAATGTAGGCCTGTCAGCCTTGCACTGCAATCTGAAAACTGTCCTGTTAGATCATGAAGTTTTCCAGGTCCTTCATACACGTGAAGCTGCTTCTGTTCTGTGGCCTGCCCAATGCTGGGTTCCCTAAAATAGATTTTCACTAGAGGCAAACTGATCTGAGGGACATATTCTCAGTGCAGAAGGTAAGGTGGGAAGTCTGTTGCTAACATGTCACCTCATGAGATGCCTGCCAATATCTCTATTATAAAGAAAAGTTGCTCAGTGGTTTTCCTACAGGTTTCACAACTGGTGATGAAGCAGCTCCCTCTTTCCCATTCTGTGTTGGGCTTTTTTTCTGGAGTGTTTCATTGCATTCTGGGGAGCAGTCCTGAGTTACTGTATGTACTACAGGGTGCTAGAGTCTGCTGAAGTCAGTAGCAAACCTAACAATTTAGGAAAAAAACCCAAAAAATGAATGCTAGGCAATTATTTTAAACTGTAAATTGCTCAGTAAAAACTTAAGGAATGGAACCGAGAACTGCTGTGCATTCTCTTTGTGAAACTCTAGCTTTTCCTCCAAATTATATTTAATTCAATATAAATTTGGAGTGAGAAAAATGGAATATGATTTTCTTACGTATGTATTTTACTTTTTCTTTGGGTGATTATGGCTGAGAATACAATATCTCCTAAAGAATGCCTGGCAAGAATGTAGAGCCTGTAAATTTGGCATATAAGAAATGCATTGCATGTCTCTGATGCTAAACAATTTTTTTTATGTGTTTATATTTCAGTATTACCTAATTTCTTCAGAACATATGCTCCTAGGTTGTAGGGTAATAATTTTCCTTGTACTGTAGATGGCAGCATGCAACAACCAATGAGGATATTATCTGCATCAATGGACAAAACTGTGATCATCTGGGAACCTGATAAAGAATCTGGAGTCTGGCTAGAACAGGCAAGTGTCATTCTTTCTCACAATATGTGCTGTATGCAAGTTGTGTTTCCAGCATCATGTGTGTACTGTAGGGAGCAAAAACTCTCCAAAATTCTGGCAGGGAAAGGCAAAGTCTTTTCTTGCAAAAATACTCGTTCTGATGCTCTGTTGCAAGTAAAACTGTATTTAAAAAAAAAAGGGATACAATACAATTTTTGTTGCTTGTTTGTTTTCTTATTGCTGTACTGAGGAGTTTATAAGGGGTGTTTGTGCTCAGCTGTCATTCAGAGTGTACAAGACAGGGGCTGCATAGTAATGCATGCTATGGACTCCTGGTAAGAGGAGGAAGAAACCTTCCTGAGCTATATGCAGTTCATCCTTGTGGGAATGTGATCTAAGCAGTTACCACAAAGCAGCTGACATGCAATTCACCAGCCTGGTTTTACTCAGCGTAACTTGATCATGGGCTGTGTCATTAGGTTTTCCTTCCATTTGAGCTGAATACTCATGAAGTGTCACTCATGTAGTATTCTGAAGGCTATTCTGATGTGGATCATCCTAAATAAACAAGTAGTACAACCAGATTTCTCCAGTGCTTTGATTGATGTCTTTTCAGTTGACCTGCTTTTCCAAATTGCAGTAGTTCAGTTAAAGTTGTTTGTGTTGGGTTATGCCAGCCATTGTTCGTGGTCTTTCCTGTCACAAAGAAAGTTCCAATTGTCTCTTGGGTAAAAAAGCAGGAATTACAGTAGGGTATTTAATTTTTCCTCTGTTTCATTGAAAAATTCCAATGCCTTTGTGCTTGAAGTAGAAATCAGTTCATAAAAGGGCAATCACATAGAGGTGCCATTTGATGTCCCTAGGTGTAACAAGGAGTTGTGGCTAAATTCACAATCTTCTAAAAATGGGTTGTGTAGTAAAGCTTGTTGGAAGTTGTGGTTCTTTATTTTACATTCTCTTTGCATTGGTTTGACCACAAATGTGTAGCTTCAAGTTCAGATCAGACATTTTAACTGCAAAAATCCATTTTGCATCCAGAGAGGAAAATCTGAGCTCATAGCCTGCAGGGAGGAAGGGCACAAGGGGAACATCCCAGTTTCTCTCTTTCATCATGATATGATGAACAAGATGTCTTCAGAAATTTATTCCCCTGCTCAGAGGTGAGACTAGAATTCTGCCTCTAGCATGGCATGTCAAAGTCACTTCAATATGAGTGGTATTTTTTTGAATGAGTGCTAATAAAACTGAACTATTAGTGCAGTGCCATTTAAAATGGAACATTGGTTCATTTTGTTTTGGTCTTAAAAGAGGCTGTGTAGGAATGGGGGAGTTGAAAGCTTGAAAGCTTGTCTTGAATAAAACTTGAAAATGTAACTTTATTAATCTTTTAATAAAATTTAAAAAGTGGAAGGGCACTAGAGCAACTGTAAGGCCTGTGTGTATGCATGCATGCATATATGGGAAGTCATAAGAGAAGCACAAAACAGAGGCCAGAATATGCCACAGAAGGAGTGTTTGCAGCTGTTCATGGAGAAACAGGGAAATGAAAGTATGCTAGAAATCTTGGAAATTAAGTAGGAAAAAAAAATGTACTTGGGAACTATTGTTTCTTTGGATCATTTTTCTTTATTGTGCAACAGAGCAGTAGCCAGGCAACAGATGATAAGGAACTGTTGCATCCAACAAGCTGGACTGAAACACAGAACATTTGGGGTTGCATCTCATCTATTATACAGTTTTCTTTCCCTTGGGGGAATCCTATCTTGAGATGTCTACGAAGGGAAGCTCCATTCAGCTGGCACACAGCTTTAATTCCCATGACATTTCAGTGCTTAACTTTGCAATTAAAATATTCTTCGAATATGTTTGTGTGTGTAATGTGAACTCTTGTCTAGAGGTAGTTTTTCATCTCATGAAGTAAGAATGATTTTGTAGGAATGGAAGGCCATTTTCATGGATATTTCACTTCTGTTCATTAATTTAGGTACGGGTAGGTGAAGTGGGTGGCAATACTCTTGGATTTTTTGACTGTCAGTTTAGTCCAGATGGTTCAATGATCATCGCTCATGCTTTCCACGGAGCACTACACCTTTGGAAACAGGATACAGTTAATAAGGTACATTGGTTTGTTTGTTAGTAGTATTACTTAAAGGAATTGTACTTTTAAGTCATTTGAGGTAAATTTCTGTTATTAAAACTATTGTTTGTTATTCTGTAACAGTATAATTTAAAATTAGTGATTGAAATAGTCCTTTTGTGTAGGAGTCTCATTCCTGCACAGAGGGAGGGTTGAAATCCTCCAGACCCTGTTTCTTACCTTTGAGTAAGAAGTCAGTTGAATAGCTTGAACTCCTTTGTGGTTGTGCTTTGTTCACAGCTGAACAAATAACACAAGGTTATTTCAGATGGGAGCAATTATTTGTGTCTCTTCAGCTTCTCTTGAGTTCTAATAATTTGCTATTTACCAATGTCTTTTTCTTACTTTCTTAATAAGCACATTTATAGTTTTATTTTGCTTAGAATGTGCCAATCAGTCAAATGAAAAACTCCTTACTTCTTTGTGGAACTCTTTTCATAGAAAGAATGGACTCCAGAAGTTGTGATATCAGGACATTTTAACAGTGTAGAAGATGTGAAGTGGGATCCAGAAGGAGAGTTTGTCATCAGTGTGGGCTTTGATCAAACTACGAGGCTCTTTGCTCCATGGAAAAGGAAGGAAGAAACAGAGGTAGGATCTTCAAAGATTTTGTGAGTGTGGTTAAGGGGGCTTGGTCAGTCCTGAATTATGTGAATATAACTCAAACCTTCAAGTTTCACAAGCGATGATCTGTTTAAAACTGCTTGGTTTGATAATTGAGTATGTGCTGTTTTCACTTTAAAAATATTAGTGGTAGAGTTTTTGCAATCACACAGTATGGTTGCAGTTCAATCCTGAGTCTATGTCCAGATTACCTTCAGTTAGTGTTCTCCCAGAGTCTTGGAAAACAGGCTCTGCAGTAATTGAGAAGGAGGAATACATGAGTGGTACTGATAACCACCTATTGCAGTGTTTAACAATTGGCTGCACTGCTGCAGGTAATAATAAAGAAAATCAACTTTGGTTGTGCTTTTTTACACAAACATAATCTAAACAAAGTTCTCACTGTATTTTTTGTATTAATTTGTTAATGACTCAGTTTTACTAGAATGA
Source organism: Agelaius phoeniceus (assembly GCF_051311805.1). Classification (NCBI taxonomy): domain Eukaryota; kingdom Metazoa; phylum Chordata; class Aves; order Passeriformes; family Icteridae; genus Agelaius; species Agelaius phoeniceus. The sequence goes on along the minus strand of NC_135265.1, from coordinate 92,371,338 downwards.
TTATCTGAACTACTTGAGAGCAGCTGGTGCCTGTCCTGTTTTAACCCCCAGCCAGCAACTAAGGACCACACAGCTGCTTGCTCACTCCTCCTTCATTGGGTTGGGGAAAAGTCTGCTTAGAAGTTCCTGTTGCTTGTTTCTCATGCATTTTTCTCCTCTACAAATACAACCTTTTCTGGCAGAACAGTACCAGTATTCCATTCAGGAAACTGGCAGAAACTAGACTGACTGTAGTCAAATAAGGCCCTATTCCATTGGTTGGAGAGGCTATTATGAGCTACTATTATGATGAGCTGTCTCATCAAAGTTTCTGTAATGTAGACCAGCACAGGAGGTCTGAAACCTGAGAGAGTGAATTTGCCATCAGTGCTTTGATTTCCTTCTTCCAGGCCACACAGGAGTGGTGGCAGTCCCATTTCAAAACCTATGTTTTGCCTTGTGTTGTAGGAAGGAAATTTTCCAGTTTCCTTCCATGCTTTTTACCCTAATCTCCACTCAGGAGGGTACATTAAATATATCAAAACAAAGTTAAGGACTAGCACGTGATGTAAGTTGGCAGCATTCAAGGGTTGTCAATGTCATTTTCTCTGACCTACTGAAGTACCACTCTTTATTATGTATGCTGCTTGCTAATTTTTAATCCTGTCTTCTGAAAGAACTGATCTTTGTGTGATTTATGCACAGCTCACCCTGAAACTTTTGAATCAATCAATTTAGCAGAGTGATTGTAGTCTTCATATCTAAATATGGCATGAACTGAATTCTTGTACTTTGACTTCCCACTAATTTGACCAGGTGTAAATCTAAGTAGTTTCGGTATTTGCTGCTGCATGAAGTGTGGGAGAAAGCCTTAGTATCCTTTTTGGATGGGTGAAGTGGAGGGCTGGCATAGAAATGGGTCATTTGAAGATGTTTATTCAGGCCTTCTGAACCCTGGAAAAGTTTTTAGTTTTACTGCTCATGAACTTGGATAACACAGGCTGTTAAAATGCCTTACTTTCTTTATCACACTAAGTTTAGCACCTGAAAAATTACAACAGGTGACATCTGATGTTTGTCTTAACAAAACACAATGGATGGTTCAGATCTTTATGGAAAGATAGTATTACAGCTCATGTTTTTCCCTATAAAAAGGAAACAAAGTGTTGAATGCAATATCAGAATATCAGAAAAGAGAAATAACCATCAGCTTCAATTTGTCATGCAAATTTCCATCCTGATTTTTCTGGAAGGAGCTTATTGCATGACTTATATAGCCCTCTGTTTGGGGTTTGAGTTTTTTGTGTTGTATGCAAAGATGTACCCAGTAAAGGGTAAGAATGTTGCACTGTTTGATTTTATCTTTTTTTAAAGAATGCATATTTTTTTCCTCACTGAAAAATAGGGCAATTTAAAGTTCCAAAAAATCAAGCCCTTTTCAAATCATGAGGTTTTGTAGGATGTCTCGAACTCCCATTCAGGTCCTATCAGAAACTTCAACATTCAAAACTCAATTGAATTTTTAGGGTGATATGTGCAGTTTACAGTCAACATAATGCCTTTGCTTATATGATATCTAGTCTTGGCTATAGGCATTAGAATACTGAAGTAGTCTAAGTTATTTCAATTGATTCTGGTTCTGCTAGCTCTTAACTCAAAAGTACACGCTGAATTTTTCCAACTGAAGTATCATCTGGGTGAAATATCAAATGACACTTAGAATCTATTATGGTTTTGTCAGGTTTTTGCAAAGCTTCTATTAAATGGTCTCACTTGAATCAAATATTTAAACAAAAGAGGACAGTAGGAACCTGTAGCCTGCTGACAGGAGTGCTGCTGTTCTTTGTGAAAGAACAGATGAAGGAAGCAGGATAATTATCACTACCTTCCTTAGGTCTTTCAGACCTACAGTCCTGGAAGTAGTAGGATAGAAACCTCTTTTTGCTTAGGCAAATTATGTTCTATTCCTGACTGTCTAGCATGAAGAAGTCACAGTAAGTGCCTTAAACACATCTGTGCAGTGACACAGTTTACTAATTACAGGAAAGGTTTGGTGGAAAAAGAGGATTCAACTGATGTATGTGAGCACCAGTTTTATGCACATCAGTAGAAGATTGTTCTTAACTTTGCTTTGTGTTAATAAATTCAGCAAGTTGAGTAGTGGTGCTTTTTTGGAACTTTAAATTGCCCTATTTCTCTGTTTAAGAATTGTGTTTTGCCTGTGTGTTTGCTCACTCGTAGGTAACATGGCATGAAATTGCCAGGCCTCAAGTGCACGGGTACGACCTGCGCTGTCTGGCAATGATCGGCCGCTTTGAGTTCGTGTCAGGAGCAGATGAAAAAGTGCTTCGAGTTTTCCGTGCTCCCAAGAACTTTATAGAAAACTTCAGTAACATCACTGGGATCCCACTGGAGAAGCTCTGCTCCCGTGTAAGTGTGCTAAAGCAATGCTATATGAAGAGAACCCTCTTAGATGTAAAATAAATAATGCTTCAGGAAATGTCAGATTGCACTTTGTAAAAATTCTTTTAATTGTACTGAAACTATAAGCTCATTTTCCTTTCTCTTCTGCTTGCTTCCATGTGTGCTGTTTCATATGTATTTTTATGGTGTTGTTATGTGAAACGGGTTCTGTTTGAAACCAAACAAGACCTTGTGTCGAAAGATTGAAAAGAGTGTAGGTAAACTTTAGGTAACTCTAACCAAAGCAGACCACTGTACACACTTGGGGATGAAGCAAACAATAAAGCCTGTTGATGTATTTCCCCTTAATTTAAGGGTGTAGTAGTCTTACCTAGTTCTAATTATTGTTGTGTGGTTATGTGTTGGTATTACTACTTTTTTTTTTTTTTTTTTTGCAATTGCACGCTTGGAGATAGCATAAAGATTTCAGCACTATTTTTAGTTCTTGCATGCAAATATTTATAAATATGTACTTGCTTTATTTCCTGTTGGCATTGGAAATTTTCTTTACATTCCAGTTCTTAGTTGTGGGTATGTCAGCTGTCCTGTGCTGCTATCCTTTGTTTGCTCCCCATTTGCTATGTCTAATTCTGATTTTGTCTGCGTTTTGTGGAGCAGACCTCATCTAAGATAGTTGCCTCTGTACAGTGCCTCGGATATCTCACTCAAAAGCAGGGTTTTCTGTGCAGTTTCTCAGAGATGGATTAGCCTTTCCATTTAATTTAACACTTGAAATATCTGGGATAGAAATAGAGTCATTTTCCATAGAAGAAGTTACATAAGTAGCTGCTTAGTGATTTAATTCCACAAGACTTCGTAAGCATTTGCATAATGACCATTGTACAAATAACATTGTGCTTTTATAACGGTGGCAGATGTCATTATTTTACTTTATTTAGACTTTTCTAATTGGCTCTTCCTCTGAGTGCTGTTTTTTGATTCATATCATAAAGTGTTTCACATGGGCTTTGGTTAAATAGGAAGCCTTTATGAGCTGTAATTATACAGCTGCTTTTAAATAGCTTTCTTGAAATTGTTTTCTGTGAAAGCTTTTTATCACTAAAGTGGGAAAGCTTTTTCTTAATGTGGCTTAAATGCCTTCCCCAAAAAAGTACCTGAAACCAAAAAACAGTTTTATATTCTAAAAGGGTTGAATAGGATTATATTCAGTTCAAATTCATCGAATTGTATTATGCTTCGGATTGTAATGAGGAACCATTTTTGTTTTAGAGGCCTTATGCTTGTCTAGGTCTCTGATACATTTTCTCATCTAATTATGAACATTTAAGTACATTTTAAGCTGTCACCTAAAATATTGATTTAATTCAGTAAAACAGTCTCTCTTTGATCTTTCCTGATACCGTAAGGAAGTGGGTTTACAGCTATTAAATCTTTTTTTATCTCTACACAAAGGTCCCCAAGTTCACTTACCCTTTCTAAACTTTTACTCTTTTCCAATACCATTATGGAAGTATTTTCTGTCTGATGATTTGTCCTTCCCTTGTGCTGCTTTAAACAGACACGTATTCCAGCTACATCTCAGTACTATTTACTGAGCTGTGTTTCAAGTTGTGGTCACAGGCAGTCACCCTCTGTTCTCTTTTCCAAAATGCTGCTTTATTATTGCACTTCAGAACAACGATTTCCCAGTTCTATTGTGTTAAAAACTGCAGTGCTCTCAGTTAATAGATTAATTGTCATGTATGTGCTAGAATAAATATAATTGTGGAAGAAAACCTGCAATTAGTGTTGAAGAAAATCCTTGAGCTGGGGCCTTAGAAAAGCGCTTTTTTTGTTGGTTTTGTTTTTTTTTTTTCTTCTCCCCTTCCTGCCAGAGTACTGGTCTTTGTTTTGTCCCGGGTATGTTCTACGCAAGAATTTTTCAAAGTGCCCCCTTCACTTCTCTAGGAAAGTAACTCTAGGAGCTCTCGGGGGTTCCTTAAGCTGTGGTCTTTGAAATCCAAGCCTATGTGAAAATCTGTGTGTAACCTTTCTTTTTTCTTAAATTCAGCAGTCATCTGATCTTCCAGAAGGTGCAACTGTGCCAGCTTTGGGATTATCCAATAAAGCTGTTTTTGAAGGTATTGCTAGCGAGAAATAATGGTTGTGGTGTTTCATGTGGAAACTTTAATTAAGGGATTGTTTTAGTGTACACATTAGGTCTGTAAGTGTAGGCTTGACTGCAAGTTCAGAATCTAGAAATAAAATAATGCAAAGTGTTTATTTCTTTGCTAGCACCTAAACATGGTGTTTTAAAGTAAAAAAACACAGGAAAGAATTAGCCAACAGTAGCTAATATCTTGGAGAGGCAGTGGAGGTTACATTGTGGGGGAACAGGGAAGGAGGGACAGACATCTCCCTAGAATGATAAAAAGTATTTTCCTGATGCTGGGAATGAGATCAGGGATCTCGTTTTTCATAAAGCCTCTGGTAAAAATGCACTATAGTGGAATGTACAAATTAGGTCAGATCTGTTTTTTTTCTCTGCCTAAAGCTTTATCAGAAGGTGTGATCTACAAAAGGAAGCCTTTTAATAAGCTTTGTCTCCAGGGTCTTCAATGGCAATAAGCCAAATTTTCCTAAATAATTTGTAGAGAAAAAACAACCTGGTTGTACTTCAAATAACTTGTAAATATATTTTGGCAAACTTTTTTTTCCCCTGCTAACTCATGAGGTCTTCCAGTGAGAGGGGGAATAAAACCTCCTTCTTCTAGATTATTGCCACACAGAGAATAACCAATTTCCATTGATTTCATGTGGCACAACCAGAAGCAGCACAACAAATAGAACTTCCCTGCATCATCCACCACTGCTCTCACAGTGCTGTCGGCATTGATGGCTGAGGGTAAAACACCACGGATGTGATCTCACTTACTCTGCAGAGGAATCTTCTGGTGATCAGACAGTGGTCTCAGATGAATGGTGCTCATTTCATTTTCAAAGAGAGCAAAGATGGGATGAATGAGAAGATAGTCTTTGCTTTGCTTTTTCTGTACCTTTTTGAAACTGCTGTGCTTGAGAGGCACATTTGGCAAAAGGGTAGATTCTGTCTGAGAGGAACAGCTCCCCATCTCTGTAGCTTTTTCTTAATGCCTTCAGAAGGAAGGACAGAGTTGAATTTTCACTTACAATTAACTAGTTATGGTTACCTCTGATACTTTTGCTTAAAGCTAAGGACTGAGCCCTCAGCATTTTTGCTCAAGTTTGCAACATATATATATAGCTACACCTGCTCAAATATAGGTTTTCATTTAGTGATCTACATCAAATTTAGAAACTCATCACTTGTATCAGAGATTTTTGTCTTAGTCTTTTCAAGTACAGAAAGAAAGGTTTAACACTGGGGAAACACAGATTGAACTCTGGTGACTGCTTTGCTCAGTGAAATTCTTTTTAGGAATCTCTGAAAGATTGTGCTGATGGAGAGAGGTCAGTTTCAAAATGAAGGTTAGATTATAATTTTTCTTTAAATCTTCTCATTCTCATATGTACTGTAATAACTAGCTTCTAGTATTCATATTATTATAACTCTGCAAGCAGAGAAACCTAGTTTCAACTACTTGAAAAAAATATAGATGTTTTTTACTTGTATAATAAATCCTCATATTTTCCCTCCTTTCTAGTATGTTCTCTAGCTAATGAAGTCCTTATTTTAATAGGAGATATGGCTGTTCAACCAGATGAGGATGAAGAATCATTTAATACCATTTCAAATCAGTATCCAGAGATTTATTTTCAACCCTTGATCCTTACAGGTATGAGAATTATTCCTATTATAGGTAATAGAGAATGAGGTTAATTGAATATAAACTTGAAGCATTATTTAGCTGATTTGAAAAAATTAAATTTGAATAGGCTGTACAAATCTTTTTCAGAACCTCCACCAGAGGATCACTTGCTGCAGAATACCTTATGGCCTGAAATTCAGAAGTTGTAAGTTTTATTTTTCCTTTTGTTCTTTCTTACAAAATTTCCAGAAAGCTGTTGCAAAATGTTAATGTAGCCTAGTCTTGTAACTCTTCCTGCTGTACTGTCATTTGACTTTGTGTGTGCTGTATTGCTTGTAAAATAAATAAATTACATATAAATATATATAAATTAGGAAACAGTGAAGAAAACGGCAGTTAGAACTGATGTGTCACAGTTTTATTTTAGTTGGTTGCTTCTCCTTTAAGCCTTATCTATACTGAAGGTCTCTCTGTGTAAGGAATTTTTTGCTACTTTCCACTTCATGGGGCGGGCTTGCAGATGTGGTGTGGAAGTAGAGGCTGAGGTATCAATGGAGGAGCTTGCCCCTAGCTCCTGTCAGAGTTGTAAGGTGCAATAGATGGAGCCAGCAGCACTCTAGTGTGTCTAGTGGTAGAGCAAAGTGGTAAGTGTTGAGTAGGATGGTTACAAGGCTAGTTTGAGTATTGAATGCTGACAGAGTGATTGTCAGTTGCAAAGATAATGGAGTTACATGGCCATGATAATTGTTTTGAGGTTGCAGGGTTTTAGAATTCTTCTGCTGTGTTTTCTTCCTTTTCTGAAATTCACAACAATTTTCACATGATTTGTTTCTTAAGGATCTCAGTAACATGAGGCTATACTTCTAAAATCTTTAAAGTTTTAGTATCAAAGTATAGCACAAAGAAATGGAATAATCTCAATCTCTTGTGGGTTTATTTATCTGAATCTCCTGAGCAGGGTCTTAGACTGGAACAAGAAGATTGTTGAGCCTTTGCTAATGGTTAAAGTCACCACTTTTGTGTGGAAGGAACATTACAGTTACATTACCAGTTTTGTGAGGAAGGAAATAAAAAGCTTTGAGAAAATGCTGTGCAGCTTGCTTCATTGGACCGAAGGGGAAGTTCTGTGAAAGTTTTATCTTTGCCATCAATTGGGCAGTAAATCTGATTTGAATGCTTTAAAGCTCTGTTACTGTGTTTATACTCAAAAATGATTTTAGGAGGAAGGCCAGAGGATGTTAGACCATATCTGCACATTTTGTAATTTCTAGCTGTTACTTTAACTGTTTCTTCTGTGCATTCTATGGCTGCTAATGCACTCACATAAGTAGATTGATAAGGGATGTTTAAGGAGTGAAAAGGAGCCAAGGCCAAAATTCTTCATCATTTGCCTTTGACATTTCACAAAGTGTAGTGGGACATTAATATTTTATACTCTGCTATGGGAGTACTGCTTATCTGCCTTTATATCCTGCATTCATTAAAATAACTCTGTTATATGACAGTCTTCAGATGACTTTTATCTGAGCAGTTTTTTCTGGTTTTAGAGACACAGATAATGATATAGATCATTTTATGCAAGAGCAACAAGATGTAAAGCATTCGTAGACTTTCAGATTTTTTGGTCAGAGTAATCTTGAAAGAAGTAACATGAAATCACATAATGTAGATTTCAAGTTGCCATAGCAGCAGAAGAACAGTGTGAAGCACTGACTTGCTAAAAATAGCTTGTTTGTCATTGACATTTGTGTATTCCTAGCTCTAACTTGACACCAAATTTTGAAGGATTAGTGTTGGGTTTTACAAAGTGTTCGGTTGAGGAGGTTTTAGTATGAAGAACTGGCTGAATTTTTGCATAATATAATAACTTTAAAAACATGGTAAATTTTGTGAGAATATGCTAATCTTTATCTCCTTGGAAAATGATCACAGAGAGTTCATATGCAGCATGCTGAGATTAAAGCTTGAGTGATAACATAAATATATATGTTTGTATGTATGTACATTTCATGTAATACACTTGGAAGTTGGAAGAGATCCTTTTTTGACACTAGAAAATTACTGTATTCATTTGTCTGGACACTTGAAAGTCCATTCAGTCTACCTGTCCATTGAAAAATGCTGTACATTGTACAATGCTGAGGCAAAATTGCCTGTGGTTGAAAATACCATTTCATTATTCATTCATGCAGTTACTTTTCTCCATTGTGAACCTTTATTTGGTGGTCTACTACGTAGTGAAGAAATCAGATTTTTTTTGTGGGATCAGAGGATGGGACTGTATTGTAGCTCCTATGCTGTCCAGGCTCATATACACTCCTTTAAAACAGCATCTCCTGTTGCCAATAGCTTAATTCTCTCTGCTGGAGACAGCAATAGTCTGTACAGCTACTGGTCTGACCTAAGATAGTCCTGCTCATGTAACTTTGCAAGAGAAAATATTTTATGTTTTCTGTTAATTTAGTAGGAATGGTTACATTTTGACATTTCAATTTAGCAAAAGAAGCTTTGCATGCAGAAGCTTGAAATCAACTGCTCTTCAAATACTACTTTTAGGAGATTAAAACCAAAACAACTGAGGATTTGTTTCACAGGTTATTTTCCCGTCATTGAATTTCAGGAAATTTATACTTTTGAGACAATAAATATTTTTTAGTTTCAGAAAATTGGCTTGCAGCGGTTTTCACTACAAAACAGTTTCCAGAAATGTGCTTTAAAAGTAAACATTATGGTAAAACTCCTGCTGGTGGCAAATTAAGAGTAAGACATGCAGTAGTACCTTCAATATTCTAAATACACTCAAATTTACAACTTAACATTTCAGTTAGGGGTACACAGCAGTCGCTCTCCCTGTTAAAAGGTCCAGGCACGGTTACATTTCATAAAAGCCAGTGCATTCCCAGTGTTCAGATATGGCTTTGGCAGTCTCTTGATGGGGTATGCCCAGCGATGATGCTTCGGACTTGGTTCAACAGATCCAGACAGTAATTTGTCATTTGGTGGTGCTAGATTTGTGTTAGTCTGTATGGAATTTCTCCTTATTAATTAAATACCAATCTGGATATATGAGCTTGGATTTCAGCAGAACTCATGTGAACACTGATTAAAAAATGTAATTCTGGAGAAGGCTAGAAATTTTGGGGGTTTTACAGAGGTTTTTTTCCTTTTCTAACATTTCCTTTTAGTTCAGAAATCTTCTTGCTGTATTTCACAAAACAGGCATGCTTTGACTGTGTGTTTGTGGCATATTTCTTCAGTGATTTTCAAATATGTGGCTTATGATTTTTATTGGTAGTGTTAAAATTGCCTTTTAAGAAAATAAGGATACATTAAATGCTGCTTTAATCTGCTTTGTTAGTCATTAGGGTGGTTTTTGCAGTGCTGATGCTTTAAGACTATGGAATGTGCTGAAAAGATTTTTCTGTAGCCAATTTCTAGTGGAAAAAATTGTGCAGATGTTTAAACTGAAAGCTGAACAAAATATTTGGGATGTAATACAGAAACAGTGGTGAGAAGTTCCTGGCAGGTGCCTTTCATTTTTGAAAAGGGATTTAAATTAATGTAACAACTTTGATACATACTGCAGAAATGATTGTGATGTGTTAAATTTGTTTTCATGTGTATTTCAGATATGGACATGGATATGAAATTTTTTGTGTTGCTTGCAATAATTCAAACACTCTAATTGCCTCAGCATGTAAGGTAAGAAAAGATTCTAGCACCACCTAGTGAAAAGTGCTGTCCAATTTCTAGGGCTGAATCCTCTTCTTTCTCACAAAATGTGAAAGATTTTGTGTAAGTGACAGCTGGCTTGCAAAGGTGAGGGTGGATTGCCAATGAGTTATTATTCCTACATTGTGTATGATTCATTTGAAGATATTAGTAAGATAAATTCTAAGAAATACAGGTCTGAAATGTTTTCTTACTGATATATTCTCAGCATTAGAAGAAAGTAGGGAAACAATGTTGAAACTTCCCAGAGGGAAGTAGGGTCTTACTGGATTGCAAGCCTAAAAACAAGCTAATATCTTACTACTTTTGAAGTGTGTGACTTTTATACTTGCTCTCATTAATTCACATTCATACTGTTTTCCATCCATACAGGCTTCCAAAAAAGAACATGCAGCAATTATTTTGTGGAGCACTGCTTCTTGGAAGAAACTGCAGAGTTTGTCTTTTCACAATCTGACTGTTACTCAGCTGGCATTTTCTCCTGATGACAGCTTTTTACTGGCTGTTTCTAGAGACAGGAATTGGTCACTGTGGAGGAAACAGGATTCCTCAGAGTCAGGTAAGATGTGAAATGAATGTATGCATTTGTAGACTTGGCAGTTTGTTCAGTATTTTTGACTGCAAAATATTTGAAAGAGAATTGATAAAATATTTTAATGGACATTTTGCTTGAAACTTTGGAGAATTATTAGTATTGTAGGCTCTTGTGAATTTAAGAAATGCAATTAATGTGTGGAAACATAAAAAGGAAATGAAAATGCAGAGAAGAATATAATCAGGCTTTAGATAGTGTTTAATTGATGGATGTAATGAAGTCCTCGTGCTTTCTGGATGTGATTGTACGTTTGACTTACTGAAATCAAGTACACAGCTGAGCTTCAGATTGGCATTCTGTCAAGGAGAGCCTTCATTGCAGAGTTCTGTGCAGGCATAGCTGGAAGGTTCAGTGCTGCACCCGTATCCTGCACAGGCTGCCTTGTCCCTGCTTGCATGGCATGACACTTTGAGACTCTTGACAGGATTAATCTCTGTCTTTGGTGTGGCTTTCTGATAATCCTACACAATTGATTAATTTGACTAGAACTGGCTATGTCTGGAAAAAGAGCTGATAGTAAGGATTCAGTTGACTTTCTCATTAAGACTTTGAGCCTTGCAAAATCATGAGGAGATTGCTATTGAACACTTTAATGGAATCCTAGAACAGATGCTTGTGCTGAAAGCGATTATCATTGCACTCTTGGCTTAATAGCATATAAACACTGCTGGGCTCTATAGAATGTTCCTAGAGACTTGGCAGTGAGTTTTGGCCCCTTCAGACAGTGTCCAGTTGTATCCTGGCTTGAATTTCTGTTCTTTTCAGACTTCTATTCTAAAGCCTGGCATATTGTCTACAGTAGTTAAACAATGGTTCAGGATAAGGATCATGAATAGTCATACCAAGTAGAGGAAATCCTCTTTTCATCTGTTCATCAATAACCCTTCTGTCTACAAATAACATCATTATCAGTGTAAAGCAAAACTGCTGCTATTGGCATCCCAAGAAGTGGTTATTTAAAGTCTGTGCTGCAAAATGACAACCTTTTCTACTTAGGAAAAGCATTCTCATTTCTCTGCTGATCAGATATAGTGCGTGATTGTATACATGCTGCAGTATAAGCTTGTCTCTTTAGGAACACATTATTCTTTACAATTGGACCATTATGATTTGAGCAGTTGGGACTTTACTAATAAATAGGAGCTTTAGTGAAATTACTGGGGAAATGTGAACACAAGGTAAATGTTGCACTATTCAAAAACTTCTGAAGTCAGTGTTCTTAAAAAAAATTGATAGACATAACCTGAAAGTGTTCTACTTTAATTCTTCTGAAAAAGAAATATATTTAAAAGATTGAAGTGTTCCTACTGCTTTAGGACTATAAGGTCTTACTGATATGGTCTTGAACAGGTGCTAGTTATCACTGTGGTAAGTGCTGGAAAAAAACCTCATATAGTCCTAAGTATTCCCAGTTGCTTTAAAGATGAGTGGAATAATGTCAAAGTATTCTTGCAGTTCTGGCATAGAGTTAAGTAAGAGTAAGAATCACTTTTAATATGTAAAAAAGTTGAAACAAGGCTTTTTCCTCTACATGTTTTATTTCAGGACCAGTCTTCACTTGCTGTGCATACACAGATAAAAATACAGCTGTTCACAGTCGAATCATTTGGTCCTGTGATTGGACACCAGACAGCAAGTATTTTATTACTGGAAGTCGGGACAAAAAGGTAATTAATTTTAAAGGAATTTAGAAAGCCCAGGGTTGTTTTAAATGTCTTTTAGAATAACAAACACTGTGTTCTAATCAGCCCCTATTTTATATATACACAAAAATCTTATTGCATGTATTAGCACAGAAATCAGTGATACTTTCATAAGCTAAATAAAGTGCTTGAATATGTATATACAAGACTGTGGGCTGCCAGTTGGACATTCTCTCTTCTTTTTTCATGCAGTAAGACAAGCATATGTCACATAATTCTATGGGTCTCAAGTTTTTCTTTAACTTTCATAACAGAATCTGGTTTTGTTGTCAGTAACTTTCATGAAATCAGACAGACTGCCTACAAAGTTGAATCTTTGTAGGTAGAGAGTGTTTTTACCATTTTTAGGGTTATCCGCTGTGCCTTGAAATTATTTTAATGAAGTTATTCCTTATGTTTTTGTATGTGCATTTACAAGAAGATTAAAGTGGAAGTTCATAGATGACTTTTTTGCTTACAGGTCATTATCTGGGGCCAATGTGATTTGCCAGTGATTTCTGAAGGGAATGAGCTGGATTCAATCAAGCCTTGTTCAACAGTGCTGGATGCTGGGGATTCTGTGACTGCTGTTGGTATCAGCCGTGTGCTTACTCCTGATGGAAGGTATTACTGGTTTTCTGTATTGTCATTTTGTGTTTAATCTGAAATTAGTATTTATCCTTTTAGTCAACTAGTTTCCTGTGGCTAAACAGCTCCCTAAATCTACCTGTCAATTGTTTTGACCATTCTTTAACAGAATGACCTCTACTTTTTTTCTTTCCTAGCCACCCTTTCAGGCGTGGCTTTTCCAAGCAGTGTAATGAGAAAAATAAAAGTGGGAGAGGGGAGGGAAGAGACACATGGACACACCTGAAACACATTAATTCTTCCAAAAATATTGACTGATCTGATGTTGTGATAACCTCCTTATTTTTTCCTAACCAAATATATGTAACAGGTTTCTGCTTTGCTAATTTTTTTGTGAAGCAGCTTTGATGAATTAATTTTTTTCATGGAAAAGTAAATACTGATTTAAAGGGCAGGGTGCAACAACAGTGCTTGAGTGCTCTTCTTTCTATCCTGCATTAGAACTGACCTCACTGAGCTGTCTGTAATTTCTAATGAAATGAATGTAATTATTGTCTTGATAGATACATTGTTGCAGTAGGCCTAGAGAATGGGAAGATTACCTTGTACACATGGAAGCAAAGTGGGAAAGAAGCAGCACTGACTGACTGGACCACAGGTGTTGAGATAGATAACAGGTATGTCTTTTGAAGTGAATTAGGAGCAATGAAATATTATTCTTCAGACTAACAGTGCTGGAGTTCTGTTCTTATAGTATAAAATGTATGAATCTAGTTTATTTCTGTATCAAAAATTGTTATCCTTTTAAGAAGAGTTTGATCCCTGAAAGTTTAAAGATGTCTTGAAGCAAAACCCAGAAATAAAAATATTAGTTATTTAGATGTGTTAAAAAACCCTACTTAAAAAAAAGCTTTACCTTTAGTCATAAATATGATGATAGAAAATACTGATAAGAGAGTGGAAAGGATTGCTGTCTATGTACATCAGCAAAACCTTTAGGAGTGGGTGACAGCAAGCTTTGGTGGGCAGCTTCCAGCAGAAACCAAAGGAATGACAAGCTATATGTGGGGCTGCTACAGTGACAGCTAGGGAGACTGTGGAGAGACTTGAAATGTTTCAGCACTCCTTGAAGCCCTCCCCTGGGTTCTTCTATCACACACTGGCATTGATAGTAACAGAAATGGAAGTTGATGGTGACTTTGGCCTGTGTGTGCTTGCAGTGAATGGAAAAGAGACACCAGATAACAGGAAATTGCAGGCTAAAAGCCAGAAATCTGTCATATCTAAGTAACTGAGATACTTGACCTCCAGCTTAATATGGCAAAACTGAAAATCAATAGCTGTTTGAATTATTGATGACTGAGAGGATAAAATGTCATTAGTGTTAATGACCCTACTTAATAAGAACTTAATACCTGCTGGTTGTCACAAGTCAGTTTTTCCTCAGTTGGTAGTGTTAACTGAAGAGTACTTACTAATTACAGGAATGTTGATGTTTACACTCACATGCCCGACTGTGTTTAACATTTTGCAGTTACGTATGGATTTCTTTTTGTTGCAGCCAAAGCCATGCTCTTGCTGTGAAGCGCTTATGCTGGAGACATCATGCAGGCAGAGCTGGACATAATGATGAGAGCAGCAGCAAGTGGTTGCAGCTTGCAAGTTGTGGAGCTGATCACTCTGTTAAAATATTCAATGTCAACAGATTTGCTCTTTAGCAAAGACAGCAGGCCTGTTTGTGCCAAACACATTCACAACATTTCATTTCAACTTTTTAGCCACTTTGATTATTGAATTTTCTATTTTCTGCTGTGGAAAGTAAAATATCTTACATGTAACTTATTAAAGCAACTTTAGTGGAAGTTTGAAATGTCAAATATTTTTCTAATCCTGCAGTTCTGGGAATTTGAAGTATATGTTTTGTTTGGTGAATATCCTGAAACTGAGGGATGGGATGTTAGGGTAGGGCATGGGAGGATAATGAGAGAGCTTTGTTTGCTGTGACTCAAAGGGTAGGTGGGAAGCTGCTGACACTTGGGGCACTTCTGTGCTTGAGATTCCACTTGCAGTACTGAATTTTTTTATCTCCTCTTGCTATTAAAGTTAACTCTTGGTGGGCCTGCCAGTGCTGCCAGTGTGTGCTCAGGCATGTGCAGCCGGAGATCCGGGTTAAACATGGAACTTTCTCTGAATTGCCTTTGAATGTGTATTAGAGCTCTGGTCCAAGTCTGAGGCAGCCTGACTCTGGAAGGAGTAGTTTGTGTTCAGATGCTTGGACAGTCCTGCTTGCTTTTATTCCCTTACTTCGCTTTACAGGACTGAACTCATACTTCTTGGTCGGGTGGGACTTGAAGCTGAACTCAGAGAAATCTTAAATCTTAAGATGTTTCCCCTGTGAGCCCTCCCTGAGCAGAGTATGGTAGAAGGGCCACCTCTGAGACTGTTGGAGGGCTGTCCTCTACAGTTCAGACTGGAATAGCTTATGGATATCACTAGGCAGGAGCTAAAAGGAGGCAGCCATTCCTTACAATGCCTTTGGACTCTTCCTGACTTTTGAGGGCTCCCTCTTTGCCCTTGTGAAAAAACAAGTTAACTTAGCTGTCCCACAGTGTAATTTAGGTAGAGTGCTAATAGACTGAGAGTACTTCAGAAAGACTTCATATCAGCAGGTCTGTATCTGGTTCCAAAGTCTAACTTAGAAATTAGTTAAACTTCGACAGTGAAATTGTTATTCCAGAACTGCTTGCTACCTGTAACTGGCAGTGGGAATTCTGTTTAACTTTCTGCTATGTTGGATATTTAGATTAAGAGTGTAGCTCTTTCAGAGTGGGCTGTACTGTCTTCAGAGAAATTATGGTTTATGCCTTGAAAAAGGTTTTGTGTTTATGCCTTGAAAGGTTTTGTATTTTAGCTCTTTATTTTCAGTTCTGTTTTTCAGCCATTAAAAAAAACCAAAACCATTATTTAAAATGGGGACAGGGGAATAAAAAAAAATTATTAATAAAGATAATTTGCTACATTTTACTTGTGGTACCCAGTGCTTTCCTTACACGAGTGCTTTAGCATTCAAGTATTTGAGTATTTTATTTCACTTGTCTGGGAATTTTTAAGCAACTATATCCTGACAAGAGAAAGACGTAACTTATCACTCGTGAGGTTTCAAAAAGCTGCCAAAAGTGGGTCTTCATTCTGTGTCACAATTGTGATCTTGTCTCTTAAAATTTGATGATAATACTGCACAATTCTTTTCAATAATAGTACATCTTGTTATGTGGCCACTTCTATAGTGGCCACATAACAAGAGCTATGGTTGGCAATGAAATATCATATTGGTTGTCCCTCTCTTTTATTTTGTGAAATACTGTCATTAACAAGCATGAGCTACTAGAGGATTTAGTAATCCACTCCATTACCCCTGGGACTTGGTGACTCAATCATATTCATTGTTCCAGCTTTAAATGCACTGGATTAGTCTGTTGGTCTCCTAAGGCTAAATGTTTAAAATACACACTTTAAATTTTCAATTAAGTTAGAAGTTAAACACCTCAACACATGATTAATATTTTATGTATGATATTCCTTTTGCTCACACATCACTTTGCTATGCATTTAGTAGGTGTGACTTTAATATACACCTTTATCTTCTCATAAATCCACTCATGTCTTTCAAAATGTAAATCAGCATGTAAAAGATACTATGGAATGAGCTGCTATCAATGTACCTGGCACTCTGAAATTCTCTGCTTGTTGTATGGTGCCATTGAAAATGGAGTTGAGAAAATTGATGGGATAAACTGAAGTTTTGAAAAGAACATTTTGTTACCTTTTAATACATATGAGGTAAAGCCATCCCATGAAGATTTTGGATGCACATTATCAGTATTTACTGGCTTTATGCTAAATTTGAAGAGACTTTGTGGTCAAAGATGTGAACAAACTGTTTTATGTAATCAGGCTAAAGGAGGAGGATTGTTTTGTCTTACAGCAGAGGTGTATGTGACAAAGCAAGCAAGAAATGGCATGGGTCTTGCTGTTTGTAACCAAAATCAAATCATTATTGGGACTGTCCAAAGCAATCTTAAATCTTTCAGTCCAGGATGCAGGTGTAGGCATCCTCAAGTCTGTGTTGCACCAACAAGCTATGCTAACACTGACATTGGAGGTGAGCATGCTCTGGTGTCTGGTGCATGAGGAGGGCAAAACAAGCTGTTTGTGTAAACTGGGAGGATGTGTGATGCTGACCTTCAGCTTGAGGAACTCCTACCTGGGCTCCATGTGGCAAGCTCCCTAAACACTGCTGCCAAGCTATTGATTGTGTTAATTCCTTCAGTTATGAAATGGCAAAGAAGGAGCAGGTTATGCATCATGCTAAGCCTTAAAAAAAGTGCTATCCTGCTGTTTCTCTTGTGGGCTGAGACTTCAGAAGTAACTAGAGGCAGTTGAAAATTTCAAGGAAGTCAATAATTGAACTCTGAGCTATTGAAAACATCGCTTTGGTAACTCTGACTAATCTCTGTTTTCCAAAATATTTAACGTGAAGAAATGAGAATGCTCCAAGGCTCACTGCCAACTGCAGCTAATGCAGAGATGAGGGAAGAGGAGGAAGCAGCTGTGTCCTCATTTAGACTCAAATCTCACTTTAAAGAAGTGGCTGTTAAAAATAAGGAAACTTTAAAATAACTGAAATGGGAAGCAAAAATATTACTTGCTCTGTTTTAAGGAGCATCTGGAGCTGTACAAAAGACGAGGCAAAAATCACTGACGGGACAAAAATCAGAATTTGCCTTCTGTGTGCTGGAAGCTGGTGGAGGTGGGAGTTCAGCAATGCCCCTCTACTGCTCTTTTATCAGCAGTCCTTATCAGGCTCTGCAGTGGTAGTTTTGAGGCAGCAGGGCAGGGCAGTGTGTTTACCCTGTGACATGCCCAGCCCTTGACCCTCCAAACATTCCCATTTTGCCCTGTGCACTGGCACACCCTCATACAGTTGTGGGATATCCTTTCAGAGACACTTTTCTCCCCCAGCCAGGAACTGCCTTTTTTTCCTATGTCAACCACCAGATTTCCCTCATCCTGCTTCTGTGTTTGCTGTAGGGAGCTGGGGGAGGCTGTGGGCTCCCTTTGCCAGCCCCTGGTACTCTGGCTCAAGCACAGCTCTTGCTGCCACCTTGTGTGACAGGCTCTAGTGACTGTATTTGAGGAGTTTGTGTTCAATATCCATACCTTGTCATTTTATTTTCTGCAGCAATGCATTCTATGCTGTAATGCAATAATAAAGCTAGAAATTACCTCTCTCTCTTTCTGGAGGGAATTTAGGGTAGAGCATGTGACAAATCCCAATGCTGTACCATAATAATGGGGCTAGCTCCAGTATCCTGGGCTAGCTCTCCCAACCAGATGTGCCCTGGACTTGAAGTCCTCAAGGAGAGCTGCTCCATGTAATTGGTGTTTGCAGGACTCGGCCAACATTACAGCTGCACAGATGAGGGGAGGTGTTGTGCCCAAGGTAATTGCTGTGTTACAGTGGTGTCACCCTTGTACAGACTCCAGCAGATCACAGCTGAAACAACAAAGGATGCAGCAAACAGATTTTTTTTAAATGCAGAGGAGCTGTTCCCCTTGCCTCAAAAGCTTGTGCTAACACTGATTTTGTCCTGCCTCATAGTCCTTTTTTTCGAAGGACTTTTCTCTCTTTATTCACTCCCTCTTCTAAGAA